>NW_026623238.1:1821660-1836212 GCF_030028575.1 Malurus melanocephalus
AGCCCGTGGGAATGTGACCCTTTGGTGCTGGCGGGGACAGACCGGATCCCGAGGTTAGGACCTTCCATCCCGTGCTTGCTGGCTCCCATCCCATGGCGCACTGAGCCATTCCCCGAGGGACCGAGCCCGTTCATCCCGGTTGTCCAGGGCGGGCAAGGCAGAAGGGCATCTCGAGGAGCCGCCCCTCGCTCCGGGCTGTTCCCGCAGACCGGCGCTTTCCCTGCCGGCCGGGCCACTTTCGTTTCCCGCTGGCTCCTCCTCTGGCGCCGCCCGCCCCCATCCGCTCTGCCCCTGGCCCCGGTTCCCGGCTCCCGGCTCTCTGATCCCGTCTCCCGTCTCCCCGCTCTCAGCCCCCGGCTCCTGGCTCCCGCTCCCTCTCCTGGCTCCGGCTCCCGGCTCTCGCCTCTCGCTCCCGTCTCCCCGCTCCCGTCTCCCGGCTCTGGCTCCCGGCTCCCGGCTCCCCGCTCCCGGCTCCCCGTTCCCGGCTCTCGCCTCTCGCTCCCGGCTCTCGTCTCCCTGCTCCCGGCTCCCGGCTCTGGCTCCCGTCTCCCCGCTCCCGTCTCCCCGTTCCCGTCTCCCGGCTCCGGCTCCGGCTCCGGCTCCCGGCTCCCGGCTCTCGCCTCTCGCTCCCCGCTCCCGTCTCCCGTCTCCGGGCCCGGCGATGCTGCGGCGCTGCGCCCCGGGCTCCCCGTGCTCCCGGCCCGTGGTCCGCGCTCTGCCGCCCTCCGCCAGCGCCCTCCGCCAGCGCCTGCGCCAGGTGAGCACCGCGCCCGCGGGGCCGGCGTTCGGCTCTGCAGCGTCGGGGCCGGGAGGGTGCCAAAGGGACGGGGATTGATCGTTTCCAGCCAAGGGAGGGCAGATTCCGACCAGATGTAATGAAGAAGTTTTTTATGATGAGGGTGGTGAAATACTGRCACGGGCTGCTCAGAGAGGAGATGGATGTCCCATCCCTTGAAACATTCCGGGTCAGGCTGGACAGGGCTCTGAGAGACCTGGTCTGGTTTAAGATGCCCCAGTGTACTGCATGGGGGTTGGTCTAGATGGCCTTTAAAGGTCCCTCTTGCCTCAGAACCCATTCTATTGATTCTATGATCTCTCTTTGCAGTGTGCAGAACGGATCCCAGAGGCTGGAGCAGTACTCGACCTGCTGGACAAATGTCCAGAGCAYCAAAAAAAGGGAGGTTTTCCTGTCATAGTTTTTGAGGGGCTGGATGCCACAGGTAAGAGCAATGTATGATKGAAGAACCACAGATGAGAAATTGTTGAAAAGAGCAACTGTTACGGTTTTTATTCAGGCATAAGGCTTAAAAATTAAAAAAAAATAGCTTGGAAACCTGTGACAGATAAAGAATTAGAATTTATAAATGCCAATCTGTCTTCTCTTGTAAAAGATTAGCATATGCTAATCTACATTCAGGGGTTTAGTTCGTTACCTGTGTAAATGAAAGAATACAGAGTGGAGTACTGAAAATTAAATTTCAAGTGCACATGATGAAACTTACTTTTACTGAGAGTTTTCAAATAAAACAACTAAAATAGTAGTAGTCTGGGAAACTGCCAGCAGTTTATCTCAGAGAGAAATATCAGTTGCCTCTGAATAGCTTTGTTTTCTGACTTGTCAGTAAAAGAGAAGTGAAAATTCCCTTAAAAAGAAAGAATTGGATGACCAGCATGGCAACATTCACATGAATTGTGACCTAGAAAAATATTACAAATGAATATATATAGAAAGTGCCATGGATTTAATGCATTTAAGGGAGTGAAGACTGAAAGCTRGTGAAAGGAAGGGCTGGAAGGCCCAGAGAGAAGGAAGGGGAATCATAATTCCTGCAGTCAGACTCAGAATCATTTCTGCTGGAACCCTTATCACAGGATACTTGAGTTACACATTCAGACATCAGAACATGCTCCACATGAACAGACAGGAGCATTTTTTCAGTTTTTAAAATGCAGGTGTATCTGTGCATTATATAACAAACGTTTCCTTCTGTAAATGTAGGCAAAACCACGGTGACCCAGGCTGTTAAGGACAACCTGAACGGCGTTCTGCTACGGTCCCCACCAGCTTGCATCAGCCAGTGGAGGACCGTATTTGATGATGAGCCAACACCCATTAAAAGGGCATTTTATGCTGCAGGCAACTAYATTCTGGCTTCAGAGATAGCAAAAGCATCCACTCAGGCACCTGTGGTCATAGACAGGTTTGTGTATTTAAGAAGCCCTCTTATATCAGTGTCATCATACCGTTGTTCAGTGTTACAAGCAAAAGTAGTCAGTGATTGTCTCATTGTTTATTCAGGGATTTTGCTTTGGGATTTTTTTGGAAGCACTACTTTGCAGAGAGTCAAATATTAGATCTTCTAAAGAGTAATATGGTAACTGTAAAATAGGAAACTTTAATCACTGTAATACTCACAACTAGCTTTAGGACACATAAAAATTGTTACATCTTCAGTTAGGAACAGTGGAGGCACAGACTGTGCGTCCTGAGTTAAATCAGCATTTTGTGACAAACCAGAAAAGACTTGTGGGCTGCTGGTCATGGCTGTCTCGAAGATGTGTCTGAGGTATAGGTGGATTGGGATGTGTGTTGCTAACTGGGCTCAGCTGCAGAGCTCACACCTCCATGTGGTCCCACTGGATGCCCACAAGGACAAATGCCCCAGAATGAGCATATRGGACACTCTTGCTCTGTCGAGTGGCTTCACCACCCAGTCCACAGTAACTACACTAGTGTCAAAAACGCATGACATGAGCCGCCAGGACCCTTGACCCATGGGATAGAGTCCACAAGCTGGGTAAAGTCAGGCAATTGCTCTGGGGAGTAGCACTGCCATGATTCTTGGGACTCCCCACCTTTGGAGCGGGATATGCCACCCATCTAGCCAGGGCAAGCTTGGTTGACCTCTGTGTTTTGAGGGAAACATGCCAATCGAGCAACTGTACCAGCAGGGCTATAACYTCACCCACCAAACCTGTGTGGGGAACAAGACTGGATGCTGTTTCTGTGTGCTGCCACCCAGATGCTCCACACTGGCTGCCACCCGGTGGCATCAAGCAGTGGAGATGTGGCTTTATAGCAGATCCCATCACGGCTGTGACCCAGGATATGGAAGGGGCATACACATCATCTGTACAGGGCCACATCACTGCCAGTGCACAGCCATACCCCAATCCATAACTGATCGTGGGGATCTGGTTTCACCTCACACTGTGTGATGTGTAGCATGACAGTGTCCATTTACCATTTAAATCTTGGGCCAAAATTTRCTGATTTTGACTCAGGTGGACAGACCATTGTTACTTCACCAAGAAAAAGCGCATATATCAAAATGTATGCTCAAAAAATGTGCTTACTCTTTGTGAATGTAAAGCCAGAAATATGCTTCCCACTTTCTTTTTTTTGGGTTTGTGTTATTTCTGGTTTTTCACTGTGCAAGGAGCTTGCAGTATTATTGGTAATAAAAAAGTCTAGATACACTTTGAGCCCTCTGGCTTATTTCAGTAGGTGCATTTTAGCCTCCCACTGCAATTCACACACACACACACACACACACACACAAGTTGTTTACATGTGTGTGCTATTTTCAACCAGCCTCAAATCCACTGAAATCTATTAAACACAGTGCCTTGTAGTGGGGAGAATGTTAAATGCAAGTGAAATGCCTAACTGTTAGTAATCCCTGTGTTCATTCACATTTGTGAAGACTCCATGTTACTTACCAAATCTGTTGCATGGTGTAAGATGGGAACCATGATAAAGGGGACTCAGAGTATCAGATTTTGAGATATAGTGTAATTCTTCTTTGACCTTTCTCAATGTATGAGCAGACTTTCTTTTGATAAGAGTATCTGGAACCATCTTTGCATAATGTTTTAATTAATAATTCTTTTTAACTCTGAACAGTGCACTGAATATTATTGCTGTTAAGAAATAATGGATAACACAGAACTGTTATTTGGATTTCCCTTCAAAACTATGATGTCACCTATCTCATCATTATTGACCTGTTGTTATATGACAATTGTCTTTTATATTACTGAAAAAATTGTGCCCTCTTTAAAATTTCTCTCCCTCCATTCTTTATTTTCCTGACAGATACTGGCACAGCACTGCTGCCTACACAATTGCCACTGAAACAAGTGGGAAAGTCCAGGATCTTCCACCAGCTCAGGATGAGGTGTATCAGTGGCCTGAGGATCTGCTTAAACCTGACCTTGTTCTTCTCCTGACTGTTGACCCTGATGAACGAGTCCGGAGACTTCAGCATCGGGGTCTGGAGAAAACTAAGGAGGAAGCTGAATTGGAAGCTAACAGCTTGTTTCGCCAAAGGTACCCTTTAATGAGGAATAAGAGGCTGGAYACAATCTTGGCTCCTGTGGGATCAATAGCAAATGTGCCACTCACATTACTGCGACAAAGATTTCCTATGCATATGCTCTTGGTTTGGGTTTTTATTGGAAAGGATTCATGGCTGACAGGGAGGGCAAAGTCTGTCACTTTGGATTGAAAGTGCTTGAAAGATGCAGGTATAGCATTTAATTGTCCTGCAAAGGAGCTTTGAGTTAAAATACTTCTATCTTGCTTTGCTCCTTTTATTTTAGCACCTTTCTTAGTGAGGTCCAGAGGGAGATGGGCATATAATTTCCAGTATTGGGAGGCAAGAGGTGAAACACATAGCTTCCCCAGGAAATTCTGGAATTGAGCTCCAGATGAAGAGAAGACAATTTAGAGCTCCTCTTGCAGATGTCTTTAGYTGTGCTGTCTCAGGTACCAGTACATTCAATGGAGCCTTCAAAATGCTTCATCAGAGTGACCTAAGCTTGAGTATCTAAAGTAATTCAATATGAGCTGGGCAGATGCAATGCAGAACCTGTGGCCACTTTCTGGGCTGGCAACTGGAAGCTAAATGAGATATCCAGAACATCTCAAGCAGGACAAGGTACATTAACTCAAGCAGTTGAATGGCACCCTAGGTATCCTACTTCAGGATGTGCTGAATTGCTGCCTAGGCTCTACCAAATGTATTGATTAGATTGTCTAAGGTGGAAACTTAAACACCCACTGTCTGTGTAGATACCTCAGCAGAGGCACCTGAATATTGGTTTCTATCTCTACAAGCAGGGCTGAAATCTACTTCCAGGGTTTTAAGTTTCTGGTGATGATTTACMTTAAAAATAGTCACTGGCAACMGCCAACRTGGCTTTACAAAGGGAAGATTATGCCTGACAAATTCAACACTGGTGGATGGGGCAGAGCAACTGATTTAGTCTAACTGAACTTCTGAAGTGTTTGACAGTGTCCCACATGACATCCCTAAATGTGGGAGAGTTCTGCATTAAGCGTATAGCCTAAGTGAGGAGGTTTTCATCCTGCATTTCATCCTGTAATTCTTCTGGTTGGATGGCCAGAGGAATGTGATAGGACAGCTCTGTAATCCAGTGAGTCAGAGCTGAGATCAGTCAATGAGCACACCTTTCTGATGCAATGCCATATTGTATAGATACCTTAGCAGAAACTGAAAATAATTAATTCAGGTGCTAGAAGCAGACTSTCCACTCTACTGCCATATCAGACTGTATCCTGTGATAAGCTATAAAGAAAGAAATACTTTACACTATGCCATGTTAATATGGCTGGAGCTCTGGGAATCAATGTCAAGGAAACAATGTACTTTGAGATTTACATTGTAATWGTTACTAATGATTTATTGCTCTTTGCAGTAAATTTCATTCTGAGTTTCATATTAGATTTTGTATCCCCTGTCTCTGCAGTGCAAGCGCTGTCTTCTGAGACTGATGACTAATGCAATTTCATATCCCTGCATTTTAAAGTTTAATTTCTCTTGTTTTGTTTTTAAATAGAGTTGAAGAGTCATACAGAAGGATGGTGAATCCTGCATGCCAAGAAGTTGATGCCAGCCCCTCCAAGGAAGAGGTTCTCAACACAGTGCTACAACTAATTAAGAAACACTGTGCTTTGTGAAAGCAACTTTCGTTTACTAGCACTTAAAAGACACTTTTTACTGCCCCACTGGTTTTGGTACCTGAAAATGAACAGTGATGTGCTTTGTCTCACAGAAATACTGAATACTGTTCTATTCTGTCAGCAGTAATCTGTACAGGTGATCTTTTTTGTGGTTGCTACTGTACTATTCTGTATAAGGCAAAGTGCTTTTCACATCATTCAGCATTCTTGGTAAAGAAACAAACATGCTACAGTCATGTATGAAGTACCTCAGAGTGCTCYCTGACACCAGGACATTTTGTGACTCTGTCATGTTGCATCTTCATCACCAGGAGAACCTATTCCCGAATCCATTGAATACCAAAATTCTCTGGACTGCTTCAGGATCATTAGATGCCCAAGAAGAGACTGAAATATCATCAGCACTAAAACAATAAAATTATCATAACATTTAGGTACAGAAAATCCATGGCCCAGCCTTGTTTTTTCAGAAGTGAGGATGAGCAGCTGCTGCTGTGATCGGCATCCTGGGGAAAAGCGTGTTGTAAATGAGTGCCAGCAAACACCAAGGGCTCTAATGAAGTCCAAGCCTGTTTATATATGCTACTGAAATATCAATTCTTTTCAGAGGGAAATCAGTGTCAGCAAATGAGAAACAGAGACCTCAGAAGAACCCAAAATGAAAAACTTCATGAATGATTGTTAAATTATTTTTTACAAAACTTTATCCTATTAATATTTGTTAATGTGAACTAATGTTCTTTTGAGAGAATGCAAAATGAAAAACCACAGAGATTCTGAGCAATGGGAATGATTGCACCTTTTCACTYCATCTTTTCTGTCTTGTGCTTGCACAGGTTGAATGTGAAAGCAGGCTACATCAATACTTAGGTCTGCAAAGGCTAATTTTTTATGTGCATTAGTTTCACTGTTGTTACTCCTAAGCGAAAAGCCAAACATGTGGATAAGCTTTTGTGAGATCACAAATGAAGTGTCAGTTCCACAAAAAAAAAATAACTGACATGTAAATTTGATTTAAAACACTTTTACTTACTTTCCTGTTTTAAGCAAGTGCAATTATCAATGAATCTATCCTCTAAATAAAAATGTACTCAGTACTATAGTTCCTATATCCAGCCTGTATATGCAAGGTGATAGAAAGAAAAACTTCCAAAAATACATTTTATTCATGCACTGTTTAATGTTTTTGAGTATATGTTATTAATAGATGATATAATTTATACATTCTATAAATTTATAAATTCTAGAAATATRTGCTGTTTTGTTTGGTATATTGTTTGTATTTCAGCAGCCTTTGGATTTGGCATACATGCAGACTGAAAAGACATACTTGTAGTTGCTCCAATTATTTTAGAAATTATAAAGCATTCAGGTATTCAGTCCTGGAGAGAGGAAATTCTCGTATTGAAGACACCACTGCATCTTCATGATCAGGGTGCAAATATGTGCATGCCCTAAATGTTGTGTAGCCTTAGCTTGTCCAGGTAAAAGATCACTCAGCCTGGGAACCTCCCCTAAATGCCTTTTCTCCTTATTCAAACTTGCAGATGAAGCCAGACTTTCTGRGTTTTGATGCTGAGTTGTAGGTTCATATTTAAAATGCTGCTAATATCTATCTGCAAAAATTGATATCAGGCTACTAATTACACATATGCAGAATACATTCATCGTCCAAGTTTTTCTATAACCCAAAGCTACTCATGCACACTAGAAGAGCAACAAAGCAAGGTAGACCAATCCAACATTCCCTTTCTTATGTCTTTGATAGAATTAAAGCTCTGCCAGGAGTTTTGTGCCACATGCAGGATGTTAATGTGCAGAATCATTCCCATACTTCCCATTTCTGTGGCATTTCTGCCAGATTTTTGTCCATAGTGTCTAGAAAGACTGCACTTCATTTACTTTTAGAACATATCMCAGAATCATAAAATAAGTTAGAAGGGACCTTAAGGATCACCTAATTCCAAAACCCCTGCTTTGGATACCAAAATGTGTGGGCTGGGATACCACCCAGGTTTCTCTATTTCAATCTGGTCTTGAACACTTCCAGGTACAGGAAGTACCTGTACCAGCTTTTCTGGGCAACCTGTTTCAGGGTCTCAACCCCTCACAACAAAGAATTTCTTCCTAATATCTAATTAAAATCTCCCTTCTTTTAGTTTAAAACTATTTCCCCTTGTTCTGTCACTACCTGCCCTTGTGAAAAGTCACTCTCCCTCTTCTTTATAAGACCTTTTTAGGTATTGGAAGGCTGTTTTGAGGTGTCCCCAAAACATTCAATTCTCCAGGCTGAACATCCCCAGCTCCCTCAGCCTGTGTTTGTAGGAGAGGTGCTCCAGCCCTCTGACCACATTTGTGGCCTCCTCTGGACCCCCAGAGATGTTCAAATGTGAGGTTTGTCAATGGCTTCAGGTACACAGTCAGAGGAATTCACAAATGGCCATCCCAGCAAGAGCATGCTCTGGGTTAGAAACTGTGACAGAAACTTTTGCTTGACTGTTTGAAGGCCACAAGTGGTCAGGATTTTTGTTTAAGTGTTTGAAAGTCCTGCAATCTCTAGTTATTTCCATGCAGATTCAGAAACTTAGGCTGTTTCTTGGTAGGCAAAACTATTTTTTTTGCAGCTTTGGAGTGTGCTCGCTGTGTAAGACTGGGAGGTTAAGCCATGGCAAGCACTGGCCCGTGGCCACCAGCCTCTGCCAGCAGTCCTGAGTGTGGCCAGCCCAAGGAGCATCTCTGCTCACCTGCAGCCAGCCCATGCTGGACACCAGGACTTTGCTAGAACAGACAAGGGCTGCTCTCTGTCAGTCATTCAGAATTATTTATTACTATCCCAGCAAAATAAAATGTTGATAATTTATTGGTTTACCAGCTGTAGGACATTGCTCCGCAAACACTCTGATGCTACAGTCCCCATCATCTGGGGCATGAAGCCAGTAAATTACACAAACAGAAACTCAACCTCAAGCTTTGCAATTATTCTGTTAAAGCCAGTGAATTCAGCCTGTACTGTACAATAAATACTATTTGTAAAATTCGGCTCTTTCTTGAAGGACAAAACAATACTTTTGCTGTTGTCAGATTAAGCTTTGTATGCTTTTTAGTTTATTTTAAAAAGACTTTAAGAGAATTTTACAATAAATGCTATTTTTATTATTTTATTTATTTTATAGTGTTAGATTTTATTTCATAGAGCTCACCATAGTATTTCAGGCATCTCCTTTCTCATTTTTAATCTCCTTTGTTTCCAATTTTTGGTCTAGAGGGCAATAGATGCTAAAATAAAATGGTATTCAGTTGTCTAAACATAGACACCCACAGCAGTTAGCCTCCCTAAGGTATCTGAGATGTCTGCGTGGGGCTGCCAGATATGACACGAGACATTTGGTTGAGCTGTTGATCTGCAGAGTGGCAGCTGGAGGCCTGCAGGGATACCATATGGTGCCTAAAATGRCACTATTCACCCATTTAAGCAGTGAGAGGGTTAGAAGGCAGCAGTGCAGCCTCTTTGGGTTGTGTCTACATTAGCAGGTGGCCTGGAACAAGTAGGGACAATTTGCAGCACAGAGGAGCTGGCACYGAGGACCCAGTGCCCTCCGTGTATTTCAGAGATTCATTTTAGACCAGCTCTGCTCTGGTCACATTGACTGCCTCATGTCAGCAACTGGGATGCAGTGAGTGTTCTCCTACACCAGATCTTTTTGTTTAGCTCTGTCTGGATGGAGTGCAGCTGACAGATGCCAGGATTGCTCCAGCACATGAAGCAAAGCGTGGCAGGGAYGGCTGGTCAGGGGGAATCCTGCCACAGCGCTCTCCTGATCCAGGCTGAAGCACTGATGTGGATGCATTATGTGGATGTAATGTAGAGGAAGCAAGGATCTCTTGGAAATGTTTCCCTGGACACAAAACAGACTTTGGGGCCAGTTTCATCAGTGTGCTAATTGAAGGCTGAGTTGTTAGAATATGCTGCAACTCCTTTTGGTCCATGGATGGTTTCCAGGATGCCTGCCAGATACAACCTCAGGACAGCAGGAAAGAGGGGATTTTGGTGCATGCTTGACCCCATCCTGTCATAACATGAGGGGTAGGCATGTGGCTCACCCAGTATGAAATAATGAGTGCTGCTGTCAGTCTGGGAGGTGAGGATGCAAACCTGCAAGCAAACACAAAGTTTCAGCAGTGAAATGTAAGGCAGATGTTTAGACATTCCCCTCCCAAAAATAAGTTTGCAAGACAATTTCCCCAAAGTCAGATGCTAGGAGGTGACATGAATTATCTATCTCCAAAACAGTTCTAGTTTCAGACGATTTGTACCATTCAAATAATTTTTACCATTATTTTCTATAGTATTACCAAGCAATTTTATATAAGAACTGATATTTTAGCAAGTAGGAGTTCAATGTGCTGGGTGCCTGGAACTAGCACATGGCAGCTAGAGATGCCAGCTCTTCACCAGTTTTTCTTCATTGCGCTATATTTTGTGTCTTTCCCCCATACCATTACCAGCTTSTAGAAATTTGTCTAAAGCTGTGCATGCCACCTCTGTTATCAATTCCTGCCTTTTCAGAGGCAGAAGAATGAGGACACTCAATGGGACTTTGCGGAAAAGAAAAAATGTCTCTTTCCAAGTTCAGGATAAACCAAGCCCCCAAGGAATTTTATTTTTATTTTCCTTTTGTCTTTTCCCTGCTTTTTCAGTCCCAGTTACCCTATTTTATTAATTTGAATAGTTGAAGAAACTTTTAAGTTGTTGCTGCAGGGGGCTGCACTGTCTTTGATCTTTTAAATGGAAAGSTTTGTTCAATAAAATTAAATCAGTTCTTTTGTGAAGACAAAGATCATCACCCTCTGACTTAACTAAACAGTTGTAGGGTTTATATAAATACATGCAGTCAGTGCAATATGAAACAAAAGCTAGAGTACCTTGCCATTAGTGTAAAAATGCATTTTGCATTACCAGCTGGCCAGTCATGACCTTTTATTCAGCCATAAAGACAGTGCATGTCATCTAATCCAAAGTAGGGGAAATATGATGAAAAATGCTGTGTCTGCAACCTCAGTGCTTGTGAAAATACCCACACAAAAAAGATGCATTTAAGCATGTGGCAAGTTCAGAATGAGTTCCAGTAGGGTAATTTACTTTTTCTGCTGCTCTCCCCATCCCTGGGTCCAGCTACACTGGTGAAAGCTTAGTGCAGGCTGCAGGATTGCCTGGGCTTTCAGTTTTACTTTGTGAAAGTTGTTGTAACCAAGTAGGCACAGCTTTCCTTGAGAAGACAGAAAACACAACATTTGCAGATGTTCCAGAACACCCCCACAGCTGTAATTCTCCTGAGCCAGCACTGAGGCTTTTGTTGGTGACACAAACGCCACACCTTGAGTACTGTGCCCAGTTTTGGGCCCCTCACTGCAAGAAAGGCATTGAGGCACCAGAGGGTGTCCAAAGAAGAGAACWAAGCTGGTGAAAGGTTCAGACCACAAGTCCTGTGAGGAGTGGCTGAGAGAGCTGGGGGTATTTAGCCTGGAAAAAAGGAGGCTTGATGGAAATCTTATCACTGTCTACAACTACTTGAGAGGAGGTTGTAGAGAGGTGTGGGTTGGTCTTTTCTCCCAAATAATAAAGCTATAGGACAGGAGAAAATGKCTTCAAGTTGTGCCAGAAAATATTTAATTTGATATTAGAAAAAAAATCGTAATGGAAAGTTTTATTCAGCATTGGAACAGGCTGCTCAGGGAAGTGGTGGTCACCCCTGGAGGTATTTAAAAAAAAGGGAAAATGTGGGACTTGGGGRCACAGTTAGGTGGTGGGCTTGGCAGTGCTGGGTTAATGGTTAGGGTCAATGGCCTTTTAGAGATATTTTCCAATCTAAACAATTCTATGACTCTGTGATTGTTTCACCATTTCCAGGTAAGTCTTCCTTGACTCTGGTGTTGGTCAGACTTGGAGGAGGTTGGAGTGATGATGATGCACCACGGTAAGGAGTCTCATCTGCTGATGGAAGCAGATTTCATCAGATTGACACACAGATGATACTGTGCTCCTGCTGTCTCTGAAGTGTGGTTTGGATCCAGCTGAATGCATTCCTTGTTCCCAGCCAGCAAACTTCTGGAGTAAATACTCTGATCCATGACCGCAGCTACCAGAAACTTGCCTTTCCCTTCTGCACTCCAAAGTGGTGGCAGCCCAGGCTTCAGACATGCCTATACTATCTCGTCCCTCAAACATCTTAAGATTATTTTTTTTTGTTCCAAAATGGGATGGAATGCTCCAGCACCAGGTTGGCAAAAATATCTTTGCATTAATATTTTAATTTGAAAAATTATTCACTCTACAACATCCAACTAGAGCAGATTACCGAGGTGTCAAATGAACTATGGACATTCCTTGCTAATGCAGTTAGTGTACAATTTTTGTGTCCTATGTATGTGTATTGCCCAATCAATATGGATTTTGCTCTGCTTTTCCAAATTCCACATGAGATTTGTTTGGTAAATGGAATATAGGCTATTTCAGCCAAGGGAAAGTACTTACAGTTAGCTTTTATTTATCAGTTTGCAGCTTCTGAAATGGTGTGAGTTTTAACTGGGATATTTCAGATCAGAAGCCTTGAACTGGGTGTGACTCTGCTTCCCCGTGGCAGCGCAGTTCCTCAGCTGCCAGCAGCATTCCCACATGACTCTGGCAACACARCAAAGAGTTCAGCTCCAGAGTTCATCTCCTTTAAATTACAGCTGCCTCCTTGGAGGATGCATCATCTGTGCAACAACTGCTCTCAAGGTACYGTGAAAAGCCTCTCCTTTTTCTGTGTGGGAGTTTCACCGAGCAGACAGCTMGGAAATGATCTAAATGTGGGCTCTTCATAGGAAATTAGGACTTAGTTATCTGCAGCTGCAATTCAAAAGAAGCACCTATATGTAGTTTTGCCARCAATATCCCAAAATAGATTCACATTTTCCAAGTGTTTGACCTTAGGAAAAAAATGTCTTGTTTTTTTTTACAAAGGTTTTCCTATAAATCTAATTCTGCTGGGAAAAAACATGTTGTTCATGTAAGTCTCTAGAAGCAGTGGATCTACAGGGTGGATTTTCAGGACAATTTTGCAATTATCAGAAGGGACAGGTGTTACCCTCATTTTTCCAGGGCAAAACAAAAGAACAGCTGTGGAACTGTCCGGGAGGATGGAGCAGAATTTCTGTAGCCAGCAGTGCACACAAATTCACCAGCCTGACCACAGAACCCTGGGCACTGCCCATGCCTTAGAAACCCAAACAAGATTGAACGAGGCTGCAGAAAGCCCTTCAAGGAGGACAAAGGAAAAGTCTTCAAAGAGAAACAAAACAACCTGGGACCTGCTCTGAGTTTGCAGCTCKCCAGGCAGAGGGGAGATCTGAGTTACCGGGGAATCAGCGAGGGCTGCGCTCAGCCCATACCATTACAAAGAATGAGACAGGAAACAGGAGTAGCATTCTAATAAAAGGCAGGCTCAAAGGAATATACATTTCCCTCCTGAAAGGCCATACCACACAAAGCACAGTAAAGATCCCAAACAAAATCAGGAATGGAATAAAATTTGAGAAATTTCAAAAGTAGAGGCATTTTTGTTTCCAAAAGTCATCATTTGTGATAGAATCMCACTGATGTTAAAATTGAAAGGATGCAGAGATGCAAGAATGCTGAACTGGATGCACATCACTCCAAACTGTGCAGATGTGTACCTGTTTGTGGGTGTGTGTGCACACGTGCTGTGGGAAGGCACAGGGAATTACATCTGTCTGTAGTGCATGGCTTTGTTATATGATGGGTATTTTGTTTCAAATGCCTCCTGCCTAGAAGTTTAATGCACATCCCAAGGAAACAGCAACTGGAGGTCAGTGGATCGCAGAAGTTTCCCTGGGCTGCCTCCCCCTGTGTAGCTCACCAGTGGGGAGAAATGATCTATGCATGACCTGAGCCATGCAAAGGACACTCCAGTGGGTGCAATGATCAGCACACATAATTTCGGCTCTTTAGCCCTGAATGCCATCTAGCACTTTCCTAAAAACACTGCATATCCTCTTCAGAAAGTGCTGTGATCCGTTAGTGAAGGATGACTTCTTTCACATACGAAAGACAAAGCTTGTGATTTCC
This sequence comes from Malurus melanocephalus, assembly GCF_030028575.1. Taxonomy (NCBI): domain Eukaryota; kingdom Metazoa; phylum Chordata; class Aves; order Passeriformes; family Maluridae; genus Malurus; species Malurus melanocephalus. The sequence goes on from NW_026623238.1 coordinate 1,835,778, forward strand.
TAATCTTTTCCCCGCAGGGTTACAAGAGCACAAACTCTCTTATTCCCAAAGCAATTTTACCCTGACTCTCACCAGAGAAAAGAGACAAGAGATTGAACCCTTGAAGGCAGAGTAAGGACCTGAGCTTGTGGTTATGTCTTGGAGTGTATTGTGTAAAACTGTTGTAAACAGGAAAAGCATTTCTGTCCTTGTTCCTTCAAGGCTGCTGGGCGAGCCCTGGACAGGCTTTTCACTGGGGGAGTRCCACCAAAACAAGGGTGTGCTCCTGGGCAGATGGGAGTGTGCATCTGACTGGGAGGAGGATCTGATATGGGCCTTCTCAGTCTTTCCACTTTGCTGCTCTTGGAGACCTTGAAGCTGTGCATAATTTCTGTAACAAGTTCCTTGATCAAAGTCTACAATCTGCATGTAAAATGCAGACATGCATTCAGATTT
>NW_026623238.1:1836295-1889770 GCF_030028575.1 Malurus melanocephalus
GGATGGGAGAAGTGTTCTGGACACAATTAAAACTATTAAACCAAAAACGCAGCCCAAGAAACTGATCAAGAAGCTTCTGAAGCTCAACTTCTCTCATGTCTCCCTGCCTTCACCCCAGACTATAAATACTGAAGCAGTAAGAAATCCTGCTCACAGAGGGGTCTGTATCGATAAAAACACAGCAGGCTTGAAAGCTTTGCAGGAGGCTTGTTCTCACCATTGTTTCACCTCTCTGTTTGAGGGTTTGTTTTTGTTTTGCTCTCTTCCTCACAGCTGTACTTACTGAGAGAGATATATATTGTGTTGATTCATATCCTGCAGGAAAAATTGAAGAGGTGAGTGAATTTAGCGTTTCCCCTTGCCAGGTTAAGGAGCAGAAAACAGCTGCAAGAATTGKAGGTATTGACATAAGAAGGGGTGAGGAGATGACCAGTAGGAAGGAGGAGTTGAAAGGTTTCTGTAATCAAGCTCTTTGTTCTCATTCCCACTCTGCAGAGAAATGGATTTTGAGTAAATATCAAACCTTGCTTTACTTTGGTTTACAATATTGAAAATAAGCAGGAGCATACTAGCACACAGCACAAGAAAAGAAATCACGTCCTTTGCTTGCAGCCATGCCACTGCTGTGGCCAGTTGTGACAGGGAAAGCCTGTAATCCAGTTTCAGTAAATCGAGCACAGCTGGGGCATCAGCAAGGCTGTGGTTTGCTTTTGTCCCCTGGGACTGGAGTTGTGTTAATGTTTCATGCACAGCCTGTGGAGCTGGGAGAGGTCACAGGAGTCTGGATCTGGGTCTGAGCTCCTTCAGAGGTCACAGCTGCTTTGGCTGGGGATTTTGGGTTAGGCTCATTACAGATTATCACTCTGAGCTCTGGTATTCTTTCTCAGCGTGGAGTTAACAGGATCCACATGGTGGATTTGGAATCTAATATTCAGATGTGGAGAGCCCTGGGCACTAAGCCCTGCTCTTTAACAGGAGCTGTGCACATGCTGAGACTTGGGCTAGCAAGTTCTGTGTGTTGGTCAGCGGTGAGAAAGCATMTCACTCTGTTTTAGACAGTGGAAGAGGTTTAGAGCCTCAAGATATACTCATTTTCAAATGCTTCAATAAGAAGAAAAATGTATGAAGCAAGAGAGTTGCATGGGAAATACTTGAAGCATTTTCAAAGGATTTCCTCTCATCATCATCTGTTCTATACCATAAAAGGGCATGAAAACATTTCTGTTAGACAAATAGCTTATTTCTTTTGTCAAACCTTGTCCTTTGTAAGGGCTGTCTGCCCATCACAGACAGAAGCAGAGATCTCAGATTGCACGCTTTTTCCTTCACTGGCTGTCTGCCTGCCTGACCTATTGATGTCCGTGGTGATCTGTGCAGAGGCTGGCACAGAAAGGARCACTGCCTCTTGACATTAAGATCCTCTGTTTTGACCTCTGGGAATAGGTATTTTAGAATGRATTTGGCCTGAGGCAGGCTCTGTACTATGAAACGCTCTCCTTGCAGGACTGTGGGGCCCAAAGGGAGATGCACAGAGCTGGGTAATGCTCCACAAAGGCTGTGAGGAGCTGGGGAGGGAGGGCAGAGCCTCAGGCACACAGAAGGTGACTGAGCTTTGGCAGGATCCTGCAGAGATCTACTGAGCCTGAGGCTTTATCTGCAGGGTGGCCAACATCTGACAAAACAATCTGCTGGAAGCCCTGTGGGGGGAACCTTGCAGACTTTCCTGATGCTGGCCCAGATTTCCCCACACAGGGAGCAGATCTGGCATGAGCTGTGTGAGCAGTTTGATTCCAAATGCACCGTGCCGTAAATTCCATCAAACGGGGAAACCCTGCAGATCAGAAGGAGGGCTGCAACCCACCCATCTCACTCCACTTGTGAGCCTAAACCAGTCGAGATGCTAGCTCCTCTCCTGTTAASTTTCTTCCCTTTTACTCCTCCTTTAATCCAGTGTGCCAAAGACGCTTGTTCATAAATGGAAATCTGCAGCACATCAGATTAATGCTGTTTCTTCTGAAGGGTTCGTAGCTCWGGAAGCCATCTTTTAGGGTCGGTGTGTGGACAATGCAGAGCCACCAGAGGGAGCGAGAGCACTAAATAAGGCAGTTCGGCATTTCAGCTTTAGTGATAGGAACACAGAAAACATAGAGAGCTAGAGGAAGAGGAGGGGTTGCTTAGAAGGTATGTGGTTGCATTTAGATGTAGAAAAACCAAAGAATTTTAAAGCCCATTTTGGTGCATGAAGTAGGTGTTGGTTTTCGTTTTTGTTGGTTTTTTTTTGTTGTTGTTGTTTTTGTTTTTGTTTCTGTTTTTTTTTTCCCCCAATTCTTCATTTCTTTTTACAGCCAACATTGACTAAACTGCATAATCTGCCAAACGGCACAAAGACATAGAGGGATAGTATGAAGTACTTGTAATAGGTAAGAGAAAGGCAAAAGAGGAATATTAAATAAAATGATTAATATGACCCTCGGTTGCACAGCATTTGAACAGAATACTGTGTCTTTACAGCAGAACTTTGCTTTTTCTGTCACTTCTCCCTTGCGTGGCTGTGTGCAAATCACCCAAATAAGGAAACTAACATTCTGAAAAACAGAACTCAAGTACCYAAATAATACTGTAGTCCCATTTCCCCTATGCCCCATTTTCTGTGTGTCCAAACTACAGCTTCTTTCCCTCACAGAGAACAGACCATGCTCAGTGCACTAAAGAGTGTGAGATTATGTTTCAGGGGCCTGGGGCTCAGGGGTTTGATTGTCACTACTAGCATAAAGTAACTGTGATTTTTAACGATGTTATTTTTTGTTCAAGGACATCCTGGGCTGGTTTTCCATGCAGCCATGCAGAAGGCATGCTGCTGAGGCTACAGGCCAGGCATTCTGATTAAAAAGTCAGGATCTCCAGAATTCTGCAGCCCAGCACACACAGCATCAGTCTGTCTGGCTGTCACAGATGTGTCTTTCGTGTCTCCTGAGTTTTTATCAGTTTATTTTATTGTACTGGGTTCATTCAGGATGCAATAATAAAGGGTGTGTCAGATTTTTCCATTGCAGATTTTATTTTTCGGTGAGTTACAACATTTCATTCTTGGCTGCAATCTGACATACATAGTTGAGAACCTGCTGCTTTTAGAGCATGCCTTGAAGCATTTTTTGAACCAAATTGAGCTTTAAAGGAAAAAGGGCACTGCACTCCATGCAACATTGGTTCCAAAGTTGGAATTCATYCCTATCCTTCTCCTGGTATCTTTCAGGCCACACATAATGGCAGGAGTAATATGAATCACTGGTGTTAAATATCACAGGATCATTTCAGCTGGAAAAGACCTCTAAGACCATTGAGTCCAACCAYTAATCTAAAACAGAGAAGTCCTCCACAGGACCATGTCCCCAAATGTCACATCTACATGCCTTTTGAATACCTCAAGGGATGGTGAYTCAGCTGCTTCCATGACATGTTCCAATGCTGGAAAACCCTTTCTGTGAAGAAAATTTTCCTAATATCCAAGCTAAACCTTTCCTGGCACAACTTGAAACCATATCCTCTTGTCAGTCACTTCTAATCTGGCAAAAAAGGCCGACACCTACCTGGCTACAAACTCCTTTCAGGTATTTCAATGAGCAATAAGGTCACCCTGAACCTCCTTTTTCTTCAGGCTAAATACCCCCTGCTTCCTCAGCTGCTCTCCAGACCCCTCACCAGCCCTGTTGCCCTTCTCTGGGCTCACTCCAGCTCCGCAGTGTCTTTTTTGCAGTGAGGGRCTCAGAGCTGGACACAGCGCTTGAGGTGTGRYCTCACCAGTRCTGAGTACAGGGGGAYGATCACTGTCCTGGGTCCTGCTGGCCACATTATTGCTTACACAGGCCAGGTGCCATTGGTCTTCTTGGCCATCTGGACACAGCTGGCTCATGTTCAGCTGGTTCTTGACCAGCTCCCCCAGATCCTTTTTCATCAGGAAGCTTTCCAGTCACTCTGYCCCCAGCCTGTGGCACTGCCGGCAGTCATTCTGATGGGCAGGACCAAGCCTCATTGAACCTCAAACCACTGGCCCTGTACAGCCTTCCTACTCTCCAGGAGATCATTGCCCCTGCACAGCTTGGTGTCATTTGCAAACTGATTGAGTGTGCCCTCGACCTCCTTGTCAGGTCATTGACAAAGATATTAAACAGGACKGTCCCCAAACAGGACTGTCCCCAAAAGTGAGCCTTGGGGAGCATCACTCCTAGTGACTGGCCACCAGCTAGATCTAACACCATTCACCACCACTCTCWGGACCTSGCCATCCAGCCAGTTCTTTTTCATTGTGAATATAACATGTTAGCTCCATAGTTAAAGCTGTATTGAATTTTTATTTTAAAGCAGGGGAAAGATTTACTGTTGAAAAATTAGTTGTAGTGCCTCAAAAGTTTCAGGTGTCCATGCCTTTTCCAAACTGTATAAAGAGCGGTATTTATGGTGAATGTTGTTTGAAATGTGCTCTTCTAAGACAACATTTTCACTTTCCCATAATTTAACACTTTTTCTGAGCTGAACTGTCCCCTGCAGTGTGCTTGCCCCAGAGTTAATGCTTTTGAAAAAGTGTTAACAAAACATTCAGGAGAAACATTGCAAAACCAGCACACTGAATTTCCAGTGTGGCACGCAGGAAAAGCTGCTTCACCATTTTAGAAAGTTTCAGCCACCGTTTGGTTGAAGGACTCTCATCCCCATGATTTGCACCACAGCAAAAACCTGAGTTATGAGCTGCTCCTGACTTGGTGTCAGAAACATGATGGCAGCACTCACAGAAAAAAAACCCAAACCCTACCAGCTCTGGGTGAGGGATAAACCTCTGCAGGGCTTTGACAGCAGGATTGTTAAAGAAACCTGACACTCGTGTTGGTGAGCACAGAGTGGCAGCTGAGCAGAGCTCTCCCTGCAGCCTCATCACCCACATCCAGCACTGGGAATCAGGCACCAGGGCACTGGGCTGCCTCCACCCGCTCCCACAGCTCACTGGGAAGAAGAGCCCTTTGATATCAACCTAAGGATCAAAAAGTATTGGGATGTCCCAAAAGCAATGAGCTATGCACTTGAATGTGCACACCAGATGACTACTGTGTGTATGGAGCCAAAGGGYAGATGTCACTGTTTGAGGTTCGTGTGCTGGTGAATGAGACAGGATTCACCACATTCAGTCTGACAAAATGTTTCCTTCTCTATCCCCATTTCACTACAGGAGGTGGATGGGATTCAGGACATGGCTCAAGATGGGGCTTTAGCAAAGCCTTGTTAAAAGGCATTCATCCCACTATGAAAATGGAAAACAGTGAAGGGCTTGCAGCTGCAGGAAGGTTGGATGGATCACTGGAGTAGAGTGTCCTCTGGCTGTGAAGCCCTTTGCCATCCTATGTGGGGGGATAACTATTTCTTCAACAGTCACTCTAAGAAAACAGTCTAATCCAACATAAGACTAATTTTTCAGGTATATATCAAATTCAAAGCAATGTAYCTGGACAGCACACAGTCCCCAGAGCTGTCCCTTGAGGAATCACCTCATCCTGCAGCACACACACCTTGTCCCCTGCCAGTCACCTCCATCCTTCTCTTGGTACAGGCAGAAGGGCCAAGGCTGGGGCAGGTCCAGTCGAGCACCAGAGCTCTTGCAAGGCCAGGTCACCCTGTGTCCCTGGGCAAGTGGCACAGGTCACTTTGATCCCACAGGTGATTATCTCAGGATGTGTGTGTGTTCCTCGCTGCAGTGCCCACCAGGGCACACCTGGTGCCTGGCTGGCAGCAACGCTGAGCTTTCAGGGTCAGTCAGAGTCTGTGGGAATTATACTCGGGGTAAACAAAACACTCGACCATAAATAAAGCTCCTTTTAACAACACAGTTTGAAAAATCCGGAGCTCGGCATTTAAAATCAAATGAGGAGGAGGTTCTGATGTGCATTTTGCATCATCCTTAGCAGAGAAGGGGAAGAACTATTAAYGTCATAAGGATGCTAAGAGGACAAATTCATTTAGGAAGCATTTACACAGTGTTGTGATGGACCCATAGACAAATTTGTCATGAAATGACTAATTTCTTGTCCATGACTGAAGCTTTCTTCCACTGAATTTTTTTTTTTAGCACAAAACATACACAATCTTTGCAACAAACTGCAAAAATAAGGGTTGTTTTCATTTTCTTTTGCTAAAAAGGGCAACTTTGCTTTAAACAGTATTTTTTTCACCCCTCAGAATTAATAAACAATATTTTCCTTCAGTTGGGGTAGAAACAATTTGAAATGTCAAAAGCTTTGTTTAATTGGAAAAAAGCACCCACCAAAACAACCAACTAAATAATTCTCTAAGAGCTCTGTTTTTTTGAAAAAGATCTAGGAGCTCTTTTTGTCAATGGCTACCTTCAGATGACTACAGTGGGACTAGAATTTCGTTCTTTGATCTTGCAAAAGCATGCCTGTCATCAAAGTATGTGAGGTCCTTAGTAGCAGCATTTCTGCTTTCCAATTTGCATAAATCCAGGAAGGAGCATAGCATTACAGCTCAGTGTCAGAGATTAACAAGGTACCATGTTTAAGAAAAGTGTGATTATTGCTGACCAAAGTAGATGAAGGAATACATGTGAATAAATCAAAGGAGTACATGTAATAGGGATAGAAGTAAAAAAAAAAAAAAGCATAATTCTGACAGTTTCTGAGGAATGAGGATCTGTGATTCTGCTTTAGATGAAAATAAGGATTAAGTCAAGTAAATTAGAATGGTACAGATGACAAGAAAATCAGACCCAGGTTTTTTTCAGACAGGCTAGAAACAGCTTGCAGCAGGTTTTATTTCAGTCAGTCCTTCAAAATGGTGTAAAAAAATTCAGTAAATTCTTATATGAAAAACAAATGTGATTCTAAACAGCCAGAATGACAACAGTTTAGAATGGACAGTAGTTTGGACAGGGTGATTTTCTTCATCTATCTTGCTCTGGCACATATTGTTTTATTGAGAAGAATACACATGGTTTGAAATCACTGTGTTTCCCATTGAAGACAGATCAGACAGCATTCCTTATAAAAATATTTCWTATATTTTCTGCGTGCTTTACCGCTGCCAGAATCGGCAAGGGTGCATTATCTAGAGTGCAATCAAATGTCACGCTAGAAAAGCACTAAAGCCTTTTTAATTAAAAACGTCATAAAGGATTAAGTAAAATTCTACCCGCTGGTTACAGTAACCTTCTCGGAGGGGCGCTGGTGCTGGGAGCAGCAGCGAGTGAGCCCGGCCGGGCAGCGAGGCGGGGTCTGCAGGGTCCATCTGGGTGTGCAGCTGAGCACRGGATCCCCTCGGACCCAGCCCTGTCCCAGCCTCCCAGGATGGCGTGCACAGCAAGTGGGGAGCACAGCCCCTAAAGGAGATGTGATTTTGGCAGCGAACGGGCGATGTCAAAGCTCCCGAGGGGCCGCTCCCGCTGGCGCCGCGCTCCGTGCGCTCTGCCGGGGCTGCCGCAGGAAAGGCAAAGGCACCGCACAGTCCGTGCAGCTCCAGCTGTCTGACAGAGCCGCAATGTGAGGCAGGACATCTGAAAATCGCTCAAGGCAGGGCCAGAGCAGGACCTGAGACGGAATATTCCACCTTGTCCACTCCYCAGCCCCCGCGCAGGAGGGTACGGGACAGTCACATTGAGGCATGCATTGCTCCCACCCTCAGGAAATTGCTGCCTCTATTCCCAGTTCTGAAGTGTCAGGAAAGCAAAGCATTTCCACCTATAGCCCTCTGCTGCTTTTCCTTTCTGCCACAGTTTTATCTTCAATACCTCCCTTCTTTAGCTCCCTTCACTGAGACTTTTGCCTCCTTAAACCTTTCCTTTCCCATTTTTTACTTCCTCCCCCAGTCCAAATACAGACTGTGCTACCACTCTGAAACCAAGAGTAATACTGAATTTTGCCTCGAAAAACTGAAGTTGTAAATATTCTGCTGCAATGTTCAGAATTACCACTTTACATGTGCTTGCCCGTTATATTTATCAGCAACACCATACAACTTTCCCAATGTAACCATTGGTATGTTAATGCTGGCAATTCAGGCATAACATAAGGATGAAGATTTATTCTTTCAAGGCCAAACTGTGGCTTTTCTGTGAAACCCATGCAAAGGCTTGGATGATGTTCCAATGCCCMAGCAGCAGGCTACAAGGCGAGTTGAGTCACTCACAGTGTAATTTTTTATAGAGTGTTTGAGTCCTATTGTTCCCTGGCATGGCTCTGGAAGTTGCACCACAATTTAACCCCAAGGAAATTTACATATTTGAAGAAACAAATTGCTGGAGTAGCCTGTCCTTTTWAAAACAAATTCATTGAAACACACATTAGATGTGTCTGTACAAAACTAATTTCACAGAGACGACTGTTCTCTGGTGTGTGTGTATTCTGGATGGAAAAAGTGCACCTTGTCATCTTTYGGTTATTACACTTATTTGTATAACCTTTTACTTGTCTCAGTTTAATAAAATCTTGGCTAGGCTGACTTCATCCAGGTGCCTCACCAGCATGCTGCCTCAATGCATTCTCATCTRCATTATACCAGCTGTTCAGTGYAGAAGATTTAAATTTAACAAAAAAAAAAGTCTTTTCCCAACAGTATATTTTCCACTCCTCCATCACAAAAAGTCCATGATGGCTGAATCAGACAAATTTCATCTATTACTATGAGACAAATTCTGTTTTTTAAGCAGTAGTATCTTCCYTTCTACAGTAAACCTGTTTTTATTTTGCCACTAAAGTAATTTCAAATAGTTTTGATTTGCTAAGGTGAGGATATAATGGGCAAAAAAACCTGCTTGGCACTTATGTTCAGGTTTGTCACCTATTACAGGCTTGTTTATTTGCAATTCATGAATTTAAAATTATGAACCCCTTGTACTAAATTCCTGCAATGATACTTTTGCTTCACTTTTTCTTGTCTGTTGAAGGCAAGCACAAGATGCCAGAATGCTTGGGTTTAATGCATAAATTAGCAACATTTTAATAGCCTTTACAGGGTAATGCAACATTAAGATTTTTATTCAAACTAGGAAAATGATGACCAGTGCTTTGATGACCAGGAGATTCAACAGCATTTTTCTGGGACAAACTCTTCACGGAAAGATTTGTGAATTCCAAGCTGATTTAGCCCAGCTTGCAGAGAATGGAACTGCTGGAGAAACTGAGGCAGAGACTTCATCTGGGTGTTGCAGTGGGTGAAAGATCAGTCTGTATTTTATACAATTCAAACACTTACAGTTTAGGGACCTTTGTAAAACCCCAGAGTTAAAGGTTGAAAATATCAAATACTATTTTTGGAGCGGCAAAAAGTGCCTGATAACAGCCAGAGGAGGGTCTCTACAGCTTCTTGAGCCATCTGCTCTCCTCCTGGAAAGAGATTATTTTGTATTAATCCATCAAACATTCTCAGGACTAAGGATTTAACAGCAGCTCAGTATACAGATGTAGCTCAGACCTGTAGCCTACTCTGGCAGTCTCTGCTTTCCCAAGAGGTACATGAAAARTACCTGAATTCAAGATTTTGGGACACAGAGCATCTGTTGAGCAAACTAAGAATGTGCTTTGGATTATCCCAAGTAATCCAAATTACCTAATTTAAAATACAGACTTATAAATCTCACATCTCCATCAGGTCTTTCAGTTGATGAAAGGAAATGGAGTGCGACTAGAATTAAAAGCTGCAAAATTTCTCTGTACATGATTAGTTGAAACACATATGCAGTCTCTGTCATCAGAGATATCTGAGCCCTTCTCAGCATTGAGGGCTGACCCCCTCACACAGACTGGAAGTAAAAGTCTTATGGAGATCCAGTTGTCTCATTTAAGAGTTATTTTAAGAAATCAACAATATTTGAAGTCTTAACTATCTTAATAAATGAAAATAATTTCTGCTTTCTGCTCCAGTGAGATTACTGGCTATATTGCACTCTTTCATCACCATCACAGAATCATAAATAAAACAACGAATCTTCAGCATATGGAAAACACTTTTCAGTTTGACAGGAGTGAAACAAGTTCAGTGTARCAGGTACTTGCCTTCCAAAGACAAAGACCATCCTCAGGCTGCTCTGGCTGAAGCACGAAAAAAGGCAACATTGACATGTCTGAGCTCCCACAGACTGGTGGCCTTCCTCAGTTGCCAGCTGTCTCCTGACAAGTCTCGTGACAGCAGGTGAAGTTTGTGTGCTGGTTGTAGTCTAGACTTTGCCTGAGCATCTGAACCACTTCCAAACCAGTTTACCTAGACCCTGGATTTCTGCCGACAGGAGCCAATCCAATGCAGACACCTACCTTGGCATGGTCTTTGTGCAGTTTTCTTGTATCTTCTCTGGTGAAAGTTTGGCTTCTGTAGTGCAAAGGCTTTTGAGGAGCTGCACCAGCAGAACCCAGCAGTTGTAAATACAAGTGTGACATTTCATACCTGCTGCTGAGATGGAGGCACAAACATATGATGAAGGGACGGTCTGATAAATGGGAACATGTTGGGTGCACTATAGTGATAAATTGCTTCCCTGTTATGCGTGGGAGACAGAAGTGATGCACATGCAGCATATTGACATACTGTGGCTTCTGTTCCCCATGTAGCAGGAATCTGTGAAACTAACAACTCTTCTTGCTTGATTATGCCAGTGCTGGTCAATATTAAAATGACAAAAAGAAATAATGCCTTTGCTCTCCATTWTCAGTGATTTATTTAGACAGGCCCTTATTTCATTTTGTGACAGTTTGTCTTTGAACCAGCTTTAAACTTTCTAATYATAGGTAACTCAGAGTGAATTTCTAGATGTTATACATAGTGAAAATACATTATCTGATTAGAAATTGGTACTGCAGGGAGTCTGCAGRCAAATGCAATGACCATTTTGTAAGTATCTGTAAATCTGTGGTTTGCTTATGCTGGAAGAGTAAAATGCCCCTTCCATTTTACATCAAGAAGGTATGAACACTGAAGGTTATCAGATGGATAAGACTGTGTTTGACTGCTCTACTTTCACACCCTCAGTCACAGTGTAACATTGGATTATTCTTTAATCTGAGACTCAAAATAAATTGTACCATCATTATCTTCCCTCCTGTTTCATTACAGAATATKAATATTATTTTTATATGATAATTCAGCACAGAGCATAGATGAATTTCTGTGTAAGTGATTATATGTTTAGAAGCTGCCTTCCAGTTGCATGATTAAACTACAACAAGTATTTCTATCTATACTTAATCAATACCCCAGATACCATCTGATTGTGGAACAAATACCAGCAATGCTCAGAGTGAAAAACAATGTCACTGACTCCTGGCTCAGTGCTGACTCATCAACCAAGATGTGTTGTCACTCCTGCACCTTTGAGCTTCACAACATAACTCACCTTTGAGCTTCACAAAACTGATCAAAAAAGCTTTGGTTCTTTGTATACTTTCTGAATAYACTTTTTCTTCCATCTTTCCTCTGCCACATTCCAGTGCAGTATCAACCAGGCAGAACTATTTAGCATATTTCCAGCACTAGGATGTAATTTTAATTTTTGTGCTGCCTGCACAGCTCTAGACAGGTGTTTTGAAATGTAAATAGAAAGCAGTGTAGTGTGGCACTCGGTACACAAACTGCTGCAGAAGGCTCTAGCAGGATGAGATGCACAACATCTATCTGTTTAATAGGGCAGCAGGCCTGTGTAATGAGCAGAAACCGCTCATTTAAAATCTTTACTACAGCTTCCCAACTAAAATATAAAACATGTTCTGAGGGGGCTGGAGGTGGATTAGCAGAGCTCCAGCATAATGGGGAGGGCAGTGCACAGCCTTGGTGATGTGTAGAGGAAGGGTGTGACAGGCTCTTCAGMGAGGCAGGAGCCAGCAAAGAGCAGYGRGCAGTGTCTGCTCCARCAGCTGTGATACTGAGCAGCCAAAAGGCAGTGGATGTGTCTTAAACATGTGTGCTCTGAGCAGGTTTCTAAGCAAGTTATCCATTTTCAGYGTTATGTGCCTGCGGTTAAAGGGATTAGCCAGTGGTAATCCGGTTCTGGAGGAGATTAACTTTCAAAAATAAGAGAAAGCTTCTGCGGTGGACACATTTTTGGCTCTGCTAACTTGGGTGGAGAGTTAGGCTGGGTGGGGGAGGGACAGGGATGAATAACCTCCACTCTCTGTTTATCTCCCCACTAGAGGCCCCTACACAACTGTCAAAAAAGGCTTTTATTGTCAGCATATTTTTAGGCCACTTAGATGACAAAGTGCAGAAACCAGTTAGGCAGCCTTCTGYAGAAGGTGAAGCCCTGTGCAAACAGAGCTCCAGGCACAAGACTGCCTCTTAGGTAGTGAGGATTTGCACATTGTCTGGTTGCCATCCTAGAATTGGTAATACATTTGTGTTTAAAKCTTGGTCATGATTTCACATCAGATGGCTTCGTGCAATGTGATGCCACTGCCCTCAGTTAGGCTATTTTAGTTGACATAKGTGCAAAGCAAGGTGAAAAGTAAGGAGGTACCATGCTAAAACATATACTGTAAWCAGCACATTCCATTTCTCTGTGGATTGTTATGTCTTTTAGCTATTATATCTTGAAAGCTACATTGAGCTATGCTCCATGAGACCATTGTCTTCCCATTAAAACAATATTTCAAATGGCCTCTTACTTTCTGAGGCTGCTTTTCAGTGCTTCAGCCTTTTCAGGCAGAACCGGGGCTGATGTTAGTGACATCAGCATCAATGTCTATCCCACAGACCATAGTAGGTCTCTAATTCCATCAAGAGAAAACTTGAGGAGTTGGCTAATGTCACCAGGAAGCCTCAATGGAATTACAGCTGCAATTGTGAGCRTCTGGAGTATTTCACTTGCTGCAGGACGGGAATGAAGCGCTATCGCTCTGCCGCCTCTCTGCTGCTCTGTGGAGCGTGGTCCTATTGAACTGTGCTGAGCAGGGAGGAGAGATGAGGAGAGGATCWGTCTGTTACCCCTCAGGGTCAGTGGAGGGGTCTCCTCAGGTTTTGTAAGCCCAAGAGAATCAGGGGACCTCCACTCATCAGCCTGCAGCCAGGGCAGGACATGGTTTGCTCGTAATGGACTGGATTCCAAAACTGCAGAGAGTCATGGTTACAGAAACTTTGTGCTGGGAACAGGAGTTTAAATTCATTACATTGCCTCAGATGTTTGGTTTAAACCTCTATGTGCCCATGTTTGTAATATGTGCATACTGCCAATATTTATTTCAAGATTTTTTTGCAGCTGAGGTTGATCTTTGTTTCAGCCTCTCACTTGCTSTGAATGAACTTCCTTTTTCTCTCCCTCTCACAGTAGGAATTTTCGGCGCACTACTCTTCATATAGTTGAAATTTTACTGTCCTTCTATTTCTTTCTCGTTGGAGGCTAAAAACCTATTTCAGATGAAACCAGAACATATGTGTGTATATGTATTTTGCTGTGCTCCAGGTATACACACCTGTGAAAGCCTTGACAAAAATGTAAAGAAACAAAAGAAACCCCAAGCCCAGTAACAATAATAAAAAAAAATCAAACGAAACAATACTTAAATTTAAAAAAAAAGGGCATCACTGTGTTATAGTTTCATTAAAATCAGAATAAAAAGACATATGGGCTGCATCTGCATCTGTAGATGTGACCCCATTCTCCCCCCAGGAATATACAGCTTTCTCTTCCTGCTGTAGGCAGAGGTCAGTGATCATTTTATGCTTACAATTTTGAAGGTCACCTTCATACTGTTGTCTTCCTCCATATTCTCAACATAGGTTAGCAAAAACTTTCTTAACAATGCTATCTTTTGATGAGCAGTATAATATCACCTAACAATGCTATCTTTTGAGGAGCAGTATAATATCACCTCTGGCCTCCTCCTACCCCCCAGCACCCAGTTTCATTCAGACTGGCAGAGAGGTTATCGCTCTTGCTTTCCTCTTCTTTCATTGAAGGCCCATTCAGAAGCTACTCTTGAAGCTGAGTTATGCTCCCAAGCTCCTTAAAATWTCACAGATTTTCAGCACAAACTGAAGCCTAATAACACTAATGAACAGAGAGCTTTTATCTTGCTTTTTTGCCAAGTTCAAGTATTATTGCTTAAACCTTCATAACTATGCCATCATTTTATCTATGATTGCTTGCCGWGATGATTTCGTGAGCTTTGCTGGGGAACAGGTGATCTAACCAAGGAAAATTTTCAGGCTATCTGGTAGCCTTTCTTTTCAAAAAATGTATTGTTCCTATTGGAGTTTACTATTTCATCCAATTCATCTTGACATTTTGCTGCTTGCATGGTGAGCTCTTAAGGAAAAAGATGGTTTGGTCTTTGTCCTCTTTATCTCTGCCCTCATCTTGTTTGTTGTTAGCCTTGAAAGCAAAGCAGTGGCTATCTATATGCCAAAAGAAAAGACAACTGACTTCCTTCTGGGTTTATCTGGCCTGCTTCAAGCTAATTTAAAGAAGTAGCCCTGGCAGGCCACATAAATGAGGATATAAATGGTCATAACCTGTCTAGGCAGACGTTTAAATGCACCTAGCTGCTTTAAGAGCGCATATCTAATTGTGCCTAAATCACTTACGTTCTTTTACAAAATTCCTTATCTCCTGTTCTGTCCTGCAGTAAAATAATGAGTCTGCRTGGAGAAAATGAGGGAGAGGGCTCTCGGACTCTGAGACTGATAAGTTTGTTTTAAATATATTATTCAAGAGAAAGGAAAATTAAGCCTTGAAAAAGAATAGTATATCAGAAAAACATAATCTTTTGTCACAAAGACGGCTTCTTCTAGGATGTAATTTAGGTTTTATTTTTTCCCTGGCAACATCTTTTTTCTTGCAAACAAAGCATAAATCTTAAGTTTAATATATCCTTTCTAAAGTGATCATGTACACTTCTTTAAYAAAATATATGGAAAGCATTATATTCCCATGAGAAGCTGCATCATTTCCCATCTGGAAAACTCTTGCAGCTAAACTTGAGAAGATAGAACTGTTTTCCCATGACATTTTCTTTTAAAATATCTCATGCCAACMTAAAATGGAAATTTTGAATTTTATGACGGACTGAATCTTTAATTTTAATTATTTCCCTCAGTTYGGAAACATCAGAGCACTTATTGCATTTTATTTTGAGAATGTCAGAAGGTTTCAGTTCAGTAATATTAGAKGATTTCATTTAGACCATGGCAAATCACAGTATAAAATATTAAACACTGTAGATATGTTATATAGAGGATAACATTAATATTTAATCCTCAGGTCAGAGAAAAATGCATGAAAACAATAAAGCCAAATCAATTTATTTTAATACCAGTGAAGGTCTTTATGCTATTTAAACGAAAGAAAACGGTATTGGTAATTTTGTCTTTCTTTTATTAGGAGTGGAAGTTTCAGCTTTGCCAAAAATGCCATCTTTGCTCTTGAATATTATCTTCAGCCATGTCTCTCAGTCTCAAAATGGAAATTATAGAGCTAGCAGAGGCACAGAGAAGGTCAAAGAAGCTGAAAGATGTGGAATGACTGCTGTGATAAAATACAGGTCTGGCAGCTGGAAAGTGGGGTGAGAGAAGATCTGGCATTGTGGTGGTGTGGAAAAAGTGTATCAGAATAGATTATTCATTTCCCCTTCCAGTGTAAGAACGACAAAAACTGGTGGTAGAGTCAAAACMGGCAGGAAAATTTGTTTCTGTGCAAAAATACACATCAGCTTACACGTGGAAGGATCAAACATTTACTGAAYAATGGGGCAAACCACAGGGGTGCTGCCTCTGCTTCAGGGAGCTCCTGGACTGAGTGCCAGAGGCCGAGGGAGGGTGGCCAAATACCTCCTTCTCTAGCCCTCCTTTGGCTGGCTGTTCTTACTGGGATTCCCAGAGCCAGATTCTAAAAGCATCCGTGGAAATGGCCTTGGCCACAGCAGGTGCTGGTCCTGCATTGTCCCCAAAAGGCAGGCTCCTCATGAAACCCAATCCTTATGGGCACTGGGGCTGCCCAGAGMAGTTCTGTTACAAAAAGTATTCCTTAAAGGTGCTCAGAGGGCAATCTGTCATGCCAGCTCATTTTCAGCTGTAACCTCTTAAACAACGCGCCGAGCTTGGGATGCAGACAGGACAGCCCGGAGGGAAGAGCAGCGTGTGGTTATCCAAATTACCACTGGATGACACTGTTGTTCCACACAGCCACCTCCAAAAGGCTTCGTCTGGCMGTGGAGATGGTTCTGGTAACAAGAGAAGTGCGGATGTGGGGTTTTAAGCGTTCAGTGTATTCTCTGTCTCAGCGCAAGGGGCAAATTCATTGCATTCGCCTTTGTGTATGTCCTCACAATTAAAGGCTGGCTCTCATTCCTTGGYGTTTAGGTTAAACAGCCTGATTCAATCTGCATTTAGCCACTACTGCCTGAGTTCGTTCTCCAGATTCATAGCAATGAAGAAAATAGTAACTTCATATGTCACACAGGGCAGCTTTACTTACAACATCACTAAGAAGATTAAAAATAAATTGAAGCATATGTCACTTCAAAGGGGGCAAGAAAAGGACATCTGCATTATTTGATGCATTAATGAGAAAGTTCTGCCGAGWCTTGATTTGAACTGTATGGGAAATGATGCGATTGGTAAGCTTGCAAGTTAAATGTATTTCAAATAAAATTGTTTCTGAAATTTGTATTTAAGCTAGGTTAAGGGGTGCTTGCATTTTAAACTTTGCTTTCTGATATCTTGTTCATAAATTGAACTTTACCCTTTTAACTTGAGGAGTTTACAATTTACAAAAAAATCAAAGCAATTTAGCTACAAATGTCTAAGGCTGCATTTCAGGAGAATAAGCAAGAACAGCTCTCCTGCCTGAGGCAAATCTTATCATCCATGACCATCTGCACAGCTACAAACTAACTACCTCCGGCACTGCATGATTCTGTAGACTTTGGGCTATGGACTGGCAAGCTAACATCCATCCAACCTGATTCCTATCCCCAGCTCCTAATGCTCCCTTAAATCCTCAATTTTGTTAAAATGGAAAAGAAGCATCTTCRTTTACCTTATGTTTCAAATACATCCAAAAATGTGGAGGTCCAGTTAATTTTTACCTTTCCCATCTTTGCTGCGAGGATGAGGATAAATAAAGGTCGGCGATGTACAGCTGGATATTAGAGATTCATGGGCAGAAACCCTCATGAAAAATTCACGAGGAACAATATGAGTTTCTCCACGCCATCTTGGTGCTTCTGGTTTGTACAGCTCAGCTGAGGAAGGCTCCTTTGCTTCTGAAGGAAATACGACTTCCAGGAGGCTAATGTTCTGTTTAATGCATTAGCTTTCCCCCTTGGGACTCAGTTACAAATGCAGCTCAGGCCAAATTGATGAAATATCAGTTAATATGCGAATCTGACAGCTTGGAAAGGACACAGCTGCAGTGAGATAKGATAGTTTTAGGAAGATAGAGAAAAATCTAAATATATGAAGAYCAGTATTTGCATTTGTGGATCTTTTAAAGGGAGACATTGACAGGTTATTAATGAAACCAGGAATAATCATTCTGTTTTTCCAGAGATAATTTCTCTGGTGTTCATCCTGAAGGAAAATAAGGCATGGTACAAAAATACTAGGCCTAAACCATAGTCCATTTGCTTTTTTGTTACTATGACATTTTGTTGCACAAAGGTTTCATATATGTCAACTTTTTCAGCGTAAGTGTATCATGAATTTGTGAAAAACTGTGACTTGCCAGACCATAAATAAAATGCCTTCCATTTGGTTTACCCTGAAGCCAGAGGGATTTTTCCAGCAGAATGGACGAAGGCCCAGTTTCAAATCGTTTCCCACATAGCTGTGCTCACAAACATATTTTAAACTCATGTCAAGARGCCAACAGAAATTTGTCTTTATGTGTGGAATAGCCAATGCAGGTGGCTAAATAACATATTCAATCAGATACAGAAATGTTTCCAAACATTGCTCTTTAAAATCCATTTGAGTAGAGCAGTGTTCCTGGCACAGACTGACCCCGTGGATCTTGGTGAAGTTCTGGGTCAAGTTGTCCCCTCAGTCCATGCAGTGGTGGCAGAGCAGTGCTCTGGGTTATACTGGTCTCCTTTCAGTGAGTTGTTTTTTATTTTTTTTATTGGTGCAGCCATGTCCTGTGGTCTCCACACAGCTCCCCAGGTGCTGCAGAGTGATTTGGAATGAGAATTCCATGAGCTGTGCTTGTGCTCAGGGTCCTGGGGAGGCTGTGGGATGTTCCACCCCTGGGAAGATCCTGGTGCTGAAAGGATCCTGCTGAGCTCCTGCTGTGCCTGTGTTTGCCACGGGAGRCAAGGTATGGATGTGTGCTCTTCACTGACAACCTGGTGTGCTGTTCATGTCTCTATCAAGTTATATGTTGGCCCAGAAAACAGCTGAGAGCTCCATATTTGGAGGTTACACCCTGCAGATGGAAACATTTATCCTCAGTACAGCAGGGACTGAGAGAAGCCAGGAAGAGAAAATCCCTTAGACCTGGAAACTGCCTGTGTGTCTTTGGTGAGGTGGGAAAATCAGAAATGTGATATTTTCTGTCAGTGTTTCACAGCTATTACATGTTGGTGTATGAATTAATTAGTAAAGTATTGGAGACAATTTAATTGCATTCAGGTTTCAGAGTAGATATTCCAAAAGTTAGATTTTTTTATAGAAGATATGATGAAAAGAAACAAGAATTGTTGGGAAAAGAGAGGACAGTATGAGGCTCAAACAAAGATTCAAAGAAATTCCTTCTTTCAAATAAATGGAGAAAAGCAAGAAAAAGTCCACTTGAAAAATAAACTTTGTGCTTAAACGAATACTGAGGCATTTTATTTACTGAATTATRTCTGAAGTAACAGTTTCAATATTTTTTAATCAAACCACTTGCTTATAATTTTTCCTTGATCTCCCCAATTTAAAGACACTTTAGAATGACTGGAAAGATTACCAGATTACTAAGAAAACCTTCTAAACCATCCCAAACATCTATGAGAAATTGCAAGCAAGATTGCACTGGTGAGATGATAGAAAAGAAAGCAGTTATAGAACAAACCATTTAATGAGAAGAAAATAAAAACATAAACCCAGACAACAGGATTTGTAAAGATGGGCTAATTGTGTTATGGCCTGAAGTTGTGTCAGGGGAGGTTTAGGTTGGATGTTAGAAAGAGGTTCTTCACCCAGAGGGTGTTTGGGCACTGGAACAGCTCCCCAGGGAAGGGGTCACAACACTGARCCTGACAGAGCTCAAGAAGCATTTGGACAATGCTCTCGGGCACAGGGYGTGACTCTTGGGGATGGTGTTGGACTCAATCCTTGTGGGKCACTTCCATCTCGGTTTATTCTGTGCTTCTGTGATTCTCTGTTTAACTTCTGTAAATGCTATTTAGAACAGTTAGCAATTATTTGTCATTTGGTGAACAAACCTTGACTGCCTCTGTTTTTCAAAAATAAATGTTTTGAAGGCAAGGTTTCCATAAAACTTCTTGGAGCAAAGGGATTTCCAAGGTCAGAGCTGCTAGAGAATGCAGGCCAGGCTTTCAGTCAGTGTGAAAGGGCAACATTTGAAGGCAGTTGGAAGCAGAGTAATTTATACCATCTGAGGAGCTCACCTTCTTACCCAAGCAAAGCAAGAGCTRCTCTCATTAATATAGTGACATGTTTTCTTTTCTTATCTCCAGGTTTTGGTTCTTCATTTCTCTTTAAAAGTTTAAGCTTCTGTCTGAAAGCAGCCTTATCATAGTGTTAATAGGAAGGAAAATTGTGGCTTTGGTCATGCTTTCAGAAYAACCAGTAACTGTGCAATAATTTATTTTTGCTACCATCCTGTAAAACAAATTGTTTTTTTTCCACAGTATGTATGGAGATACTGAAAACCAGGATGAAGTGGCTTCCCTAGGCCAGTAAATAAATCACTGTTAAAAACATTGAGGTTCTTAGGATACACTAGGTTTTTGCCTTAGTTGGTGATTTCAGGTAAGGTTAAAGCAGAAGCCCACACTTAAGAAATTACTTTGCTTTTTAATCCACTTCTGCAGAGTCATCAATCATCAGTATAGATTACATATTCTATTCCATTTGCCTCGAAATATAAGAAATTACRTTCTGCCATGACAGCACAAATCCCCGTTTGACAAAGGGATATATATTTAGAAAAGATCTTTAAGGCACTTTTTCACCTGTGTCAAAAAAGAGACATGGTGCCAATATTTTAAATTCTTTTCCAGTTTAGTTTTTTTTCATGCCCCCCTTTTAGTCTGTACTCAGAGAAGGAGACTGAGTTGCTTTGTGTTTTTGCTAGATGGTGCCAGAGTACACTCCCACTCTGTCCAGTTCACAGAACTGGCTGGAGCAAAAATCCAGGTGTTTATTGGAAAAATCCTACCCTAAAGCATGAGTTGCATGGTCCTGCTGATCTGCACTGGTGCCTGGGCATAGCAAAATRCAAAGCTTAGTTCTGCATAGAAGAGACGCTGCTTTCTGTTCATAAGTTGAGCAAGTAAGCAGAACTATTTTTCTGTGTTTGAAATATGAAGGAAAAAAATATGTACTCGGTGATTTTGATCCATTAGCTCTTGTTATGAAACTAGGAATCAAACTAAGCAAATATTTGTAAAAAAACAATGCAAGCAACACCTATGTGTTTATAAATTGACAGCATATAGAGTACAGCTAATGTTGATAAGCCATTTCCATCAGGGACTTGTAACTTGAAAGGGTTGTTTTGCCTTCTCCCCTCTTTTCCTTTTTTTTCATTCTATTGCCTTTTCCACAGGTCTGCAAGCAATTAACATGGGTGAAGAATTGCCAGAATACAGTTTTTTCTTGATGTGCATATGTCACTGCCATAACATTACTGGAAGTGTAATAATTTAAATGGTGAAACTAATTGCCCAGAAAGTGACAGCCCTGAGTGTGCTCTCTCATGGACCGTTCATTGTTGACAGTGGCCCATTAGAAATGATATTATGTCAGCTTTAGTAGCTCTACAAGGGAAACTGTATTGTTATTACTGCACTGTATTATGAAAAATCATCCTTTGCAGGTCTAAATACTGAACCTGTTTTTGAAAGATAAGTGCAGGACATAAAATATGGATCTCAGTTGTGGAGGGGAAAGTACATTGCTGTACTGACACCCATTTGCATTGATGGAGCAGAATGGAACATGTACTGTTCAAATTAAAATAACCAAAGAAGGAAGCCTGCTCTGAAAATACTATTCTTCTGGGCCAGCAACTTTTTTCTTTTTGAAAAGTGCTTGGCACAATTTAGGAACAAAGTATAATAAATGCTTTTATGGGATTGCTTTTTTTTGTGCTTTGTGAAGTTTTTCCCAATATTTTCAAAGCAATTGGAGGAAGTGCCTTCTTTCTCATGGCCTTGTCAGCCTCAGAGGGAGAGGGCAGATTTGGAAAGATTAAGTTCTTCTGAACAACGTAACAAAATCCACGAGCAGGAAGATGACCCCTGCATTCTCAGAAAGTCCATGCATGGAGAGATGGATGAGGAGTGAGCACAACACACCTTAGAACTGAAGCCTGTATTAAAATAGCTTATGAACTGCACAAAGGGAAGCAAATCAGCCAGGCACTGTGTACAGGGCTAATACATTCTTACTGCATTATAAATATTTGTATTTTTGAAGATTAATGGACTGAAATATTTTAGAATGAGGTCCGTTGTTTATCCATGAGCTGCAAACACGAGAGATAGCAGCAGTGTGAGTTTCCCCACACCATCCTGTTAATGACCTCAACTCTGACCCTGGAAGTCCTCTTGAGGGAAAAGGGGAAATTTGGTCCAGATCATTTATGGCCATTTCCTGTGCAAAGCCGTGCAAGACACTTATTGCTGACATTGCAATGTGAGCTACAAGCAACTGCATGATTGCAAATTTCTTAGTGCTTGAAAACCTGGGTGTATAGAAACCATAAAGTTAAAAACCCAGAAGTTCTCAAACTAAATGCTAATCCTTCCACCAGTACAAACACTGGATGATCCTTAATACTCTGAGAAATACACTGTGAAGCTTAACCTGAATAAATTGACACTTGAATAGCTCTATTCATGTAGTGATTCAGTTCCTTGTCTTAAACATTCTGTCAAGAATTCCTGCTAAGGTGTAGCCCAAAGCAAGATGTGCAGTTCAGGAATGGGAAGAGCAATGGGAAGAGCAATGGGAGAAGGTCAGGTCTTGTGTGCTGCAGGGAGATGCCAAAGAAAAGATTTTGTTATCARTTGTAGACTGTGATTTGTTGTTTGACCACAGGAGAAGACTGAACACAAACAAAATGAATCAATACTTTTCATTGCTATCTGAATATATGCTTCACTCAGATATGAAATGCATCTGCTTTATCCCCTTTATGGACTATTTTTTTCAATTGTGGTAACACAGTCAGGTGCTCTGACTGGCCAACAAGCAATAGTTCATTAAGTGGTGGTAATTTAATTGATTTTTTTCACTAATGCATATCTTAAGATAGATTACCATTACAGGAAGGGTTCAGGAGGTGGTTGATCCACATTAAAACCATGTGATTATGCTCCAACTTTCATAGTTTTACAGCCCAGCCCTTGCTACTGCTGGATTCCATGGTGGTGAACCAGCATATGCTACACAAAAGGACAAGATGAGGGTGGGGTCTGAGGCACATTAAAAAGTAGGAAGAAAATATAAAGATTCAAAGATTTCTTGCTGTGGTCCTCAGCACTGTGATATCCAAGCTCACACAACCATTAATAGATTTGTACTTCCTCCACCCTTTTGGGACAAAAAACAATTTTTACTGTTTTTGAGACAAGGAAATATGGAACAGCGTGGATTACCTTATCTTTCCAGTGTCTCCTTTGACAGACCCAGGAATTCAACCTGCATGTATGCAACCTGACTAACAGGCTCTGCTGATATCATAGACCCATCTTTTTTCATACATCCTGTATGGAAGCTATCTTAGGACCAGTAATTTTGTACCTGGAATATTCATAATGTGTGCTCTATTGCTGTGACTTTAATTTTATAATTTAGAGAGTGTGAAGCACTAATGAAAGAAAGCTGTCCATTTGCATGGATCATTTTAATTTAAATAATATCTGAAATGCAAAAATAGTACTATAGATGCTACTATGAACAAATAATTGCAGACTATTGAATAGCTTTTGAGACAGTTGGATATTTTAACAGACACAATTTTTCAAGCAGAAGTTCATGTGTAATTGGGTTTTGCTTTCCAAGTTAGTGTAACCACAGAGAGAGTACATACAGATGTGTCTGGTGATGGTGACTGATGTGGTCTGGGAAAAGGGGAGAGGGGGGCAGTGGCAGAGGTATTGCAGCTATTCTCTGTGCTATCCCTAATCAGTTATTTTTTCCTGTTACTGCTACAAAGACTGGTCCTGGTACATTATGATTTACCTGATCTTATTTGACAGGATGGGGTTAAACCACCTGCAGACATTTATTGTCTGCATTTGACTTGAAATGTCAAGGCARGAAACACATTCTGGAAAGAAGCAATTCTCTGGTTTCCTCTTTCTCACTTTTGAAGATGTGTGATGGTCACAAAGCTCATTGCATCAATAAGAGATGGGATTTTTGTCAGGACCAATAAATAAACACAAAGAAATTATTAATCTTACAATGATTTCAGGACATGGTCACACAGCAAAACAAATATTTCTTCATCAATCTTTTAGCCATGAGCTTAACTGAGTGAAATGTTGAATGGTGGGACTTCAATGAAGGTTAATCAAGTCAGATCAAAAAGATTGAAATTTTCTCATTTTTTTGAATTTCAATATTTACAGGTAATTTTTAAACTTTTTCTGTCTTGACATATAAATGAAACTAACGGAAAAAAAAAAAAAAATTAAGAATGGAGGCTTTCCTCCTCTTTCCACAAAGCATCCTTCCTGACCCTGAAAAAAAAGACTATTTATATAGCCAGAAAAAGGAAAAGAAGGCAGAAAGGAAATTAGGGTAGAAAAGGAATAAGGAATGAAAACAATTGACAAATATTTCCCTGGGCAGGTTTGGTATGGGGGGGGGTTAATGTTTCCTTTTACCTCCTTATTTTCCTGAATAAGATGGTGAATTTATAAGATACATGCCCAGATCTCTGAAAAATGTGTTTTAATGTAAAGTTATAACAGGTTTTAAATTCTTTAATATTTACCTATGTAGTAAATAACAGAGCCTCCTATTTCAGTGCCACAAAATTGATCTCCACTGTGGATTTTACAATACCAGCTTTTCTAACCTCTTCAATAAAGCATGGCCTTTTGTATAAAARGAGGCAGAATCCCATGGTATTTAAAATCTCTTTCTTTTGACCTTTCTTAAGGGTACATGCGATTTGCAGCACTGTATAATATGTTAGCAGCAGGCAAGAGTACATCTTGGAAATCGTTCAGAATTGATAACATGTCCCTATGCACATGATCCTCATACACAATTTCCCTTTTCAAAGGAACCTGCTAGGAATCTCAGTCTGCCATTTTAAAACTGACAATAGTGGTGTTGTTTGGTTTTTAAACATTTATTTTCTRTGCCTTTTTAAAGGCTTCAGTGCTCAAAATGTTTATAAAATAACAAATTAAGAAGATAATACTGCTGTGGGCTGCACAGAACAAAGGAGGGGCCAATGCTGCCAAAGCATAAAAGATTCCCTAATCTGTATATCTGAGTCAACTGCCTCTGTGACTRTATCTGATAGGCAATAGGCACTGCTTCTCCTTTTCCCCTCTTTTTAAAAGACTGTCTCTTAAGCTTTCATATAAAAAATGCAGAAGCAGGGCATATATCAAGGATAAAAGGATATGGTAGAAGAAAGACACCTTTCCATTTTTATTGCTAGCATTTCTTTTTTCTTTTGTAAACTTTCTGTGTCACAGGCAGTATATACTGGCAGTCCAGTTCTTTTCAACAGCTTTCATTTGTACTGATGCATGATAGATTTATATGGTCATAGATTCTTCATGCTGAATTTATGCTTTATATTTCTATAAATTAATGCCATTGCTRTAAGAGACAGCTCCTGACAATAGATTTCCCTGTTCAGAACCAGCATTTAATGTTTTGTGTGTACTTGTGAATTTCCCGTAAAAGAGCTCCACTCTATACAGTAGAAGAGAAAACCAGTACTGAGATTTCTTCTTTTAAAAAAAAAATCACTGGAAGGAACAATTCATGATAGAAAAATGACTAGCTCGACAGCACATAAGATTGTTTTATGAAAACATTTTAGCACTGATAACCACATCTTAGATGCAATCCACAGCTGATGGCAAGCCATCCTTGTATCTGTTCCCACTGCATGTAATTAGCTTTTAACACATATCCACATCACGCGTTTTAAATCTTCCTTTCATCTTTCTACTGCAGTACTGATGTCTCCAACAACGGATTCCTAAGCAAGCATTTTATGACAGATGCTCTACATAGTCATTTTATATCTGCGGCATCAATAAAGCAATAAAACTTAATTGGTTACTTCAGCATGAAGAAGAAAATTTCTGACACCTCGAAGGTGCAGATTGACAAGTTCACTGGTGGGGAAAGGAGGCAAGAGAGGGTGGGTCAAAGCTGATATTGCTTTATGAATTACTGCTTAGGGTGCTGGCTTGGCATTTACTCTGCTGATAGATGAACCTTATCTYATTTATTTTGGTAATGTTGGCACTGTTGTGATGTGCTCAACTAGGCCAGCAGAGCTCAGTTCAGCTGGGTCAGAGCTYCTGAGGTTTAAGTTCTCCCTGGCCAGTCACAGACCCCCAGCAAAACTTTTAAGCTCTTGAGCTTTTTATATTTGTTAATATAGATGAGTGGGTGGGACTTCTGTCCTAAAGTGCAGTGTGCTGTAGGTGATGGTAACCTGCAGATACTTGTAATGGCTGAACTCAAAGCTCCCAAGCACCTTGGTTCTGTTTTTTTGGATGAAGGCACGAGGCTTCCACTGCTCTCCGTAAAGGGTCTGTGCTCCTCCAGGTGATGATCATGTTGATAARGAAGAGCAGTCCTGGCTGTTAGACAAATATAACAAACACATATGACAAAGATGGTTACATGCAAAAATAACATTCAAGGCATGCTCTGACCTACTCCAGATCACAGAATGCAGCATTTTGCTTATACTTCTGTAACACTTGAAAAAATTTTTCTTCTATATTTTTTTACAGGACAGTACAGGTGTCTTCTAKAGGATATTAAAACTCCTGCTATAATTTTACAAATAGCCCTAGCATGGTCTCTGATTGAAACCAAACCAAAGCAAACCAAACCCAGGAAATTTATTTTCTGAATGATGGAAGGAAATGAGTATTTCAATGAATGTATATCATCCCATCCTCAACATTTTTTCTTATGTTAATAAATTACCAGGATTTTATTATTTCCTGTTCATTTCTAGAGAAAGAAGATGAAAAAGAAAATGTGGATAGAACCAAGCTGATTTAGAGATAGTGATTGTAAAGTTAAATGCACACTGACTTATGAGTACAGTTTATGGCTATTTCTTGTCTCCAGTAATCTGCTAATTTAAGTCATGTATTATTCGGCAATGATACTTGAGTTTTGATGGGGCTTTTGCAAAGATTGAGGTTGAAGGTGGGATTTTCCCACTAAGTTAGCACATATCATGTTGTTGTTGCTGCTGAATATGGATTCTTTTTTTGGCAAACTGCAGCTGGGAAAACTGGTCACATAGTCCTGAACTTCTCTGACACTAAACCCTATCTCTGACCTCAAGSATCATCTGTTTTCATGACCCTCTCACTACTTTGTTTATTGAAGGGTGGATTCAGTGCACTTGAGCAATGTCAGAGGGTTGAGCTATGAGCAAGAAGACCTGAGAAGAAACAACTGTGCTCTCTTGCTTGGCAGGAAGGACAGCATGAGCAGGAAGAGCTGGAAGTGCAGAGCCTCAGTTCCCTGCTGCTTGCATGGGCCACAGGGGGAAAACTGAGTGGGAGCCCAACTACTGCTGTGGTCTACCTGATTGTCTACACCCTCATTTTTTCTCTCATGCCTCTCCCTATCCCTTCCTCCCACCAGCCTAAGCTGCCACTGGAGTTAAAATGGAGAGCTGGATGATAAACAGACCCTCAACCCTGCTGGAACATCTGCAAGTCCGTGGCTCTYGTGAAGAACTCAGGAGTTCAGCAGACCCTGCCAGCACCATGGGCTTTCTGCAGCCCCTGAATGGGAATGAATTGAAGCTCTTTGTTTCAAGCCCATTTTTAGTGGCAATAGCTTAAGGGTCTTTGCACCATCATCTAATTTTCTTCAGTGCACCCATGTGATGTTCAGGGGAATGGCACTGATAGAGTGGTGTCTTTTGCCCTATAAACTTCTGAAAACAAAATTTTGCGAGGTTTGCACATAAATGAGAAAGTATTAAAAAGCATTTAGATCCCCATGTAGATCTGTCAGTGAGAGTTRCAGAAACATTTTGGTCAATGGTTTGTGACAGTTTGTGCTCTCACCCTGTGCCACTACACTCCCAAACAGGTGTTCCCTTCAGCTGTGCAGTTCTTCCAAAGCAAAACCTTTAAAATAAGAAAGCACAGGTCAGGGCTTGATTTCATTACTATGAACAGGACTGGGGGCTGTGATGTTATTCACCAACCATCTGAATAACTAGATAAAATTGAGGGTTTCCTTATGGTTTGATTAGATTTTGTGTCAGTTCTTGCAGTGACAGATTTAGAGAAAAGAAATAAAAAGACAATGTAATTTAAAAATCAATAATGTGGTGGGGAGGGAATGCAGACTAGGAAGTTTTGCATGGGGCTTACATTGTATTGAAATGTTTAATTTCTTCTTTTATCCTTTTATATTTATTAACATTTAAACTTCTRGGGATTTTTATCTTTTATAATGACTACAGCCCTTTTGCTGAGCTCATTTCCATTACACAATGTTATTTCAGCTGCTAGGCAAGAAGATAATGTGCCCTTCATTAAAAATAGCTAGGAAGAGTAGAGTAGCATACCCCCTCCCTTAACAAGCATTTCTTGTCCCTTATCTTTTTTTTTCCTTCTCTTTCTTTTTTTTTCCTCCTTAACATGCTGCTCAGATCTTTTGTCTGTGGCGAAGTTTGATTATGCCTTAATCCAAATGGCCAGTTCAATCTATTTTAATCCAATTAACCAATTCAAACTATGCTGGGTGTCATAATCCATTTCTTAATCCAATTAGCTGTTGTTCTGACTGCGGGTGAGGACTTTGCAGAGCAGAGGCTGTTGTTTGTTTTCCGTTTCAGAATGCAACATAGTGTTGCAATCTAGCTCAGATCGCTTCCCTGGTAGCCCAAATGAGGAATGAAGGTGGGAGACGTCAGCAGCATCTGCATCCTTCCTGGGTTTGATCTATTTTATCAATAATTAAAGTTAGTAGGACTTGATTCTCATAATTAAATTGGGTTTGTCTCTTTGATATTTTCTTTCCATGAAACTGAATTTAAATGTACCACTTGCTGGAGACAGACAAAAATGACTTGTAAATGTAGCTGGTTTAGCTTGGGGTGCTCAGCTTGAGATGGTTCAAGGCTTCTCTGTATTTTATGAAAATCAGGTCCCTTTTAAGGAAACGCAGAGTGACTCTCTCAGTTCCATAACCAGTCGTGAAAATCTTGCCCTTTGTATTTTGCCTTTTCAAGCTAAAAGGCTGAGCAGTGCACCCAGGGAAGTGCAAGCTTGGATCTCATTGAAACATTCCAGATACTTTCCTGTCTGACTAAGCCTAGAATATTTATAAACACATACTGAAATTTCAGCATTACAATCAATTCATATTGAGTACTAACTTTCCAAGTAATATTTAGCTTATGCTTTTACCCAACATGAAAAAAATACTGGGATTTTCAGAGTTCACATATTTAGGGAGCTACAGACTGCATGATCTATAGTCAAAAATATCATAGTAGGCACAGTCTTTCCAGGGCTTGCTTTGTTAAAATCTTATTCAGCTTTAAGGCAACTACAATTTCCAGTTTAATTTTCCTTTAGACAATTCATACAGTCTGATCTGAAAAGGACTTGAAATTCTTTTTTATGGAAAATCAGAGGAAGGGTTAAGTTGCTCTTGGGCTGCTGAAAACTCGTCTCCACATACTAAATCATGATGTAAATCTGTACTTGAAACATGAACTGAAAACTGTCTGAAGTGCAYACCTCAACGATATATGCTTCTTTTACAAATATTTCCCTGATTCTGGCATCAAAGGATATATGCCTTAACTTTGCTACAGTGATATTTTAAAAATGAATTTGGATCTTCTTTTTTTTTTCCCCAGCTTAAACATGGCAATATTTTCTATATAAATTATGTATACTCCACATTAAAAAAAACAAAAAAACAAAAAAAAAACAAAAAAAACCCAAACAAACCAAAAACCCATAAACCAACAAAAAACTATAGCAAAGCAAGAAGAAATTATTGTAAGCAAGTAAACCAAAAATTACCTCTCAGAAGTTCAACAGACATTCTGTTTTTCTATCTTATTGTCATACTTTCTACAGTTATGACATTGATATTTTCTCATTGTGAATCTAAGTCACGTAAAAGGGCTGGAGACACAGAGCATTTAATCACACAAAGCTGGTCATGAGATTGGTGAGATTTATCAACAGAGGGGAAAACATTACATGATATCAATTTCCAAATAAAAAATATTTTTATCAAAATTGTTTTGATGATAATGGAGAATTGATTAGGTACTAGATCTCTCTGGTATCCTAATCGGGGATTCTCCAAGCAGTTAAAGGCAATAACWTGTTGGGCACCTTCCTGGATCTTGAACAGTGCTCATGTTTCTTCAGGACCATCCCATTGGTCTGTGAGGATAATGGAGACTTGCTAAAGTGACAAGAGGTGGAGTTCAGCCCCAGATTCAGATTCAGATTCAWAAATTAGATGTCTGCATGGATATCTACAGGCTGTGGAGCTGCATCTGTAGACTGCTCTCAACACACATGGCAGAGATGATTACAAAGACTGGTGGACAGAACCATAATGTGCAAGTGAAAATCTGAAGCCCATAAAGGGAACGTATCTTTTGGCCTTTGCTTTGTGGTGACGTTTACATGAAACTCCTCCATTTCCTTCAGATCATGCAATGTCCTTCTGCATTGCTGAAGCTTCATAAACAAGTTATTTTCAAGAAGAATGTGCAAGGACACAGTAATGGAGGTTAGCTGCAGCTATGAATTTTATGAACAGTTTGATGGAAACCACATTAAATGGCAACATCAACCCACAAATCAGCTTTGCAATGCTCTTACTCTGATCTGGTGTTGAGGGTGATTCACTGTGAATTTGCTTTTCATGGCCACCATTTCATGCAGTGTCATTTATCAGCATACCAGCCTCTTGTGTGCAGGAAACTCTGGCATTACATTTTAGCAGTGTTAACAACTAATATTTTTACAATGCTGCTCATGTTAGCAAAGTAAGTACTGTAAATAACATCACAAAGACTACAGTAATTGCCCTTTTTGTAATGTGCCCGTTTGCTGTGCTATCACCCAAGTCATAAAGCTGTCACATCCTCTCCATGCACTGTGTCTTAGAACAGTAACACAGTTCTACTCAGGCTAAAATGGGTCAAAATGCAGCTAAAGGTGATCCAYAAGCAGAAGAAGAGCTGGATGGTCTGAGGAGGAAAGCATTCCCTTATTAACAGGAAAAAGACAATTCTCTCTTGAGAATTATTCCTGAAARAGGTATGTTAGGAAAAGTAAAGATGAGGACTGCTAGAATGTAAAATACTAGGTAAAACAAAACACAGAGCTTTGGGATTTTTTCCTTATTTTGACAAAGCAGTAGTATCCTAGAATCCTGCAGCTCCTGTATCTCAATGAATGTAGTCCTTTTCACTGTAGCCTGGCTCACAGTTTCCCCAGGAAGAGGCTGGATCTCAAAGGTTTGGATGCTGATGTTCCTTTTTCCCTGCAGTGTGTCAAGGAAATGCATCACTGACTTGTTGAATGGCCTGGTTTGGGAGGRACCTTAAAGGTCATCTCATTCCATCCCCCCTTTCACTGGACCATGTTGCTCAGATCCTCATCCAAGCTTTCCTTCAACACTTCCAGGGTTGGGGCATCCACAGCTTCTCTGGGCAACCTGTTTCAGTCCCTGATCACCCTCACAGTAAAAAAAAAAAAAAAATTCTTATATCTGATTTAAACTCTCAGTTTGAAGCCATTCTCCCTTGTCCTGTCACTATGTGCCTTTGWAAAATATCCCTCTCTTTTTTTCTTGTAGGTGTCTCCAGGCACTGGAAGGCTGCAATCAGGTCACCCCAAAGCCTTCTCCTTTCTGGGCTAAACAATACTAATTGTCCAAGCCTTTCCTCACAGCAGAGGTGCTCCACGCCTCTGATCAACTTGGTGACCTCCTCTGRACTTACTCCAACATATCAAGGTCCTTCTGTACCGGGAACTTTAAAGCTGAATTCAGAATCCCAGCTGGGACCTCACTAGAGTGGAATAGAGGAGCAGAATCAGCTCCCTCAAAGGGCTGTTCACAAAAAAAAAGCTGACTGAAAGAATTCTAGAAGTGCAATTTATTTAGAAGTAAAGCATCAAAGAAATTGTTAAACATTTAAAACGCTGGATGTAGCTTATATTCACCTGAAGCTTTTCCTTACCACTTGCTATGCCCTTGTTCTGGAAAGGAATCAATATCTCAGACTCTTTCTATGGAATGTTTCTTTCTTTGTTTAACCTTTCAGTCTGTTTCCCTAGCTCTGTTCTGAGAAGGATCCTATCTTTTCTTCTCAGGAGTCCTTTAACTACTCATTAGCCTTTACATTTTCAAGTTCTGAACTTACAAAAATAAACATATCTCTTATTAGTAGATGGGGTGCCATGTACTTGAGGTTAATAGTTTTGCCCATTATTTTTGAAGAGCTGGCATAAGTATTTGTTCTGGGAAGCTGAGTGTTGCTTCCTAATTAGTTTTCTCTGCATCCCACTGTAATCTAAACCAATATACTTACAGATGAAATTCCTGAACTCAGTAGAATATGTAAAGCTTTCATTGTAATGCTACTAAAAGTAGTCACATTTTTTGATTCTAAGAAATGGGATCAAAATAAGTGCACTTCAGCAGTAAACAATAAAGCTGCTTTTTTAATTTTTTTAAATTTTATTTTATAAATCATATGAAGGCAGCATTGTATCCCTCTTTTGTGAAAAGAGAAGTTGTGACCTTGCCAGAGCCTCTTGCTGCGGAATAAAGCCCCTTTGCAGTGTCAGTGAAAATATGTGTGTTTGGATCCAGGGGTCCCACATTTCATTCTTATTGTTGATAATTTATCTTTGCTCACAGTGCCACAGCTTGCTCCTTCCGTGCCTTAAGATTCATATAGGGACAATCTTTTAAGTTCCAGAGCAAGGAAATTGGAACAACATTGGTTTTAAAATCTTTATTTCTTATGAAAATAATTCTTAAAAACCCCCACATGAGGTTTTTATGTGGTAAGAATAGCCCTGGAATGAAGCACATACTTCATCAGTTCACATATAGCAGGATACTAAATGTCTAGGTTAGAAAAATCTCCAAGACACCTACCAGGACATCACTACAGGATATCAAAGAGACCACAAAACTGCTCTGAAATTCAACACATTTACCTGAATAGAAAGAACAAACTCCTAAATTTAATTATAAAATATACAAGAAAGAGCACGAAGAGGAGGAAATTCTTAATATCAAGGAATTATTTAATTCCTACAATTCACATTCTTTATAAAAATTTTTAGAGAACCTGAGTTTGGTGGAAAGAAGTTGCATGAAAAATCATCCTGTTGCTGTTTAATAAGATTTTTTAGCCGAAGCATTCTCCAGAAGAGTTATATTATAGCACTTTGAGCTTAATTATGCCTATATTTTAACATTTTGAGCTTGGTTAAGGTGCCTAAACATAAATGTCTAGGCTCCTTCAGAAGCCTTGGGACACAAATATGGGCTCTGCACATATGGCAAAAGAGTAGATGAAACTAGGAAATGCTTCTCAGTCGGCAGCTGGAGGATGTGTAAGACACTTCAAATGACATATGGTAGACATTAGTAGACATTASATTTAGGATATTTATATCCTATATATATATATAGCATGTTAGGTATAACTGAAAAAAGTAATCGAGTCCTTTATGTCATGCTATACCTGTTGGTATAATTTACCTGTTGGCAAAATAAGGAAAACAAAAAAAAATACAGAATTTGAAATATGTATATATATATGTATATATATCTTTATAGACCTATTGCTGGAATAAGCAGAATGACTTCCTCAKATTTCAAAAGAAACTAAGTCAACCTCTAATATGGTTGAATAAATAATAAATAACATAAGTGGTTCTCTAGCCTTCTTTAGCCATGCACAATGTCCACATCATAACTGGTTTTCCACACTTTTCTCTGTTTAAAATTAAATATTTTTACCATGACTTTATCCAGCTAATGAAATATGCTTTTACCAATGGCTTCAGAAAATAGCATGAAGGTGTTTCCAAGCAGTTGCAGTCACCATTAAATCTGAAAGAACTTTTCAGGCAGTTTAATTTAACTTTCTGAGGTCTGTGGATAGGCTTCTGATGATGGTTATTGCTAACAACTAAAACCTGAGCTGGGTCTTTTCCCTACTTATCAAAAGGACTACATGCATACATAGAGTACATGATATATGTTTTTAAGAGTGCTGTGGTTAGGAGGGGGAAAAAAACCAAACTGCATATTCCTGTCCTGGCAGATTCACTCAGCCTGGGGGAAGCCTCTGAAGGAGGAAAGAGGAGGCAATTTCTTCAGCAAGAGAGCCTAAAGAAAAATCTGACAAAATCTTCTGGATCTGAAGTGGGGATAYAGGCTGGAGAGATGTCCAAAATAGCAGTCTTGGGAATTAGATTGTTTTGAATGCAATATTAAGATCTTAGCCCARTGCCTGACATGGTTTCTAGTTAGGGTAAGCCAGACTGTTCCAAATAAGCAGTTTGCATGTAGAAAATTTGGAATTTAGAGAAATGAGCAGAGCTGGGGTAGATCMTAAGAAATGCTGAGTTCAGGCAGGCTGGGGACCCATCTTGTATGGTTTRTGGAACGGTCTCTTTCATGTTCCTTCAACAAAGACAAGTTGACAAGGGATAAAAACTGATAAAAAGAAAGTAGCTATCACACCTTTCACAGAATGTGTGAGAGCTTGGGGTCRGGAGAGAAGAGTATATATGGTTATGTCTCTGCTTGTTTAATGAAAAATCCACAGAGTATAATAAACCTCATTTCCATGAAATTAGCATATGGGTAAGGCTTTGTAGGATCTAAGAAAGGCACTTTGTTTGAACACATAGGGTATCAAAATTCTCATTTTAAATCTTTAATTAACTTTTCCCCCTCTTCATTATCAATCACTTATTTCAACTATTCATAGCCTCAATAATCTTCCTCTGGTGGCTAAGAGATAAGACATTTAAGAAATACAAAGTCAAAGCCTGTGTTGCTTGTATTTGTATTGCATTTGAATTTGACYAGAATGCTTTGGGGTTTTTATCAAMGGTTTGAGTGAAGGGAGTACTGAAGCTGATTTGGTTATATACTTCCTGGGGATGAAGAATATGAGTGCTTACATGCAGTCTCTGAAAAGCTGGATAAATATGTGTAGACTGAGATTTTAATGTCATATAATGCACATGAAATTTCTCTGGGTATTGTTTTAACAGATTCACATGAAATCTCTCAGAGTGTTCTACTAAAAGATGGAATGAAATTGAGGAAATGTGGGAAGTTWTTGTCATATGATTATTAGTGAATAGCAGTACCTGAAAAAAAAAACAAAAAACCAGCAAGGTTTGTGTTTCTGCTAACTCGTGGGCACTCTCTTAGCAAGTAAATACTGTAATCTTTTGTATGCAAAAAAAAAACCCTTTTCACTATATCATGCTATCATGTTCTTAATTTCCTGACTCCATATATATTACAATTTATAAGTTTGATTTACTGGCTTACTGTGTGGAGATATAATATTTTCAGTCTTGAAAATCTTGAAGACCCCTTGGAGAACTGGACAAAATTATAAATGTCAGAGTTAGACAACCGCATATGTCCYGACTTGGTAAAACCCTGGAAGATTACTGTGGTCAGATACAGAAAAATGCAAGTACAGCAGCTGACTTCAGGGAGGCTGTGAGTTATCAGCAGCAGGAATGCAAACTGAGATCTAGGATATGATCTGAAAAGTAATTCCAGGAAAAACAGTGTAGTGTTCATCATATACTGCAATTGCCATTTTGCAAATGCAAATTAAACAAGAGCAAGGCTTGGGCCAATCAGTGGTGCATRGTCATCCCTGCTTTAACCTGCCTTGCTTGGTTTTGGTTTAGGCCAGTTAGCACTTTCCAGGCAGTGCTGGGCTGGGAATGATTAAGGACAGTGCTGAGAAAGCCAGGGGAATGCTTGCCTGTGCAGGGCAGAGCCAYGCCACATCCACTAATACCCTCCATGTACAGCTTATTTACCAAAAAAGATGTGACCATCTCAGTGACATGAATTCCTTAATTTAAATTAAATGCTTCTGATCATTCAGCCAGGAAAGTTGCATTCAGAGACGTGGCAGATAAGAGATAATGTGTTGACTAAGGAATTTCAGAATTTAGATTACAAAATAAGATTAAAGGAGCTTGACTGGCTTAACTTCACAAGAAGTTTGCCTAAAATAATGCATATCAGAGATGTAAAAGGTGTATTTTCAGTGAAGAATGGTATTGGTGCAAGAATAAATAAGTGATAGTGGCCACAAGCATAATTTTCACTGAAGTGMGTGATCATTTGAAGCAGATTTCCATTTGGAGTAATGGACAGAAGGCAAATGCTGGGTTCAAAATGGTTAAATCATGGCTGGGATTACACAGTTAGGTTGGTACTTGCCAAACATGTCAGGATTAAGTTAAATGAATGAGACTTTTCAGTTTTCAGCTCCCTGGTATTGGATATTAAAACAGTTGGTCAGCAAATGAATTTTTAAGGCTAATTTTTGAGGGAATATTTGAGTAATCTTCTGCATTTAGACTCAAACTATTAGTTTAAATATTTYGACTACATTAAAATTCATAGTTCCATATAATCATTTTGGAAATGCAGTTACAGCTTCTTTATACACATCTTTTTGATTCTGCTTAAGAGTAAATTCTTTGCTGRTTTTAATAACTGCTGAGAATTCAATGTTCACCAAGTAAAATGCACCAATAAATTCACAACTGGCAATTTCTCTACACAATTTACAAGTACCTTTCTAAAAACGTCTTTCATTTTCAGTTCTGATTTCTGACTTAGCCATTGATTTTGATCTACAATACAGATAAATATTGTAAGCAGGGGTTATGCATTAATGAAATGSGATAAAAACTAATTTTTAAAATACAAGTCTTTACCATGGCCTTCTCTGCTCTCAGGTTTGAAGCACTGCCCATGTCCAGGAAGTCCAATAATTTATTTATTTTTAAATAAAGGAGATTTTTACATAGTCACTTTATTCTAGGAGCTTGAACTTTAGAATAAACACTACAGCACAATGAGATGTGCAACAAAATTGTTCTAGACTGCAGCCCAGCTGTCTTGCAGTCATTTGAATTAAGTACTGGTAGATCACATTTAGCATTGAAAAGACTATTAGAACATGAATTTTTGGCTCAAATTCAGATATTCAAGAGAACCTCTTTGCCTTGGAGGAAACCTCAGTTGAATCCGTTTCTTATAGACCTGTTATTGTTGGCCAASGGATAAATGAACACAGTTTTAAATTCAGATGAAGAATGTTAAGTTCTAGTCACAATTACCAAACGTTCTCATTGTTACAAAACAGCAAGTGCAATAATCCCTTGTTTATGGAAAATTGGCACATGCAGTGTATAGCTCATGACATAATTTATGGAGTTTTCTGTGGAGTCCTGGTAATTATTACTGAACTATTCATTATTGATCTCATTTGGAATGTTAATGAATTTAAATCCAGATTGTTGAAATGCAAAAACAACCGCAAAAAAAATCTATTGGTTTTGGGCAATTCTGTACTCACTGAAGCCAGTGGAAATGTTCCCACTAATGTCAAGAAATGCTAGATCTATCTGATCCATCTGAGTGTGACTCCATGGATGTTTTTATGCCTGTTGTGTTGCTGTTTAACTCCATGRTGTCTTTATTGGTTTATAAACCCTAGGCCTGCCTCATCCGTGGGTACTGCCTGGATGGAGGTTACAGAAGAGATGGAGAGACACAGATTGCAAGGGCTTGTAATGCCAGGACAAGGGGGAATGGCTTCAAACTGAGAGAGAGAARGTTCACATTCGATACTAGACAGAAATTATTTGCTGTAAGAGTGGTTAAGCAATGAAGAGGCTGCCCAGATGTGGATGCCCCAGCCCTGGAAGTGGGGCTTGGAGCAATCTGGTCTAGTGGAAGGTGTCCCTGCCCACAGAAAAAAGGTGGAACAAAGGTGGAACTTGATCATCTCTAAGGTCCCTTCCAGCCCAAGACATTCTGTGATTCTGTGACWGTCAAAGCTTTAATAAAGYGAACAATGTTGACAGCTATGGTCACTGTCAGAAGGGTCTCAGTCCACGTGCTGGGGACAATGTAATGAGGATATAGAGAATATCTCAATTTCCTAATCTCCCCCAAAATTAAAAGTATTGGTGAGGTTTACAGCACAGTGAAGTGCAGCTGGAGCGTGTGAATGGAGGAATGCTGTAACCCCCTAAACCCATGTTTTCCTGTAGGTCTGGAGTACATGGCTTCTCTAGAAGCACAATGAGAACTGGGGTTTTTTTGTTTGTTTGAGATTTTTATTTGGATTTTTTTTGGGGGGGAGTTTTGGCATTTTTGTTACKTTTTTAGTTTTGTTGTTTTTGTTAGTATCATCCTTGGATGCATAATGAGAAAGCTTTAACTAAGGGTCCTTAGTCCTTGTTTYACCACCAGGTGGTAAAATAACAGGAGCTAAGCAAAATTTTGATGAGTGYAATATATATATTGCTGTTATATCCTGCTTTCAATTCATTGCTGTAAAGAAGATATATTTTAAAAATTCATGTTTTCAATAAAAGACTTTCAAAAATACTTTACGCTAAAAATCCCTCCATTTATTTAGCTTGCACAAGAGATTTTTAAGAGGCAATTAATTACAAATACAAAGTGCCTCCACAAGGATAGGGTATTGGTTAGTAGGAGACTTTTGACCCTGCAGACACAGACAGTAAAATGTACTCCAAACAGATGAAAATTAAAGGTAAAGTAATTTAGGCTGAAAATAATGTGCATATTTTAAAATCAAGAATGTGCTTAACTCTCAGGGCAGCTTGCCAATGGACATGTAGATTTTTTCTTTCTTCATGTTGTCAAGTAAGGTGGCACATGTCCAAACACACATGCTAATTCAAGTTGCATATARCTGGCACTGAACATGGAAATTACTGAATGAGGTTTTATGGATTGTTTTACTCAGAATGACAGATCCTGTTGTGCTTTTTGCCCTTAACTGTAATATGCTGAGAATAAGCTTTTTTCATAATCTGGCTGATAACATTAGTCATATTTAGATCATTTGTCATAAGGATCATCATACTTTCATAGCTTCGTAATAACATAATTTGCCAAACGGGGGGAAAAAAAAAGTAGGTAGCAAGAATTCTCTTCTCATTTCCTTTGTTACTCTGGGTTCAGCACTAAAGTATTCATATATTTTCCAGTGCAGTGAAAAACATGGCTGTCAGCCTTTGAACATCTGTTCTGAGCAGTTTATTTTTATATTCTCTCTGCACCAGGGAAAGTGTGTTCAGTGTCTTGTTTTGTTAAGTAATTTTTTTTTTTTTTTACTGGAAAGGGGGAGAAAGAGGAAGTTTCTTAGTGAGGAGATGTTTTGAGGGCTTTTCAGTTATCTGTTAGCATTCATGTTTCTTAACACTGATGTAATGAATAATTTGAGGCTTATGCTTCACATGCTGAATAAAGCAGGTAAGTTTATCAAAGCCCAGAGTTTGGCCCTAAATTCCATCATCTCAGATTACTCCCTTCTCAAGAAAACTTGATTCTGTCACAGAATTGCCTGCATAATAAATTGTACCAGGTATGAGTGGGATACCCCAGGTCAGATGGGATATATTAGAGCAAAGAAACTTTGCAGAAAAGGACCTGGGCAAGGAGTAGAATATAAGASTGAGCATTGCAGAACTTAAGGCTGACAATGTATGGGCTGCACTAGAGAGAACACAGCCAGCCAGTGCAGGTGACTGCTCTCTGTTATCTATCCAGATTTATGAGGTTGCACCTGAATTGCTGTGTCTGGTTTGGGGCTGCCTATCAGAAGATGCTGAAGGAGCAAGCGGATGGGGAGGCTGGGTTTGACACACTTAGAAAACTATGGGGAAAATGGAACTGCTTAGCTAAGCTAATTGTGAGGGTACAGAGAAGGTGAAGTCAAATTTCTCAGAGGTTCATACAATGAAAGATTGAGACTCAGCAGTCAAAAACTCCAAAAGGTAATTACTATCTAGAGATAAGAAAAAAAAAATCACAATGAATGTGGTCAAAGACTAACTAGGTAGTCCAGAAAGGATTTGTAATATCTGTCCTTGGAGAGACACAAAATTTGACTGGACAAGGGCTGAGCAGCAGACCTAAATTTGAACCTGGATGAGCTTTGACTTGAAGTTACACTTGGTGACCATCAGGTATCTTCCAGCTTAAACCATTCTACAAATGTTAATACAACAGTGTCCAAACATAATAGTGAGGTTTTTGATTTACAACTGGCTGAAGTCTTTACAGGGTAGGAGCATGTACAGAAGCAGCTTGGTCTGGCCCACAAGATGTCATTCAGATATATTTATGAGCAAGGGATAGGGAGTCCATTATATTAAACAGGTAACAGGTTATCAGATTTGTTTTTTTATCATAAAACTTTATGAARATCTTTTCGTTCCTGACCTTCAGCTATGGTGTATCCCAAAGAAAGGAATCAGGAGCTTGAACTACTTTAGGTAATCTACCTAAAGGGCAATAAAATGCCTGACAGACATACCTGTAAGGTTTCCAGTGGATGTAGCCTTCTTTAGCAGCTGAATTTCTGTAAGCACTGAAACACTATGACCATTTATATTGAATGCTGAATCACTACAGTCTAAATGAGAAATGACAAAAGCATGAATAACYGAGGCCAGGTCACTGCCTTCCAGGAAATACTCTTTTAGCCAGCTGGAAAGAAAGCTTTTTACTGATGGTTGCTGTTATGTAAGCCCTGAGAATCAGTGAATAATTTCATGTGCTTGCAAAGATTTAAGGCCAGASTGAGCCATCAGATCAAGTATTTTGAACTGCTACTGGCAGTTTTCCTCATGTAATTTGTCTGGGTCTTTTACTTTGGTTTTTTTTTTTTAATATATTTTTATTTTATTTTATTTTATTTTTTTTAGAATAGCATCAGTTATTTAATAGAAAATATTAGGAAAAGTATTAAAAGAATCCATCACAATGGTCAGCAATCCTCTTTTTTATCATCCAGTCTTCAACCTCAAATTTCAGTTTGCCTAACTTAATTTTACAACACTGATTCTTTTATACCTTTCTTTGTTACAATTAAGAGCCTGGTAACATACATCATTGCCTTCTAAAGGTACTTCCTCAAGTCTTTTCTCAATCTTCTTTCTTTAAATATTTCAATAGGTGATTATTTCTGCAGTCCTCAAACAATTTCAATAGGTGATTATTTCTACAGTCCTCAAACAATTTCATAGCTTTTTTGAACACTAATCAACTTTAAAAATCCTTTGATTATGAATATGAGATCATCTCATCTACTAAGTGTATCTACTACCACTTTTACTCCACACACTGTGTTTGCATAACTTAGACATCTCACTCACAGAAGTGAAGTGGTTGTAATTTCCATTTTTTCCCAATTCCCCAAGAAATTAATTTAACTCTAACTTTAGCATCTGGCCCATCTGATTTACTGAAATTTGAAAATACATGTGAAGATTTTCAATGTGTTTTTATAACCAACTATTTCACAATGTCTTTGAGGCGTTTACTGAAGAGGATCAGGAATGTCCTCCATACTCCAGGTGGAATCTTGGTAAAAACAAAAGCCTTTTGTGGCTATTGCTCGCCAGCAACTGTGTGCTGACACTTGCCAACAATTAATGCTAAATGAATGAAAATTTAATTAATTTAGCAGGTGTTACTAGTGTTGTTTTGCATGATGTTAATATTTTGACAGACTGACATGCACCCCAAAAYGGTTACAAAATCTAAGGGAGTGCTGATGTGCTGAGATGGAGTGAGRATTTCTTTAATCCAGCACTGAGCAAGCTGGCTTCAGGAAATAAAAGCAGAATGGTGYTGTACCTTGGCTGGTTATTCTTTCTGGGAGGGAGTGTGGATGTAGAGTTGCACAGAGACATTTATGCATTATTATCTGGTGCTGGAGCATGTTAAGATGGTGCATTATSCACTCACTGGCAATTAGGGATGTGTAAGGGTGTAATCTCTGCACATGGCCTTTATCAACAAAAATTTTAWTATTATCAAAGTTATATAAATTGGAAAGAGCTATTTTTTTTCACACAGTCAGTTTGTTAAATCCCAAATAACATATTTTAGGATTTCTGCTGAGATTTAAGACCAACCAATTAACCTGGTTTTAGCTATATCCCTCTTTATTATTTGTTGTATTGACATTTTATTAGCTATTTTGAGGCTTCCTAACATTTTCTGAATGCAGGTATGAATATATATATGCAGTCTTTATTATAAATTAAAAATATCAATGCGCCAAAAATTTCTTCCTTAACCAGCATTTTTATGACCCTCTGATGCAAATGTTCTATGCCTCCTGATTCAGAAATGTTTGTCCTAAGTAGATGTTGTCTAACATCTTCCTAAGGCTTATTAATAGCCTAGAAATTACATCCTTGTCCTCATATGGTCTGAATGCAGCACTCTGCATCTTTCCAAATATGGAGACACTGTAATTATTAAAAACTTCTGTTCTTTCCATATCATCATTGACAATTTTACAATTTGCATTTGATAATAGACCTTTCTATGATRAATTTTGTTCCCAATACCCTTTCAAYTTTTTTAGAATGTCTTTAATTCTGRTYGTCTGTATAATCCACTGCTGTTCTAAGCTACTTTTGGCAATTCATAGCTCCTATTTTATTCAGGATTTCATATTTTTTTCCACATATTTTCCTTAAAATGTCGTGCTTTACTCCTCTCCAGTGAATGAAGACAAGATTCTATCTAAGGTCATTCCCATTTTTAGCAGTGACATTTGGAAACTCCAGAGGTTTTTATTAATTTCTTTGCCTGYCAACATTTTTACTTCTGATCAGTATTTTCATTAGTTTCTTCACATTTTGAGTATGAACTAGTTTGGAGTATTATGCATTTTCTTTATATATCTAAGTTTGGGGCAGTGTTTGGTCTGATTGAATACGAGGTCATGATCCCCAGTTTC
Organism: Malurus melanocephalus; assembly: GCF_030028575.1. Taxonomy (NCBI): domain Eukaryota; kingdom Metazoa; phylum Chordata; class Aves; order Passeriformes; family Maluridae; genus Malurus; species Malurus melanocephalus. The sequence goes on from NW_026623238.1 coordinate 1,878,783, forward strand.
TAGGCAACTGCTCACTCCCAATACCATGGTTATTCTGCTTTATCTGGCACAATAAAGTCCAAAATTATCTTACTTTTTTATTTTATTTTATTTTTTCTGTAATTCCTTGTGCATCATAAAATCATCATGCATATTTCTAGGGATTCTTTAGAAGTTTTGCCACYAGCTATATGAGATCACCAGTCTGCATTTCTCAAATTCAAGTTCCTGTAACAGCTTGACTTTTCTTGCCCATAATCAGCAGATACTTTGGGAGAAACACGTTCTCATAATTCAGAGGAGAGTATAGTCAGTGGCAGGTTCTCTTTGTAGGATATGTTAAATGGAACATTGATCTATGTGCCCACATGATCCTTAGGTTTTGAATCACCAATAAAACTTAAATAGATAGCAGAACTTTTAATGGGGATTTCAGCTTTTATAATTACATTATTCAGTATACCACTAGAAAAAAAACTTGTTTGTGTTTCATGTGCCATTTATGTGATGCATCTCAACAAGTTGTGACAATACCAGTTATATCAAATTTATTCCTTACCACTGAGTGCCTACAATTCTCTTATGGTGTACCCATCCATTCACATGGAGTCTGTAAGAATCACTTCCAAACACAGTTGTCGAGTACAATTTTTTTTCCATATATGTTGAATAGAGTTGAAAATTAGACATCTGGGTCATGCACTTTGCTCTCCGTGATGCCCATCCAGCTTGTCTCAGTGCTAAAAAACCAGATCATGGAAGGAATTTTCTCATCATGTACACCTTCAAACATATTTAGAGTCTAAATACAAAAGCCTCATTGTTTTCCTGCTGCCCAGATGAGGACATTGCTTTGAAATCTAGGATCCATTGCATGTGCCTGGATTTCCCATTTCCTTTCTATGTGGTTTGCTCTATTTCAAAATAGAGTTCTGCTTTGTCTTTTATGGCTGAGCATCCTTCTCTTCAGTGAATTTTCACTTTTATTGGAGTAAGCTAGGTACAAACTTGTAAAAACTTAGCTACAAACTATGTGAAAATAGTCTTGAAAGGCACAATTATCATTCCAGCCTATATATAAGATCTGATTCTCCTTGTTGCTGAATATTGCTGTAAAACATTGCGAATATACAATTCTAGGGTAATGTTAGCACCCTAATGAGAATTCATTAACGACATTAATGGAAATTAGTCCCACCCCAATGAGAATTAAGGGTGCTAACACTTCAGCAGAGAGGCCTTCACACAGAATTTCTGATAGGATGAACTGCCCCTGTGGGGTGGGATGCTCGTGCACCATTAACTACTGCATCCCACCAAAACCCGTGACATAACTGGTTGATTTCAAGAGGAGTGCACTGAACAGCACAGAAGATCTTAGTCAGAGATCAAATCATCARTGTGACTTTCTTGAAGCAGTATAACCTGTACTACTGTGAATCACACAGAAGGGAACTTTCGGCATACTTGTTGCTACAAATGACAAAGAAATCTAAAGACACAATCTGAAGTGAAGACCCCAAACCAGTATTAACACTGAGAGAAGGTGACTTSCCACAGATAGTAATAATTTATTAAAAAGAGGAAATGGAAATCCATGGTTATGTTGCATTAAAGCACAGAAGATGGCACTGCAGACTAGATGCTTAAAATGTTCTATTTCTTCTACCTTATAGCAATCCCTGATCTTATAAAACCACAAGAATATCCTATTTTTCCTCATTTCTAAGCCACTGTTCACACAGAAGTGAATACCACTACTCTGTACTTTTAGAAAATGGAGCCCTGAAAAGTAGTGTCATCAATTGAAACCTGTGAAGATCTGGCATGATGACTTTTGCTGCTTGTTGAAACTGAACAGCTATACATACTTGTGAGACAGTAGCTCATTTAAATAAATTTTATRCAAATGTTCTTATGATGTGCATTAATAATTTTTTCACTGTCCAGATCAACCTGAAAATGATTACAGTTTATTTTAACTGGATGACTTTTTTTCTACAGAAAAATGACCAAAGGCTTCTTTGGAAATGAAAATCTGCTTCAGCAATATTATTGATAAATATTAATCTAGAATAATTTGCTATTGAACCATAGAATGAAAGCTGGTTCTTTAATATGATATTAAACATTAATTTCCTGAGGATATGGAGGAAGAAGTTTACACAGCCACCAAATGGAGAAATTATAAAATCACTACATGGAACTCCTCTAATGATAGATGTAGTGCATTCATGTGAAATGGCTTGATTAAAACAACCTCTGAAGTTCAATGAACATAAGATTTAAATCCTATCTTTTCTGCTGGCCATTTGACCCATTTGACTAAAAGAGTCCTTGAATTGAATACTGATCATGATAGGGAGCACTTTTAAAAATCTAAACCCTCATCCAGTGAGAGGTGGGTGTATAAATGTGCATAATATAAAGATAGGAAACGTTGAGGAGTGTGATGGTATTGGATCCTCTTGTCTTGCTGCCCTGAATTGATTTTGCTCTGATATGAAAACTCTTTAACTCTCAGCTTACTGTGGTAGAAAACAAATGATGGACAAAGAAAAAGAGTAGTTCTTTAATATTTTTATATATTCAGATCTTCTGTAAATGTCATAGTGTAGAATGAAAGTGGCCAGAGTGCCTTAGTGCCTCCAGCCCCTTGTAGATTTCCCCTCTATCAGCATGGCTTGTGTTYCTTTGGCAGAGAATGGGTTTTTATCTTCTCAGAGGGTGCTTTTCCACACCCCACCTACACCACTTGCACTCTGCTTGTCCCTGACATGTCCTCCTCTGCCACCCTCCATCTGTGCAGCYATCACCCACAGCCTGGAGTTCCCTRCTCTTGTGCCACATCTTTGGCATGGCCACGCTGACTGTGCTGCTCAGCAATGTTGGCAACAGTCACAGCACTAACAGCTCACCTCCTTTTTCATGATTCATTCATACATTTTGCCCTGAAGATCACAGGTCTCACTTTCTCAGTAGAAAGATGGATGCCACAAGCATCACTAGGTAGTGGAAATCAGAATTGCTCTCAAAATCCTCTCTGAAAGGTGAGGTGAAGAGGTTGAGAACCTAAACAGTGATCTGAAGCATTTCTAAGGCAATAATAGAACCCAGGAGAAAGCAAATGCACAAAATTTGTGCAAGTACTTGACACCYTCCTTTTTCCATTACTGAAAGTCTGCTCATTTTCTGCATGAGGTGGTGTATTTATTGCTAACTATCTGTCAGACTGCAGCACAAAAATATCAGCCATAATTACATTCATGCTASCAGCCTTGACATTAAAGTTAATCTGAAAAACACTCATTTTCCTATAGTACCTTATGTAACCAGGACTCAGATGCAGCAATGGTTCACTGTCAGGTTTTATTCTACTGTGTTTCAGTGCAGAGAGTTACTTGACAGCTKTGAAAATGTTGGCTTGCCCTTTGTCTTACAAAGGGAAGTGTTAGAAGAGCCTGACATTTGTCAAATGAAACTCTTATCGGTGTGGCCTATTTTTAGGTACCCTTTGAAACCTTATGATAAGTACCTGGAAACTAATGATCCTTCTGTTCCAGGAGAGAACATTTAGGAATGGCTTATTAGAAAAGATAGAGAGACCCTGGCACTGTGTTGTGATAATTTGTAAKCTTAAGACTGTATAAATTGGTTTCATTTTTAGGAACAATTTTAGAAAACCAAAAACTTGTGGTAGACTGGTTGTAGACTGAGACCTGGATGAGTGAGGAAAATCTTKCCCCACAGCTCAGTTTAGGTAAGTTTCTTGAAGAATTTAAATTTATCTTCAACGGAAATTATTAATTGTTTTAATTGTACAAATATTTGACTGCAGATAAACAACTCCTAGATTTTGGAAACCTGTAGATAAGGTGGGAATCCAGCACCTTCTGTTTCACAGAACACCTCTGAGGGTCTTACAAATTATCATAGCWATTCAACTATAAGTGCATGATAAAGATATGCACAGAATAGTTAATCAAGAGTCATTCTGGGGAATAAGTAGAGTTGGATGTACAGTATTGTCCCTTTCTGCTCCCTGTAACTGTGGCACCTTGTAGACTGGGTGACAGAGGAAAAAGAATTCCTTTTGTCCAAGGGAATGGGTTGCAGGGGGCRATTTTCTAGGAGAAATTTCAGGTTTAGCACTAGTACCTATACTCAAGGCATCAGGTAACTGGATTAAACTTGAGGAAGTTTGTGTTCAGAGATCCCAAAAGACATCCAGCTGTGATCAGAGATCAGTGATCAATTATATAAAGGAAACTGGAAGTACATATCATGGATGGTGCTGGTCATAGAATCACAGAACTGATTGGGTTGGAAGGGACCTTAAAGATCATCCATTTCCAGTGCCCTGCCATGGATAGGGACACCAGGGACACCTGCAGCACGTCAGGTGGGGAACCATCAGGGCASAGCATCATGCAGGCAGAGAAAGATGCCTGGCTGCTCCACTGCAAATATCTAAGGTGCATAAACCTATTGCATGGAAGCAGGGCTTGGAAGTCACATTCTGGGGTCCAATGAGGCTTACATACATGCTTACATGAGCATGGTACTTTTGGTAGGTCAGAATTTGCCCTTGGAAGGACATGGGAATTCTTTCCTGGTTTTACTTCCTCTCAGGGGAATGTTCCTCCTCACAAAAATCCACTAATTTGATTTTAAGAGGCTGCATAAATTCAGCTGAGGTAAACCTGTCATTTACAAAGTATGAGAAACGTGGCTACAAAGAATAATAATTGTCCATAAATTGAAGAAAAACTGAAGTGGTCTCACATTTGCAATGAGTGTGATTTCTGATTCTCTCCATCCACTATCTACAAGGCAGATGGCAACAAAAACAAACTTCCAAAATATCTAGGTACACATTTACATCCTGAAAGGTGCATTTTTTGGAGATAGATCAAAGGTAACAAGTTTGCAGTGAAATAGCTCAAAGTTTCTCAGCTGTTCAGGCAAGATTCAGCTCTAAAAATTGAGGATGATTAAATAGTTTTCTATGGAGGAATAAATTCATGGGGGAGCTGCTGAAATTTTTTGGGAAGTGTATAGGAAGGCAATGGATGGAGACACTTGGCTTCATATAGCTAAGTATTGTTGAGATGTAGGGGTAAGATTGGTGTTAYGGTTACAGCAGAAAAAGGTCCTGCTCAGTGGTAACGAGGAGGATCCTCAAAGGAATGGGCTAGGTTGCAAAAAGAGAATCCTCCCTGGAGAAGGTGATCATCTGGACCACTGACAGGAACCTGTGGAAAAAGCCATGGCTTAGTTTTAGGGCTAGGGCAAGAAGACAGGCAAAGCCTGGAGACCCAGCTGAAATGTGGTGGGAAAGGATTTCCCTAGGAAGGTGTGGGCTGCAGATCTCACAGTAAATCCCTTCTATAAATTGCCCAGCTTCATACTTTCCCTGGAACCAGGAATCATTTTCTCCTCTCTTTCTTCCTTCTTCCTTCAGCCATTSTTATTGACCTTCTGTTTCCTGGGTTTTTAGAGGACAGAGTATGGGGTGGTGGCTCTCCCTATTGCTGTTCACATCCCTACTGTAATCCCCTGTTACTCCAACCCATCCTACTGCAATTACAGCAAGAATGGAGAGCATCAGGGAGAAAGAAGACCAGAACACCTTCTCTTTCTCTCTTTCTCTCTTTCTCTCTTTCACTAGACAGTTTCTGCATAGCTGTCTAATTTGTCTGTGCCTTGAGACAGATCCCTTCTAGTCAGCTCAGACTGAGAAGCAAAATGTAGAAAAAGCTGAGCTTGTTTTAATCCAGGCATTGAAAGAAGTCTGACCATGGCTGTAAGGAGTCCCTGTGGGACAATTTTTTCCTCTGTTTCAGATACTTGTRTATGGACTTTCTCATATATGTATTCACTTCTGGTTGTTCAAACAGTGATCYACACTCAATGGGATCATACTCACACCTGGTCTATTTGCAATCTCAATTTAAAACACAAATTTATCAGCAAATTRTGTCACATGCAAGTTCAAAATAATATTTGATCACAATTAATTCACCAAATAGGTGCATTGCCTCCTCTAGCTGTGATATGAAATAGATTATACCATCAAYATGTATCTGAGATTAATGAGTCAAATAGTGGAGTATAGAAAAGTCATTTGTCACCCCAGATGGAAATTTARTCAGTTGGAAAACTGACCAAGTGAACTTCCAGAACATGGAGGCCTTATTAGAATGACTTCCAAAGTATGTCCTGAGGTTACAGAGTTTGAAATAAAACTTTTTTCAGCCAGGTAATCTATTTAGGTTCCTCTGCAGTAGGTACTTATTCTACAGACAAGCTGSATGTAATAATATAGGATCCTATGCCAATAAATATGCCATGCCTAAAATAATTTTCTTCTCTCTTAACATAAAATACTGAATTTGTAACAACTTCCTATTTATCATTGTTTGCCTTTTTACAAATAGGCTTCTGAAAATTCCAACATATGATTGATTTAGGAAGTTTTAAGTTGTTTGCTGTCAGGTTGACATTAAATAAAAACATTAAATAATAATGCTGAAAATTACACAGTTTATCCAGGGTGCTTAATTTCTGCAATGGAAGAATTGTAGCAGTTGGGCCAGCTGATTACATTTGACTTACTCTGCAAGTGCATAAGGCTGAGTAGARCAAAGAGTCCTGTCCCCAAACAGCATTTGCTCTGATGAAACCATCTCCCATGTGGAGAGATGGCATCCTTTCCATTCCACTTTGGCTGGAAAYGGGAGGACTGCTAGGTTTTCAGAAACTGGGAGCATGGCTGATKTAAATGACAATGGTACTGTCATAATGATGGGGCAAACCTCAYGCGTATCTCAAAAAAGTCTAGCTCAAAAGTTTGTTAGTCTCTTGAACTATTTCCCATTTAAAAATAAGAAAAAAAGCTACACTGGAAATTTTAAAAAGCAGGGCTATTTTTATAAAGCTTGTGAATTAATAGAAAATTTTCACATAGTATTAATTAGGGGTCTTTCCAGCACCAGAATAACTCTGAAGTGGAATCTGACTCTCCTGTTCCAAGTGCTAAGATTGTAACAATATGAATTTCCTCAGCTTCCAAGGTTGTAGTTCAATGGGCTATGGTCTCATTCTCATTATTGCTATACCTTCTAACAAYGGTTTGTTTTCCTTTTGTGCAGAGTATTTGAATTAAACTGATATTATTTTAAGCGATGGTTTCTGTGCTGGATTCTAGATTAATTTCATTGTAGTGAGAGTTGTGTGAGATGAAAACTAAGAGAAATAACATGTGGCTGGATGGTCATTTTGACAACTGGGCTTTAAACAAAAACACCAATCAGAAGAAGTTGTGAGGATGATCTGCTATGTTTTGGATTTTTTTAATGCATTGGCTTTGTGTCTCCTCTAGGAAAGTTATGCTAAAATGACAAATGGGCAGGACTGCAGCCCAATTTTGTGCTTTACCGAAATGACAGTACAGTCAGTAGCAAAAATCTCTGACTACCTGACAAGAGAGATTGACTGTGTATTGCCTGAAGAAAGAATTCCACACTCTCCATCATGGGCAGCAATTCCTATGTGGCTGGCCAGCTTTCCAGGCTCAAACAGAACCCCCTCAGATGTGTTTGACAGACAATGGGACACTGTGCTATATGAACCATTAGTGATTTATGAGCCACTTCAAATTAGGATGGCTCAGGCTGTCAGTGAGTGCTACTGCCACCGCTGGTAGTGGAAACCAGTTGCCACTGCTAACAGAGCTTTTATTCATGGAAAAAGAATAAGAAAAGCCTGGGGGATCCTGAGCCAGACTACTTTAAGATGAGATGAGCACTGCACAGTACTTATAATTTTCAAAACTTTTAATTTATACTGTGCTGKATTGTGATGCCTGACTTTGGCCCATGTTAGGACATGGATTAAACTGCCTTTACGTGTCACCTATGTCACATCCTGCCCCAGGACTGACTCATGTGTGTGYCAGTCAGCTGTACAGCCTAAATTAAATTTCATGTACATATACAATAAACTCACATTGCTTAACCAGCCTTAGAGAACAATTGCATATCCATTCTCTATAATGTGTTCCAGTGCTAATCTGCCATCATGGTCAGAAGTTTATCCAACATCCTGTATCTCATTTACTAAATCTTAACMCATTTGGACAATAGCCAAGTCCGATGAGCATGTCAGTAGCTGATCATCTTTAAAACAGCTTTATGTATATTATAAAACTTACACCCTGTGCAGTCTTGGAGGACTATTTAACTTCAGMAAAAAATCCCTACTTCAGTTGTTTTTACCTGCAACTAGCCATTCCTACTGTCTGCTCAATGCTGACATACTGTTTTATGAAAAAATAGAAAACAACCCAAACCCAAAACCGCTCATGAAAAATTAAAGCAACAGGGAAGGTATAGATGAGAGGAAACAAAGGCTTTGACCTGGAGAAATGAGTGYTTCTGCCAAGAAAAGGCATGGAGAAAAAGAGTGCATATTGTATTTTCTGGACTAATTGGATTTTTCAGGCTTTCCTCTTTATTTTCTCTGGGTATAACTTTTTAGAGTTCTCATAACGTGGGAAGTTCAAATGATGACAGAATTCTCCAGATGTGGATCCACAAATGGTACATAGAGTKGTTTTACCTCTTCTCTTTATTAAACTTCACATGCCAGTCAATATAATCAAGAATAACTCAATTATTGTAACAGTACCAGATGRTTGACTTAAGTTTGTAAAATGTTGATACTTGTTCGCAGTGTCCTGTCTGCCATTTTTCACTTGCTCCTTAGGAACTTGTCTCTCCTAGGAAAACAGTTTGTACTTTATTCAACTTCATTTATTGCATACTGTTCATACATTTCTTCTTTTTGTCTTCTCTGAAGTGTTCACAACCCACCAAAACTCGTGTTAYGTGCAGCTCAGTATTGGTGCTGGGTGGGAAGTTTTAATTCAGTATTTTCCCCCAGTGTTCTTCAGAGGTGAAGCACTGGCAGGAATATTCAGTCTTGTTGAGCACTTCAGATCTGGCAGGGACTGATGGCTCTGCTGAAACGTCTGGGGCCAGTTTCCCATGAGCCACACACCTCTGAATGTGGCAGAAAACAGCGCTGCTCTCCCCTGCTCCCTCGGATGCACAGAGTTTACTGCTGCTCTGTGAGCTCATGTGTCTTTGAAAAGTCTGTAATTATCTCCACCAAGAATAGTATTAACTTTAGAAAACCTCCTTCAGCCCATCCTTTGTCTGCTGCCAGCTGCTATAGATCTGTCCTGCTGAATTAAATTAGCACATCCAAAAGCAATGTCTCTGAAGTGATTGACAAAAATTCTGCCATTGCTCATAAGGGAAATAGGAGTAGAAAAAAGACTAAGAGCAGCTTTCAGTGGCTGTATTTGTGAGACATGGAGACTACCAGATCCTCAGCTGTTACATTCTGTTATAACTCAGTGAATATAAATGCAATTGAGCTACACTAATCTTAAATCATTTGAGAGCCTGGCCTGGAACACAATTAAATATATCAAGGCTGAAGTAATTGGTCCACCACAAAGCATTAATATAGTGGTTTACTTTTACCATGGGCTGCTCACATGCACTAAGCAATGTTCTATAATTATAATTATAAATTATAATTCTGTTCTTATTTAACCCTCAAATCTCTGTCATCTATATAACTATTCTCCCAGACACTGATAGGCAATAGAGGCAGCTGGGTTCAATTTCTGGGTGTTCCTACCARAAGTCCAGCAGGAAAACAACCATTCTAAAATTTTAGTTGACACCACTTKTAGCAGCCACCTCCAGTCTTTGCAAACTTTTACAGTGCCTGAATCATGGTGCCTTAGCAGTACRTTTGCAATTACAGGCAAAGATTTTAAACAGCAGGATTAAATCAAGGATTAATTTTATTGTGYTGAAAACAGTAAAGTGTTAGCTTTAGGAACTGGAGATGGAGAGGCACAACTGCTTAGGATGCACTGTCAGTAGTGCGGGTTCACCAGAGGAAGCTGCTATGCTCTGCTAGATAATTATAACCCGAGTTAATTGTCCTTGTGGTGTGGAGGCGGTGTGCTGAGCAAACCATTCGCTCATGCCTGAGGCATGGAGAGTTTGGGAGAGCTCTGCTTCCTATTACAGCTCTGCTTCATTTTTGAATGGGAAATAAAGTGGTTTTAACCCCAGGGTGCTGACATCAGAGTCATTGCCCACTGCTCACCCATTCCAGGGTTACTGAATAATGGAGCTCTTTCTGCAGCCTGGACCATGGGAATGTCATTGCTGAGCTTCCCAGCAGTGGTGGACTGGCTCTGTGCAGTGCTCTCTATGCCTCACTAAATGTGTGTGGCTCTTAGGTAAAACACCAGCTGGACCCTGAATTGAAAAACTCCAGCCCAAAATGGCTCTGGTGACCATCCCTCAGCTGTTGTGATGCCTGGTGTGGTGTTTCAGCTCCCTGGAGCCCTCTCTGAATCTCTGTCCTGTGCCTCTGAGCACCTCACCATCGCTTACCTTCCCAAAAAACACTGACTCCATGCACTGTGGGCCTATCATTTCCTTGTCTGTATCTTTGTACAGGTGATTTGACCTCCAAATATGTGCCTTCTCAGAGGGCTCCTTTCTAGAGTTTCCAGGACTCTGAGGAGCTTAAGATTTTATAGTAAAAATAATTTGATTTTCCTAAAGGATTTGGAAAAACCCCAAGTTGTTTGGCATGCACAGGCTGGCACAAGTGGGTCTAACCAGGGATTCCCCAGCTGTAGGGGAGACGTGCAGAGGAGGAGTTAGGGAATTTTTAGCAAGCTATCTGTTTTGGAAGCACACACGTTGAAGGAATATGGGTGCAGCTCTCAGAGGAAAGGGAAGCAGGAGCTTCTTGGGGCTCAGAGCAAGTGTAGGGGCTACAGTGGGGGTTTCTGAGCAAGGAAGCTGTTGCCTGCTTTTTTTTTTTTTGTTTTTTTTTTTTTTTTTTTTTTTTTTTTTTTTTTTTTTTTTTTTTTTTTTTTTTTTTTTTTTTTTTTTTTTTTTTTTTTT
>NW_026623238.1:1889776-1932230 GCF_030028575.1 Malurus melanocephalus
TTTTTTTTTTTTTTTTTTTTTTTTTTTTTTTTTTTTTTTTTTTTATATTTGGAGAAACAGGACTGAGCAAAGACTTTGTGCAAATAGGAAAATTTACACAGAGAATATATTTGTCTCTGCTCACCACCTTCTTATTCTAAGAGATGCAAAGGTTTAACTAGAGTGAGCAATATTGTGAGTTGCATTTTTTAAACATAAGTATATAAGTACAYCAGCAGTTATTTCTTGGGGATGGAAGGCATTGTACAGAAGTGTTAGGTGAGTGTTTAGCATTGCATGTACCATATTCATGTCATTTCTCATTTCACTGGTTTTTGTTATAGGATTAGATGAGAATGAAAAACATCGGATTTTATATAACAGGACATTTTAAGTTTGAGAAAAGAGGTGAATCCCTTCTAAGCTGATCAAATAATAACTTTGGTTGCAGATGAGCAGGAGCTGAAGATTTAGAAAGCAATGAGCTGTATCACATCCCATTTTCAAATTCCTTTCCCATGTGCTGCAAGGGAGCTTATAGATACTGAAAGAGAAGTAATGAGAATCATTTGTACAATAATGCAAGCTTGTTTAGATCCCACTTTGTTAGTTCTTTATCTTTCCTTCCTGTTCCATACCTGTAATGTAATGGCACTCCTCCTGCTCTAAATATGTTATTTTAAACACTGTGAGAAGAACCAGTGAGACCAACCCTGTCTCCTATCTCATGTGATTTAGTCACTGCAATAGTCTCTCTGGTTCATATCATTAATGGGATCTCACTGTTAGAAAATGAGGAAAAAATGACTGGAATAAGAATTTTCACAATATTATCAGAAAGCAAGTTCTAATTCTTGCTTTGTCACTGTGGTCTGGAATTCTTTGAAAGCAAAAAGAGGAAGGCCAAAGCACAGCRATGAGAGCACAGGAAAGCTCTGGTGGAGCAGGAATGGTGGGGAAAGGATGAGACAGAGCCACTCTGCTGGCACTGACACAGRGCAGAAGGGCTCAACAGTCAGCTATGAACTGTATGAAATCCAATCACCTGCTGGGTTAGACTGCTTAATATTTATGCAGTTGAATTATACTTGCTGTTCCTTTGGCAATTCATAGGTTTGACTAAAAAGTGAGTGTGGAGGATCACTCTTCAAAATTTTTATCTTGCTTTTGAGTAAGCTCTTGGCATGGCACTTTCTATTTACTAAGATTTTTCTGCCATTTAACAATATATTTATTTGTTTTCTGAATCTGCTAATAGTGAAATCCTGCTTTTATCAAGACAGTCAAGGATTATAGGAAGTAACAACATATTTTATTAGCTCGCCTCAACTACCTGGAAAAAAGTAGAGGTTTCAGGCACACAATTTCTTCTTCAGGCTTATATGTTTATATGTATACACATATGTATATTTAGTACCTTTTCAAGATTCTCAGCTTGCTGAAAAATGACCCTCTCCTGTCTGTGCACTTATAAYGTGCCTGTTTTGAGAGAGGTGCTCCTCTGCATCTCTGATGCATGCTTTGCTGAAGGAACTGTTCTGAATTTCTTCTTGAGCATCCTCTACTCTTGTTGGTAATTTCATTCTGTCTGAAAGGCTGGCTGGGTTTATGTATACATGTGTTAAATGAGTCAATGTATACCTTACKGGAAATTCTTCAGTGAAACAAGTGTCCTTAGGAAATTAGTATTTGAAGCATTTGATTTTTTTYCCCAACAATATGAACTTTGTTGGCATTTTAGGCAGAAAAAGCTGTGATTYCCTATCATAAGTGACTTAAAAACTATTTGAAACTCATGTGTTTGAAATAGTATTTTTCATTTCATGGGCATTACTTTTACACTATTTCATTATTTTGTCACTTGTACATAAAATGCCATTTATCAGTGAAGTAGCCAAAATATCTCTTTTCTAGTTTGCATTAATTTTGTAAACTGTTGAGGTCACAGACTCAGTGACACTTTGGTATGACATCACAGTAAGCACTACTCTCTGTAATGAAATACAAAAAAGTAATAATCAAGCTAACAACATTCTTTATTTTTGCTACTAAGCACATATTAAAATCATTCACAACTTGAAATTCATTAGCAATAAAACATCTTGATAAAATTTTGTGTCCTAAATTAGAAATTAAAAAAAATTTATAAGATGAGCTTTAATCATTTTGTTCCATCTGTTTTTAATAGCACTGGATGGCTTTGGAAAATCTGACCAGCTAAACAAGAAACCGATATCACTAGTAGACTTGTTTGTTAAAAAATCAATACATTGAGTAAGCAATACAGATTTCAAATATCTGAAATAGAGAGGGTTGAAAACAGCACTTTGTCTGTCTGCTGCAAATTTTTCATTACCTAAACCTTGCACTTTCTTTTTACCTTGTATTTTTTGTTTAAACCTGCGCTGGAAAGGTAAAATGATAATAAAAGGTCTTCTCTTGGGGAAGGCTTACCCTGCTGTGCAGGATCACAGCCAGGTTTGGGGAATGTYGCACTTCAAGGCACTGGGGATCAGAAGAGGGAGTGCTCTGGTGCTCCAAACAAGCATCACAGCTCTTTGAGGAAAATATCTCTTTATTTTAGCTGTGAGGCTCCGGAAAGGCACAGAGTTAATGAGGTCCTGATCAACTCTAGTTAAGACAATCTGGCATTTGCTCTTCTTCCTTTTAATCYCATTTTCTGTAAAGAAATCTTCAATTTTTCAAGGATTCAAAGTCTTTAAGTCTGAAATGTGTTTAACTTTGCACATCTGTCTGCGCCAACAGAAACTTTTACCAGGTTAATGATAACAGTGGTGTTTCTTGTCTTTAGCATGGTTTGAAACTCTAGGCTGTGGGAATCTATGTGTAAGGGAAGGAATTTGCTATGAGACTGTGTCAGGTTTGCATGGCTAGATTTTGGTCACAGGGTGGCTAAAGGGCCACCAGAAGTTTCCCCAAGTCTGACAGAGTCAATGCCATCCACCTCCAAGATGGACCATGCTGTGCCCCTGCAGCCCAGGGAGGGCCATGGTGGAGCAGAGATTCCCCACAGCCTGTGGAGGGCTCCTCACTGGAGCAGGGGGATGCCCAAAGGAGACTATGCATCCTTGTGGGAAGTTCATGCTGCAGCAGCTCCTGGCAGGACCTGTGGCCTCGTGGAGAGGGGAGCCTATGCTGGAGCAGGTTTGCTGGCAGGACTTGTGAGCCCATGGGGGACACACACTGGAGGAGGGAAGGAGAGTTAAGGATTCTGCCTCTGAGAAGGAAGGAGCAGCAGAGACCACACGTGAAGGACTGACCACAGCCTCCATYCCCCATCCCCTGCACTGCTTGGGGAAAGAAGGTGCAGCAGATTGGGAGTGAAGGTAAGCTATTAGTTTGACCCAACAGAGTTTTGTTCTATCTTCTCTCCCGTGCACAGCTGAGGTGAGTGACTGAGATGCTTTGGTGGGCACCTGGCATCCAGTCAGGGTCAACCCACCAGAGGAATATCAAAAAATACCTGTTTAGCAGGAAGCTTTTTTCAATGTGATGAGGGAGCTGAATGAATAAACTTGACTGTTTGTTTCCAGCACAACACAAGAACCAGACAAAGGCTCTCTTTTCAGTGCTGTGTACTTATGACTCCCAGAAGAAATCATTTGTGATAGTCATGGAAAACGAAGAAAAGCAAGTGGTGGCATCCCAACCAAGGTCTCCCAAGAGCTGCTGGAGAAGGARATCCCTGATGAAATAAACACATTATGTTCCTCAGACTTTTTCCATGTTGCCTTGGCTTTGTTCTGACAGTGAAAGTCATTCTTGACAAATAARCAAGAAGTGTGTGGGCAAAACTAATGTCCATTTCTGAACCTAACTTGAACCATGTGGAACACTTACTGCTCTGGGTTCACATCCCACGTCAACATAAATGTGGAAAGACAGCTAGTGAGCAGAAACTGATAAACAAGGGGGTAGGAGAGAGACTTGAACAAGATGGAAAGTCTAATTAAAAAAAAGGAATGCAGTATAAACTGGTGTGTTATCTACAGGCCACCCATTTATGCCAGCCAATTTTTTAACGAATAACACATGCTTCCCTTTAGCAAGTAGGAAAACATGTCTCATTCTTAATTGAATTATACTCAGAGGATGTAAGAAAAGAGAGGAGTGAGATGGGGGAGGAACATGACTTTAGGTTACAGGGGAAATATGTTCAGAAACGGAGCCTTACACATCCCACACGCGCACTTTGAAACAGTCTAAGAATTTTGGAAAAACTTCAGGTGCTACTATGTTCTCACATCTGTAACATAAACAGTTACTAAACACCTTATTGCCCGAATATTACCCTGTCATAGGCAACAGCCCTGCTCTCTGTAGGAAACCATCGACTCTGGTTACACTCTGGTTACACTCTGGTTACACTCTGGTTACACTCAGGTTACGCTCTGGTTACTCTGTTCCTCTGAGTTGGGTTGGGGCTGTAAAGGAAAGGCATGTGGCAATATACACTGGTGAATTAAGGCTTGGCAAACCCAGTTAGAAACAMTCAGTGGCCTAATGGTATGGGGTGACAGGCTATCACCCCTTGTACTGGCTGGAAATTAAAATTGTTGACTTTTAAAAGGTTTTAAATTAAATATAGTTAATTTGGACTGCTCCTGCTTCTGTGTTATTTCTTAGTGGACACATTCCAAAGATAAGTTTTGCCTTTAAAACTTGTATTTGATGTAAAATACAAGTGAAATTCTTTTTGAGGCAATTTTTCCATCCTATTTCATGTGCCTTTTCATCATAATCATTGTTCCTTTTTTTCAAAAATGGAATCTACTATCCAACTTCAAAGCAAAGCCGATATAAAACCTTCAAATTTTTATTTCAAAATTTCATGAGGAAATCAGTTTTCTTCTGTGATAAAACTGTAACATAGAAATTCCATCATTGTTGAAGAAATCTTTTTCATTATACATTATTTTTTGTTAAGGATTCTGTAGAGGGCACCAGTAAYATACCAAGAAACTGTAGCAGGAAAGTAAAAAACCAGCGGACTGTGCCCTATCATTTGAATCAATTGGCAGCTACATGCAGAAAATAAACTTAGGAATACACAAAAGCATATGGTATAATATAAGTTAAAATTTTAAATGGTTCAGAAGCATTGTGAGATTTCTTTTACTGTGACAAATATCATGTTTGTGCTGCAGTTGGAAAAAGGAGGTTTGGTAGTTGGAAGCAATTAACCAAAGAGGAAGAGTCACTGAAAGAAAGGCAGGAGAGCCTCAACAGGATGAGAGGGAGCCAGATGTGTCAGTAGCCAAAATGGGCATCCTGAGGGAGGGGCAGCAAGGAACCAGCTGGCCTGGGGAGAGGGTRCCCAGCAGAGGCTGCACAGCCCAACCAAAGCTTTGCCTCCTAATTCTTCTCTGTGCCATGGTGCCACTGCTTCAGTCAAACACTTCATCACAACCCATGTATTAATAGCAAATGTAACTTTTCTGCATTTGCCCGGTTTTGATAAGTTAAAAAAAAAAAAAATGTTTTTTTAGCTGTATTTATTTACAGGTGTGAGTTTTCTTAACAGACAGAGTGGGAGGCAGGGAACTGTTCCAACATTCAGCTAATACAGAATCTCCTACCTCAGAATAATAACAATTGTTTTTAAGAAAAAACAGATTCTAAGAGCAGTTTTTAGTTGTAATGTGACATCATAGCTGTATAAATCATGGAGAAAATGAAATGGCAAAACTACCTCCTTGCTATAAAAACAACTTTAATTTTTTTTTGGTTTCATGCCATATATTGTTTGCAAGCAGAGACCTACTCATTTTTGCACATTTAAGAAACCTATGACATACACACTCATGTTACTTAACTGAAGTGCAAAAGAYATATCAAATATATGACAGAATATATAGAATAAATATTTTTCACCTGGAAAGGATTTAAAATAGATTTTTAATTTAATTTCTTTAAATTAAAAAATAAAGTGACTCTTGTGAGCATATTTCACTTTGCAGAGTGTTCCGAATTCTACTCTTACTTATTTCTAAACAGTCAATATTTAATATGTGGTGACTGATTAAATCCATATTCATGATAACTGCATTTTAGAAAAGCCCTGCAAACATGTCTTTGCACATATATATATATATATATATATATATATATAATTTTTGGTTTTCTTCATGTGTATATGATTCCCTTTTTTTAGGATTGGAATTTTCATTATGGTAGACCAATAATCATCATGTAAAAGTCCAATTGTTATGGTTATGGTAAAGTTTAGCTTTGAGAAGTATAAACATGATATTTCTGAGTGGAACAAGTGTCTGAAGACAATAGAAGGGCATCTTAATCTTTTGATTATCACAGAGTGAAAATCTCTGTGCTGCTGGTGGAAACACCAGTACTGACAACACCTGCCAATAGACATTTTCCTTGCCTTTGCATAATCCTTGCTCTTTGGGTGATTCTTGTACTTTTTACTTGTTAAAAATATAAAAGGCCGAATTTACCTCTATTACTGCTCTAAATCAAGTCAGGATCAAAACTCTTATTTGTTCTCAATGGTTCAAAAATTTCTTAAGACACTATTTTRCAGCTATCTGACTTCAGCTTGCAGAGGTTCATGTGAATCATTTTAACAGGTTTGAGTGGGTTTACAGCCCATCATTTTGATTTGAATAAACCTCAAAGCTCAATAGGAATTTCATCTCAAACCTTAAGAACTGAATCAAGACTATGCATAATCCATTGTAAACCATATGTCAGCCTACTTTCCCTGTAAACCTCTCCTAGCATTGTGAGAGGATTTGGAAAGCTCAGCAAACCTTGAGGAGAATCTAGTTTCTTGGCTTGTGACCAAACCTCAAACCTTAGAAATTGATTTTCTTTTCCTTGCAAAGGTTTTACACCATTCTCATTGCCCTGCAGCTGTGTTCAAGGCAATTCTCTGCTTTTTTGTGCATGGCTCCTGTGCYGCTTCTGAAGTGAAGAAAAACCTTTCCTGCAGTTAGCAAAAAATACCTCCTTCGCCATTAGATATTTTCCCTAGAACATAAAGTCTCCATAAAATAGAACAAACTGCGAGRGAAGATTTTTAAATGTATAATGTGTATAAATCTCACTATAAAGTTGCTGGAAATTTTATATCTTAACTTTATCTCTTCATATATTATTTCTTATGATGACTTCAAGTTGCCTTCAAGGTAGACTATATCTTTGTGTTCACGCATTGCAAAACACAGCTGGAATACGATCCTGTGTGGGGCCTCTGGGCACCTCTGCAATATAAATAAATAGTAATATTAACAATAAYAATAATAGCAATAATGGTCCCTTGTACAATTTATGTGAACCATAGCTATGGAGTAAACCTTCCACGAACAAAGTTTCTTGGTGCCAGACAAGTTTTTGTTGGTCAGGAGTCCTGCTCTGACTCTAACAGCTCACAATTGTGGGAGCAATTCCTCATGCCAGCCATCCCTCTTTGGGGCTGTAAATTCTCCTCTTTGAGCCTTATAAATCCATTGACCTCTGTAACTTGGCCCTTTGCATCAGAGTAAACGACCCACCTGCTAATGAATTTATTGAAACAAAGCATACATTTTGCTGACATGACTCCACGCTTTTCCAAATGCTGAATTAGAAATCTTTAGGGAAAGTCGTCTGCTTGAAAAAAAAGAGGTTTTCTAAACTAATTCCTTGGCTTTATTTAAACATTTAAAATATATGTTGAAATGCTGTATGAAATAGTGCCAAAAAGTGAATAATAGTGGGTATTATTTTAAAATGCTCATCTGTAACTACATCTCTCTAAACTTAAAATTTATGTTTCATGAGAGTTTTTTTCAGGGAGGAATGCATTATATTTTAAAAAAGAAATTAATGACCTTCAGTAAAAATAGAGATGGCTGGCAACTCTGCTCTGTGTGTAGTAATAAAAATGGTTTATTGGCCTAACGCAGTTAAAYGCAGGAGCCAAATTATACTCAGGCTCAGCTTCATATCTTGTGTGACTCTGGGGGCATCATTTGCTGACCTGGATTCCTCCCCTTCTCCAAWCCCACTTATTTTTCTGCCTGAGAGCAAAGCTTAGATGAAGTAAAGTAAATAGCTTTTCTTTCATTTAGCTGTATTTGTTTTCCATTGGCTCCTTTAAAGCAGCACCAGTAATGTCCCCAGAGCTCCCAAACCCATTTATTTTCTATCTATTACCTGCCAACTTGAAGCTAAAGCTAATTCACCCCAGAAGGTTTGACTCCTGTCAGCTGCAGTGTCAGGGGCATATCAGTGCCACTGTGTGTGGGTGAGGATCAATGGGCTCAGGAACTACAGAAAGGACATGACTGGAGGAAAAAAGGGTTTAGGGGTTGGTCATGAAGAAATCAGAGGGACCTGGTATCTGGATTTGACAGGGGAGCTTGTTTTGCAATAAAAAGGAATATTCCACAAGGAAAAAGGGAAACTAAAGCCTATTGTAAAAATTGAGCTGCAGTTTAGAAGTTTTCTCTGTTGACTTATAGCACTGTTAAGAAATAGACTGCATAGTCAGGTTAGAGGAAGATTTTCTTGGTTCTGAAGGACTGAAACCCTAATTTTCAAAGCATACCTTAGCATCTTGAAGCTTCTCTTCCTCAATCTCTTTCATGAGAATAATCCATGTGTGCAGGCACTTCACTTTAGGGACCCTGGACTGAATGCACATAATGTCAAAGGTGAAAGGAGCAAGTCAGAAGGATCCAAATCATCCAAATCCATAAAGGTTATTCATAAAAGTGTAAAACTATCCCCAAAGGAAAAGTTACACAAAACAGTTGCCATAATTCTGAGTGGTTACATAAGAGGAGAAATTTTGTCTGGAGTCCTTGTGTTGAGATCACTGATGAAAATTTTGGCAAAGTTTTGAGATACAGTTTATATTTCCACAGTCTCAAATTTAGCTCATAACCTTTAGTAGTTCTCCTAACCTTGCTGCTAGAGTCCTCATTAAAATTGTCTGCCTGCTTTCATTATATTAATTTAAAAGGAATAATGATCAYCCAATCTTGTATAGCATTAATTTTTACTTATTCTAAAAGTATAAATTTTATATAAGTTAAAGAATTTCTGTGTTGGGGAAAATAAACCGTATGTTAAAGACAGGGAAAAGGATAATCCATGGTGCTCCGTGTGTCTGAACTGTTACTGATCCAAGAAGCTGAATSTCCACAACAGACAGAGGGAATCCCCAGCAGCTGAACTACTCTGTCTGTACTAGGGAAGGCAACTTGCCCTTTTTTTGAAAACCTTGAATTTTAGAAAACAATTTCTCCAGAAATTTTCAAAATGAAGAAATTAGCATAGCCCTTGAAATCAGCATGGTACAGGTAAAGTACATACCATCTGGGCATCTGAGAAGCAGAATTCTCTACATGGATATTTTTTCTTTTCCTTATCTGTGGGGATAAAATTTGTCCTGTTTTGCCTCTTCAGCTGTGAAGATGTCTTAGACGAAGACAGAAAAAAAGCACAATGAATGAAAGACAAGTAGTGGTATCCTCACAGAAAAAATATTGCTAACAATTTGAGGTGACTTTGAGGCTTAAAAGATGACATTTGCCGATGCTATGAACACCAGGTAAAATATCAGTAAACCTATTTTTCCAAGACCAATGAAAAAAAGGATAAATAGTTATGTGTACATACTGTTGGATGAGGTGGCAGATGGGCAACTCTGATCATCCAGCTTGATACAAATGTATCTCACTCAATTGGGTATAAGGAAAAAAATTCTTTACTATGAGAGGGGCAAGGCACTGGCACAGAGAAGCTGTGGATGCCCCATCTCTGCAAGTGTTTAAGCCCTGTCAGAATGGGGCTCTGAACAACSTGGGCTAGTGGAAGGTGCCCTGCCCATGGCATGGGGTGCTGGAACTGGATGGTTTTTAAGGTCTCTTCCAAGCCAAGCCATTCTATGGTTCTATTCTTGCCATGTGGACTCTAGAATGTATTTTTCCCACCTAAGTTTAGACACTTAAACCAAGCATCTAATTTAGAGAAATAAATACCTTGGACACCTTGCTGTCAAAGCAAGGGTGCACACTCTTTGCATGTCCACCTGTCTGTATGTATTTCACAAGATGTTAAAGTGCTACAGCATTAGAACAATTATTAAAGGTGGAAGGGTCTAATTCAGGTTAAGAACTGAACAGTGGTACTCACGAGAAAGTGTTAGTAATGACATGCTGTGGTACAAACTCACTTCCATCCATGTGATATTCCTCCTCTTACATTTAAATTCATTCCCTATGCAGACACCTTTGTGCTCACACTCTGTATGCACCAGCCTGCTTGCCTGTGCTTCCTCATTCTCAGTTTCTCAATAAATTGTGAATCTCGCACCCAGTTTCTGTATCTGACAAAAGGGATGAGATCTCAAACATTCAGTCCCCACATATAAATTTTTATGAAAGCAGATGGGTAGGAAAAGGGTTGTGGTATCTTCCTCAGTTAAAGAATAATTTACAACATAGATTTACAACTTTTTTGATACCAGACAATGCATTAATGAAAGAAGTTTTATAAATAATTTGCTTGGCAAACCTTCAGATGGATGTCAACCATTCATATACATTATAGTCTAGTTATCATGAATAAATGGGCTGAAATTAGTGAAGAATATCTTATCTTTAAAAAATAGACTACATGGAATTTTATGACAACATATCATTTTATTACTATAATCTTTGTGCAAAAGTATATTTATCAAAACAGTGAAAATGCAAAAATATTTTTTTAAATTTTATCAAAATTGGMAAAAAAACCCCTTAGAAGTTCAGTGGAAAGGGGAATTGTCTATGTTAATGAAAAGAAGAGGATGAGGGAATACTTTATTAGCATTTCATCCACCAACCACAAAGTGTTAGCAAGAATATGTTTGGCAAGGAGTTTTTTCCATGAATGTTTAACAAACCACCCACTCATGCACACACAGATCTCACCCCTAACATTTGGATTTCTCCTAATCAAAAACTGAAGACTTTTTTGTTAAGTTTTTTATCTTTTTGATGTTTAATTCTTGCCAGTCAAAAACCCACTTCTTTACTGAAAAAAAAAAAAAAAAATCTTGGAAACATTTTCACCAGACAAAGTTGTTATTCATAAGAAAACTGTATTCAAGTTTAAGCTAATTATGGAAAAGAATAGAATTCTTSATGTCAAGGTCATGCTCCAAATGAGGAGAGGGTGCTCCAAATGAGCGAGGATTTGTAATGAGACAGCTTTGGAAAACTGCTGCTGCTGCTGTTGTCTTCTGCTCTGACACGGAAGACATTTGAAAGTGTGACTGTGACAAGGGTTGTGAGACTGAGAGAGGCACAGGATCCTAAGCTCATGTAAAACTGAGTCATGTTTGGGATTCTATTGTAATTCTGCATGGGAGAGAGGCAGCTGGTGAAGGTTTGGAACCTTTCAAATAATGAGTTCTGGGCTACTTTAAAACTGAAATCTGCTTTGAATCCTAAAAGTAATTTGAAATGGTGTGTCACATTTAACTTGTTAAATGGTACAAGAATTTAAATCACTACAAAAGTTCAGCATGTAGTTGGTAAAAGAAAGAAAATCCCTGTCCTTGGATTTCGAATGGGAAGAGCTGGGTCCAATGCAAAGCCGTTCATGACACAGTGTGACAGTGTGGACGTCTGAACTGGGGTCAGCATTTGGGGTGACTGTTTTGGTCTGGTTTCATGTAAAGATGGTGTCCCTGAGATCATCTGATCTTTATGGAGGTGGTCCCCACAGCATCCCCTTATTCCCATTTGAATTTTTGGACCTCTGTGCTGCATTTGATGTGACTGGGTACAAAACATTGCTGAAGGAAGTGCCTGGGCGTTGCTTTGGCTATTTCTCTGAGGCTGAATGCAGAATTATCATTTACTTCTGACACCCCCAAGGCAAAGTATGTTTTCAAGCCTTATGAGCTCTCCTTTGCTCTTGGAGATTTGGTATTTGGAAGTAAATAATGTGTTTACATCTAAATCTGATAAGAATGAAGAATATGCAGAATGGAGGGAAGAATTGCTTCRTGGAATTCAGTTTGAGAATCAGCACCAGGGGGCTTCTTGCTAGAAAATAGGGAATAATTCACTGAAATCAAAGCAGTTTATTGRAGCAAGATCTCAAATCCAGGATCTTACACTTTTCTGGTGAATATGCAATATGGGTCAGCGAGAATATCCGGTACAGACTAAATCCGCAATTTAAACATTCCTGCCTAAACTGGGCTCCATGGGCAGCATCCCAATTCAAAGGCAGCTCTCATCCAGGTGTGGATGCATTTTGCCTGAGGGAAAATGAAGCTACTCATGTGCTTTACAAAATGCAGTAGTTTCTTCTCCTGAGCAACAGGACACACAGAGCAAAATGTCAGACACAGACGACCAACTGAGCACAAGTTAACAAGAACTTGAAAAATTTTCTGCAGACRAGTGTGATCAACCCATTACAAGGAACGATGTGGGCCCTCTGTGGGCTCTCTGTGTTTCAACTGTATCATTATTTGTCATATTTACTGTATATGACAAATGAGCTGAGGGGAGAAAAACCTGGACTGGAAAGAGATTAGATCATCTGGGATGAAAAACTGCCAACACTGAGAATTTACACCAAAAGAAAAGTAATAATCATGCCTTACATAAAGCATATGCAATCTCTGCAGCTACCTTGATAAAATGCTCCCCTTCAGGACATTTCTTACCCTTTCTTCTACACGCAGYTCCCCTGTCTCATTCATCTTTGAGGCAAAGATGCATTTTCCATCTTTTTTGTCCTCTTCTGCAGAAAACACCATATGCATCATATGCAGAAACATGAGCAAACTGTGGTTTGAATCCCTTCCACCCTTTCAGAAATTATTAAGCATCCAACCTAAAAGAAGCCATATTTCTACTCATTTTTATGTTCCATTGACCAAGCTCTTTTCCCAACAGCACTGTCATTTAATACTGAATAATAATGAAGCCTGACTTTGTTAGAAAGGTTTCTTCATCTTGTTTTTTTTTTGTCCTTGAGGTGCATTTTGCTTCACCTTTGACATCTGCGTACACAGCCCCATGCTAGYGCAACCCATTTTAGAAAAACTTGTCCTTACATGGCTCTACTGAGATTTCCAAATGCTGTTTTGCACATACTCTGAGTGGATGCAGAAGGTAGAGGGCCCTTCAAAATGTGAGCTGAGCAAAACACATTTATGAGAGCTCTATGGTGGAGTGTAATGCACAATGTGTAAGTATTTAAAGTGTATACTACAGAATGAGACATTTTACTGGCTGAAATCACATCATTTAACTTGTGGCAATGCCCTCCTGCTGTGTAACATATTTTTTGTGTGCACATAGACATTACACGGAAGGAAAAAACGTACTGTAGGCAGCTCTAACAAGACCCAGGTATTCAATGAAATTCAACTCCTGTTTTCTGCAGCACTCCTTCTACCACTGAATAGCTTCTTTTTCTTTATTTTCTCTCCCTCTCCCAAGCTCTCTTTCTTGCAGAATTCAGGGTTATGATGATGATTCCTCTCCTGACACATCCATCCTACACTGATCATAAAGAGCAAGAGGCTGACAGATAATGTCGAACAGCTTTCCATGGGAACTCGGATTATGCAAGTACAGTTTGATCTCTGCAATGGCTCAGAACCACTCAGATATACATTGTGCACTGCTGCCAAAAGTTTGTCTCCAGGCTACTAGGAAAGATATTTAAGGCACTGTGATGTTTAAACAGAAAAAATATGTCTTTTATTAATCATATTTGCACAACTGATCAGGAAAATTCATTTCTTATGTTTTCAGAATTAATTTTGTGGAGCAAAGTGAAGTAAGATTAACCTACAGACCTGAGCAAAACTATGGCTTCTTTGTTTCAGGCTGGAGAAAGGCCAAATCACATTATAGCATACTTTACTGGTAAGGTTATATATTAGGAAAGTCCCAAAAGGGTTTGAGAAGGAACCAGCACATAACAGAGTTAGTGACTGGCTACACAGCTCTATCTTGTACTATTTCCAGATTCTTACATTATAAACCACACAGTTATCAGTTTTATTTTCGCTGTGGTTCCAGATAGACACATATATCACACAGGCACTGTGGTAATACTCTGATGAATGAAAGGGTCACTTTTTGCCCAGACAGTCCATGTGCAGAGGTGGGAGAAACTCTAGGCAAGACTCTTGGAACACATCAACTTCTATTTTTCCATTGTGCATTGCTTGCTTTTCTATGGAGTTTTTTTTGTTCTCTAGGATTTTTTTTTCTCTATTCCACTGCCTTTCAATGTGATTAATCTAAATTTATTGAATACAAATTTTATCCAGACATATGGTTTCTAGTGTACAGTCCATTGTCTATTTTATKTAGAGAATTGGGGTAAAATTTTACAATATGCTCACGTATTTAGCTGGGATATTTCAGTTACTTAACCAATCTTTTCTGCATTTACAGAGGTGTTGAGAACTGCAGTGCCCACTGAAGTTAGTGGGAACTTTGCCTGCTCAGCATGTCTAGAAACTGGACTTTAATGAACATTTTATTGATTATTAAACTTTCCATGTGTTCAGAGAGCAACACAAAATTCTAGTAACTTCACTTTTCTGGTCATTTTCAATTGGTGTAGAAAAATAACCATAACGAGATGGTGYGATAAGGAAGTTATTGCTTTTATTGCAAATCCATACTCTATGTCTCTTTTGACCCTAATTATGTTCTATTGCTCAAACAAAGTTTATTTTATCTAGGGTATCCAAACAAGATAACATGCAAGAATTTCAAAAGTAATTTTTTAACTACACTTTCCCATCAGAATGACTAACTAAACTGATGTTTTCACTATCAAGTACAACAGCTCTACCTTCTTGATGTCAACTGCCCCCTTTCACGAAAAGGCAGAGGAAATAGATGTTTTCTGCATACTCTGCCAGTCACAATGTTATCAAAGGAATTGATTTTTTGATATCTCTATGAAACCAGTGGAGACAATGTCATAGCTTCCTTAATAATTAGAAATCCATGTAATTTTGTATTTGTTTAGATAGCAAAGAGAAACTTCAAGGTCTTTTTTTCATGTCATCATCACATAGTGATACACTTCCTTTACATTTACACAACATAGCCATTTGATTATTTTAACATTGAGGGACTAAGACAAAACATTTTGGACCATTGACCTCCATACATTTTGTTTATATTTTATTTAGAATTGCCTTCTTCCTCTACATATCATTACAATTCTGCCTTAACCCCACTGTGCCCAACCTCATTCCAAATAACGTGGAAGCATAAACAGTGTTTGGATGTAAAAGGCATGTGAGTACTTTACCACTGAATTTTCTAATTATTGCAAGCTTTGCTGTTCATCAGAATAGAACTACTGCARCTCAATCCTGATTTTTATTCTGAACATATGGAAGTCTGAATATATATTTGGTTTTGATTATTCCATACCTTATTTCAGAAAGGTAGGGTTCCACAAAGCATTGAATCCCTTTCACTTGCAGTGAAATCAGGAGTTAGCAGTTGGTTGGGATCCCTCATTTATACTCCGTCCTTGAGAATCAGCCAAATGACTTCATTAGAAAAGTTTCTTTCTGGAGCGGAAGTTTCTTTCKGGAGCAGAAGTTTCTTTCCAGAATTTTAAAAAAGTAAACCAAACAACAATAAACAACAACAAAAAAACCACCACCAACAAAAAAATCCAAGCCTGGAGACATCCATCTCAATGGATATTTTTCATATCCAAACAGTAAAAGGACCAGGATTAAGTATCAGACTTGAGGCTGTCAAGTTACTGKCCAGAAGAGATGTTAGTGTTTCACATAATCTAATGTATACATTTAGGCAGTTTCATGGTTCACTCAGCTCCTCCAGTTTCTTTTTCATTTGGGATCCATTCCAGTYCCTGTCACAGAGACCCAGACTCTTTCTTTGGCTGTGAAGATTCCACAGCAGCACAGCCTGGATTGTGTTGAACCTCAGGGTACTCGTGCAAGTCTGGGTGATCCAGGAAGGAAAATCTCRGAAGCTCTAAAGGTACAGTGTACTTTTAGGGCCAATAAATTGGCTGTAGGAAAGACCTCAAGAAAGTGTYATTAATGATAAGTTTAAAAGCCTCCTTTCTCAGCATTTTCAAACCAACATGAACATGAATTCTGCTTTATATCTCAGTATTATAAAACTTTAACAGCACTGAACTGTAAAAATAACTAAATCTATCTTTTTTTTCCTCTCCAGAGTACTTCCAAATCCTTCCGCTAAATTTCTACACTCTGTCACAGACATATTTTTATATTTCTCTGTCATTCCTTTGTCTCAGCTGCGTGGAAAAGAGAAATGATCCAATTACMTTGAGGAGAGGATTTCTAATAAAAATTTATAAAGAAACAGTAAGTGCTGTCACCTTCACTCTCTCTTTTTCCTTTTTTTCCCTCTCTGTTGTTGGTCAGGAAAGAAATGCTTACATTGACATGAACATTTTTGTGTATAAATAGAGGCAAAGCAAGGCAAARAAAGATTTTATAACGTTTCCTGTAAAATCCATTACTGGATCAGATGTGGTAGTAGTTGTATCTGGACAGAGYTKTCCTCAGATAGTTCTCTTGGAGCAGACATGGGGTTCATCCAAAAGGGGATATTAAAGAATTTGGTCCCAGAACTCCCAGGGGAGAGGAGACACTGAGGGAAAGAGTGCTCTGGTGGCTGCCAGTTCCTTCACCCCAGACAGCTGAGCTCCCTTTYCCCTGGCCATTCCTGTGCCTGAGAAGGTTTCAGAAAAGAGAAGAGTCAATGTGAAAATAAATGCAGTCTTAAGTTTCAAACTGCATGAACATCTGGATACATCTGAATATGATTACTGGATGGGATATTGCATGTTTCTTGGCATGTTTTCCTTGCCCCCAGTATTTTTCTGCTCCTTGGCACTCACTGACTGATCACTGATGCACAGGTAAATGTAATCACAGTTGCATATTTGACTGTTCTGACGATATTAGGAATCAGGAATAATAATTCTTATTTTCATATATGAGTCAATAGGTTTGAACTTTTTGCAGTGTTATTCTGGTGTTTTTCTCTTTCTGTGGAGCTTTTCTGCCCCAGTGCCTGTCCATCACAATGTCTTCCTGACATTTCTTTCCTCAAATTCTCTTCTTCTGTGAGTCTTGCATAATGCTCAGAAAGGACTTTATAGTGAATGTGCTACTTGYACAACTTTATTAATTCCTTTCTGATGATTAAAATAATGAATTTTTATACACATCTGATGAATGTAACTTTACATTGCTTTAATTTATGAATTAATAAATCCATTGCTGATGTCAAAATAACGTGAAATAAATGCATTAAATTATTGATATTTTTGTCATTCACTTTACACATTGACTAAAACAGTTTCAGATTTTTTAATGAAGTGACTCTTGGATAGTTTTGAACAGTTTTTTTGGACACCTTGAGAGTTTCACTTGGTTGTTTCAGTAGAAGTCTTAAAGTCTTACTGTTAAACCTAACTTTTTGAAATGGTATTGTTACTGAGAAAGTAATAACCAATGGACATATTCTAGAAATCAGTCTAAAAGCAACTTGCTGATCAAATAAAAAAAACACTTCTACCAAGAGCTGGATCATACTTAGTCTCCTCTTGAGAGGAGAAGCTGTAATTCCTGTTTCGATCCCAACTTTCATATTTGTATAACTTTTCAAAATGTGGCAAAAATGTATCTCAGTTGTTGCATAACTTTAATAATGAGTTTATTTATGCACAGAAAGATTCRTGAATTCATTTTAATCCAATATTGCCAATTTTGGGTACCAATGCAGGATCCTTCTCTGCCCCTCTGTGGTTTAACAAAAAATAATAAAAAGGGTAATTCAGGACTGCATTTCTTACTTTTATGTAATAGACAACATTTAGGTTTCTATGTTTTTGTTTGGACCACCTTTATTCTGTACAGTAAGTACATATTGAGGCAGAGGAAAATTAATTGATTCCAAGATAAAAGACACAAAGCCAATAGACATCAGACACAGCAGCTACAAGTGAATCATAACAGGCAGAAGGAGGTTAATGCACAGAATGTAATGAATTCTCTTATAGGCAGTTTTAAGTAGGCTACACTGAGGGGTTGTATACTCTAGTTGTAAATACYAGGTTGGGTGATTGAAACTCCTGCTCTAAGTTCTTATATATAAATGTTTAGTTACTTATCAGCAGAATGAAAAAGGTCTGGGTTTTGGTGACATCTGAAATAAAAAGCAGCTGCCTGGTGTTTTGGGATCTGCCTTTCACCAGCCAGTTTATAACCACTGCCTCACTTCTGCGAGGCTCAGAACTTTTTGCATTCCCAAGGGCATCCAGAAATTAAATTTGCCAGTTAAAAACACTGTGCACTTGAAAAGCAGACAGATAAAATGCTTTGTATTTTTTCCTTACCTCCTTGCTTTTCTGGTTTTTTATTCAAGAGCTCATAAAATTGTGGTAGAACAAGTGTTTATTAGTGCAATTTGCATGTACCTTCTCAAAAGAGAAGTGCAYTCCCAAACTGCTTTGAGTGCTCTTCTGATTTTTAGGTTCATAAATTAAATACAATAAATTAAGCACATGTTACATTTTTTAAAGAAATATTTTAGTAATTTTTCTACCATCAGCACTGTACACGGATATCCTCTGTTGTAAGATTGCTCCTCACTCACTACATTGGAACAAGAGAATGTTCGGCACACAGCAAAGAGCATCCTTATGCCTTTGGTGAACTCAGAAGAGGAATAGTTTTACAGGAATTTGCATTGGAGCTGCAAATGTCATATATGTCTTGCATAGGTCTTATGTCACGTTTGCATTCATGAATCAGCTGGAAAATTTAGAACTTCACTTCTGTCGTGCATTTTGGGGGAGACCASCCTTGATCAAAAAAGTAGGTGCTAAATTAAGAAAACAAACTTATTTTTGAGCTGTCTGTGCTCTTTTCAACTTACTAATTTCTTGTTACCTCTGCTTTCTCTAAATTCCAGCCTTTGTTCTCTACAGAGTAATGACTTTAATTTGGTTCATATTTTAAAAGAGGGAATGAGATACTGTAATGTCATGAAAGGGGAACCCGAAAAATCCACCCAGCCTCAGTTTATGTGGGTTTTACATGTTTTTGCTGAGAAAAAAGAGAAATAGACAATATTTTTTTTTGTTGGATTTTTTTTTTTTTAAGATATTCATAAAATACAAAGTAAATACAAAACAATATCAAATAAACTGGAAGTGGCAAACTTGAAACCGTTTGCTAGAATAGAGGTCTAGTAAAAGAGGTTTCCCTGAAGAGACTTCCTTACCTCTTAATGCAGCCATTGCCAGCACTACGATTTCCTCCAGTGCCTTCCACTCTGATATTTGTGTGTGTCCTAGTATGTAACGAGATACAGCAATGTAATTAGAACACCTTCATTTTTTCTTGATCCTAAAGGTTCTGTGAGAGGAGAGAGTGATCTGGGAAATTGGTTGCTGCACTCAACATTCAGTACAGCTCTTCAGCTTTCTGAAAAGCAGCCTACCCCTTGGACCTTGAAGGATTTCTCACCTGTACACTTGTGACACAAGGTTCATCATTTTCCRTGGTCTATTCTATAACAGCTTAGCTGGAAATGTGATCCTTGGGAATATCTTCCCAGGACTGATCARCCTTCAGTCAATTATTTTGAAGCAAGGAGACGATGTGAATGAAGGTATAAAAACTCATGCTGTTGCCAGAAGAAAGACTGAAGCAATCTTCAAATTATACAACTGTGTCTAGAGATGACACTAATGAGCTCCTTAAAAATGCAGATAGCAGCTCATGCAATGATTAGCTTGTGTTATTGATGGTCTAATATTGGGTTTGAAAATATAACACACGCTGAGTCTTTCACATCATTWCATGATGCACATTTCCAAGTTTCAAGGTAATTATAAGTGAAGATGAGACTGTATTTAAAATAGAATTTCTCTGGTTGGAAACAGAGGCAGCCTTCCATGTTTCCCAAATGGAACTTGATTGTGGACATAACATAGGAAAGGCTTTAAAACAGTTGCATTTTTAGGCAGTCTTATAGCTTTCTTGTTTATTGGATATTGCCTATGTAAGAATGACAATGAAAAGTGAAGTCTGCTATTATTTGTCATGCCTACAACAGCTCCTCCATTTGCTGTCAGATTGCATTGTATGCATTGTGCATCTTTTAACAGCACTTAGACATGCTGACATAAAATACAAAGATGATCCAATTACATTTTCTGCAACTGCATCTCATTTTGCTAATGCTTACAAATTAAGGGTGTCTATCACCCTGTACAAGACAGAGCACAGATAGCATTTTAAATCCCTTGAATTTTGYAGTGTACACCACTTAAATACAGAAGCAGCCCTACTTGTAAACAGTTGACATGTAGCTCACAAACTAGTCTAGTCARTATGAAAATGCAACCATGTAGTGAATACAGAAATGATTCCTCCTCACTGTTATTTCTTGGTGGCAATAATATTTATTTGTATCAATTTGCTTTTGGTAACTTATTTACCAGAGACAGTTTAAATGTACAGCATTAGTGCTTGTCCACTTCTACAAATCTCTGTGTGTATTGTCCTTTTTTTTTCCTCCAAACTGTCTTTCTGTGAATCACAAAGCCTGGAAAATCCAATGAACCTTTACAGAAATCTGGATACAGTCTTTCTGAAGGATGCTATTTATTCATACCTCACAGATTTTATGAAATAGAAGAATCTCAGAGAGTAAAGGAGATTTATATTGACATCACCAGGAGTKACCAAATGGGGTGGCAAAATCTTAACCCTGTAAGATGATGTGGAGCTGCAGTTGAAACCCGTGTTCTGTGGTGGGACATATTTTGCAGGACTTCACTGAAGAAGTTTTACTCCAGAAGCAAAACAAGACCCGAGCTGTTGTTGAGTACAAAGTGCTTCTGCTTCCACCCTGTGTCTCCTTGYTGTACTGGATCTTACCTGCCAGGAGCCTGGGGTTATTATTATCATCCTTCCCACCTCATGGCTATGGCCACTGAACTGAAGGGCTGTTCACTTTGCTGTCASTGCTGGGGCTGAGACACCCAGTCCAAGGATTTTGCAGCACACCCCTGGAACACCTTGGGTTGAGTATGGCTTGGGGTGTGAGGTACAGACTCTCCACGCCTATCAAGTTGTGCTCCTTTTTCTATCATTTTTTTTAATTAGTCCTGAATATCTGCAGATGGACACATCAGTGCTGCTGATTTCCCAGGCCACTGCTGTCTTCCTGGCACATCTTCAAAAGAGAAATAAAAGGAGAGTAAGGACAAATGCCCCAAAGTGCTTTTTGCACGGTGGGGCTGAGAGCRGAGGAAGTGTCCATGAGTGGCAGCTGCTGTAACCTTATTCAGCTGCTTTTAGTAACTTTGCACCAGATGCTGGCAGATTTTAAGCATGATTGGGAGAGCTTGTTCCCCTGTTTGTCTTTGTTCTTGAAACTGCCTGTTTAAGCAGAGCTAATAATCTACAAGACCTTTTTCATAGAAAGCAGTCATTAGAGACTCTCTGACAGGCTCAATTTTTTTAGCTGAACAGTTGTTTATGCTTTTCCTCTGATTTCCATGGGAAGTGTACTGCTCTCTATTTCATCTGCCTTTGAAGAGGAAGCTGAATTACCTTAGTGTCAAACAGCTCAACTATCTGTTTCTCTTTTTTGTTTTCATCTTTATTTTTGTTGCCATTAACATGGTTACATATGGGTAACCGTATGGTGGGATACAAGTATCAGATGGTTGCCCAGAAGTCTGGCATCTGCAGAAATTACTTTATTTCCAAATGGGAAACTCAATCTTTAGCAAATGAGTAATTATGGAATACTTGGAAACCATAGCTGGACAAATAACCCAATGCTTCCCTCCATTACAGAGCACMCCAAACTCACTGAGATATTTTGAGAGGTGATGGGTTACTCAGCCTGTGCAAGATTGCCAGGAGTTTTCTACATAGAAATTTCTGGGTCTCTGAAAAAAACCAGAGTATTAGAAACATATTCTAGTAGAGTTGCCTTCTTGGTGTTACTCTTGTGCCATARAGTCACACTCATAACCAGTAGCCCCAAGAGGCCCCAGCCCAACAATAAAGACATTGTTATAATAAATGCAGCACAGATGCTCAGAGCTCTTTACAATGCACACAGTGGTACATTCTCCAGTCAAAAGTTTGGCTGCTACAGGATTGATTTTTTTTCCCAATACCTCATGCTTATTTGCAGTATTCCAAGGGTTGTCTCTTTTCTCCTTTTCTTCCATTCTTTTTTTTCTATTTGTCCTACATTTTTCAATTTCTACAACATTATAATGGCAAGAATAAGACTCATTACCTGTACTCAGGCTCCCATCTGTATAATTCCTCTTCAGTAATTGCTATTCTTCATTTTTTGGCCAAGGAGTAAGAAATGTTTAGCTCTTTTATTTGTATAATAAACTCSCATCCCTCAGTCTGTCTTTGGTCCAGGAATGAATCTTATTTTCTCTTCAACACTACAAATAAACCCAAAAAGAGAGCACAGAAAAACCTTCATGGATCCCAGGCCAAAAGAAGCTTTGGATGGACAAAATTCAGAAGGACAGGTACATGAACGATTTGCTTTTTTAGAGAGAACATTTGTCACTTCTTTGCCTAGACCATCTCCAATTCCCYGCAGATGTGATTCTCTAGTGACCAAGGCACGAAAGTGAGGGGTTTGTGCCAGCACAGTTTTGGTGGCACATCTCTCTATTTCTCTCACTTTTATAACCAGATTAGCCTTACAGGAAATCTGGTTCATTGTAATGTTTATAGTATTGAAGAKGGGACAAAGAAATATTAATAGTTCTGATGGAAAGCTGTCCCAAGAGTGTTTATAAAGCTAAGTGTGATTTGATGTTTTCAGACTCCATGCAAACTGTGTTSTTCCCAATCATAACCTCTAGATAAAATTATCATATTTTCTGAGACTTGCAGTGCCATATACCTTTAAATAATACTGGGAAACTGTCCTAGTTTGAAAAGTTTGCTGTATGTATGATGTTAAAGCTGTTCACCCTTTGGGGTGTGAGGATGGAGACCATCAGGTCTCCCCAGGCCCAGCCCACCACCAGGAGAGCTGGTTTTCCTGGACAATGGGATGTGCTGGAATGATTTATCTTGGATGGTTTTCCCAATGGATCTGTGGGTCCTGACTCTCCTGGAGCCCCAGCTCAGACACTGTACTTCTACTGCACAGTCAAGGATCTGAAAAGTCAATTGCAAAACTTTAAACGGGCCTGTCAAAAACAAGGCTCAAGAGTCACTGAAAGAGGAGATTTCTCCTAAAAAACTTTGCTTTTTTTTTAAAAGTAAAAAAAAATCAACAAAGTTTGGAGTAAAACTTGCTGTTGAATTTTATTTCAATGTTCTATGAGATATCTAGAAATGTGCATATGCAGCTTTCTCCACTGTAGAGTCATGTGCAGTTTTTGCATCTTAATGTTGGACTGAAAAGGGTGAAAATCAACAAGMTTCCTCTTGTACTCTGTCAATTTCTGATGTGAAGATGATTTTGAACTGATCTCTGTTTTATGATCTACTACAACAGGAAAGGACTGATAATAAAAACACTCATTTAGCTATTATTTTTCATTATAATGATGTTATTYTCTAATGAAAACATCCATCTGATCAAATCAAGTGTCAAAGAGGTCTATAATCAAATTCTTTTCCTGCTACAAGAATTCAGAAAAAAATGTGGAGGATTTTTGGTGTATTCAGAGATGAGTCATTCAGGCTATTTTAAATTTCATTATCTGAATTTGATCCAGTTGAAGAGGAGAGTTGAAATGTTACTACATCAACCCATGCCACATTGCCMTTTTCTGCGGCAGAGAAGCAGCCAAAGACTGAGAATTCATGGAATGAGAGACGTTCAGTGGTGTGCAGAAATGTGCTGCAAGGCCAAAGCTGAAAGCAGAGGGCTTTACATGTGGAAGAAATCATGATGGATCAGAAGCTGATCTTGACAGTGTGATATCCTTCCAAAACCAACAAAGGCAAATGTCACTGAGAGCAAATCAACAGGAAGATTAAATGCAAGACAYGGGAGGTGACAAACTCTCTGCTGAGCACTGATCAGGTGTCTGCTGGAGTCCAYCAGTGTGCTAAAGCACCATATTGGTAAGAGATCTGAAAAAAGGAAAGCAAACACTGTAGAGCATTTAAATATGCGGCCTCTAAAAAAAAAGTTGAATGAACTGGGCTTGCTTAATTCGTGTAGGAAAAGACTATGGCAGAACAGGTATACAATTTTGTAATGTTTAAAAGGTTGGTCAGATAATTATGTCAGCCAATGGGCAAAAAAAAAAGGGTTAATTGCAGCTCTGCAAATTTGAGTTACACTTTTTTTAATTACTCTTGTAAAGAGATAATAAACGGCTGGAATAGCTTACAAGTGGAGATGATAGAATTTTCCATTTGAATAGGTTGTACAGATATCCTCCAGGAATGATTTCTGTAGGAGCGGAGGACAAATTACACAATCTGAGACCAGTTGCACATAGCAGGTCCAAGATTCAGAGCTCCAGAGCTGCCTCACTCTGGCAGGGACTCTGCTGGTAAAAATGGAGTGAAGGAAAAAGARAGGAAAAAACAAAGATGTAAATTCTGTATCTACCAGCTGGTAATAAAAAAAAATAAATAAATAAAATAAAATAAAAAAAAACCCAAAAAACCCCAAAAACTTATGATATGGCATTCTGCAGGGCCTTAAGGACTGACTTAAGAATCCCATTGTGCCACAGCCTAGGCCTGCCTGCACCTTGCTCTTGCTGCCTCTCCACAATTCTTTTGGAGCACACAAGATGAGGAGCTGAAAGCTGACTGACCTCTTTATTTGAACCAATGCTATTTTAATTGAATCCTATTATCTCCCCWWCTCTTTTGGMAGCTTTCTATGTACCCTSAAACTCTCATGMCCAGTTTTTTGGTTTTTGWTTTTTTTCCTTTGTTCAAGCAGAAATATTTTTTCTTACTGAGGTGAGAAAAATACAAAAGACTGACACAGGGATGCAGCAGTCAGAAATTAGCTCTTCGTCCTTGCCTCTCTGCTCTGCTTTAGGGAGGTTGAAGTTCTGGCCTTCCAATCCCAGATTCAGTATAAAATTGGAAGCATTTCTGTAGTGCACCAAGTATCCAGTAAAAAAGAAGTGCACAGCACTTATTTCACATCACTGTGCATGAACATGCAGCTGGGAACTTATTAGGAGATTTGGGATCTGCTTACTCGAGGCTAATTTTTTTGTGTGTTCCTTTTAAGAATTAAAGCAGATCTGTGCCACATCAGCCACACAGCCAGGCAGAGGCTCTATCACTAGCCATATCTACCCTTTCCCATCCTCAAAGGTAGACACCTCTGACAGATCTGTGTGGCTGCCTTAGAGTTTTAGCCTCAGCATTCAGGGYAGGAGGGTGGATTTTCCATATTTCACTATGATTAACACTTTTTTTTTCCCCTGAACATTTGGATGCTGATGAGCAGTGATTCAAAAAAATCCTTCCTAGCAAGAAAATGAATATTGTATGAGATAYACAATATTTGCTAATATTCTGGCGAAGAATATAATTCTTACTCAGTTTAACTGTTAATGATTGAAAGCATGGAATTCCCTACACAAGGTATGCTCTTACCTTTCTTTATTGGCCGTCGATCTGTTAAGCATGCACRTGGTAAAGCTGTTTTACAGAAGCTGTGAAGCTGAGTTCTGATGAAGGCACTACAAGTCAAAGGTTTCCAAACTCCTGTGAGCATCATTGGAGCGCTCCTGGCTCTGTGGAGCTGYGGTGGCAGCGAGCCAGCAGTGCCGGGTGCTGCTCAGTGCCGCTCCTGCTGCTGCTGCTGCTGCCACCCATCATTGCTGATGATGGCATTCACATTTAACACTGCTGCTGATGGAAGTACCTGCAATTACTACAACTGCTGATGGCACAAAGAGTTTGCTAGCCCTGCTGTAAATTACTTCCTGAGGCTTCCTTGCCAGCTTATTTCGTATTGTGAGCAAAATGCAGTCTCTTGGCACTTAGAAAGAGCTACATTAAGCAAAAGTTGTTTAAAAAGGCAGATATTATGAGGCTAAGCCATATTGATGCCCTAAACAGAAAATCAGCATTTCCCTCTTACGGCTGTGTGAGCCAGCCTGAACCAGGAAGCAGYGTAGCTTGATGCAGTGCCCAAGCTAATCTGCCTTTTGGCAGAGTTGATAGCACAAGGCTATMCTGATCCTGGATTCAATTTGATGTATCTGAATGGTTCTGTTCTCCACCACAGGAAGAATAGGATTTGCATTAAGTTGAGAATGTCTATATCATGCTCAGTACATTCTATGATACATATAAGCTACACTATTCAGAAGAAATATTGACCTGAGGCCAACACAAAATATTTCTTAAAAACAAAGGCAGAAACCATGTGTCCATATTACATTAATTMTGTGTCCATATTGCATTAAGTATCGCCCCTCTTTCACTAAATTAAATAATCTGTGTTTTTCGTATTCAGATTTCACTAATTAATATGCTTGTACATATTTACAAAAGTATTCTCCAGAAACTGACCAGACAGAATGTGTTCCCAGGTTGGAGTGATCCATACACCTGCCCCTAGTGAGGTCAGAACACAAGAATGGCAATATCAGTGGAATCCAAAGATRCATTTCAGCCAGTGCCCTGTTTCCACTAATAGCTAATAGTGCTGTTTGGGGCAGGTTATGTAAATGGGGTTTGTAGGGCTATTGCCACGATCTGTGAGTTGCTCCAAAGGCTCAGATGCCCAAACTGTTCAAAAGCACATTCTAACAGGTTGGCCTTGCACAGTCAAGGAAGAAGACAGCTTTAGGCACAAAGTGAAATTTCTGCAGATTCTCTGTTAGTGAAATTGTTCCTCTGTTTTTGCACCAGTTCCTTTTCTGTCTGTACTGCTTGGTTGATCCAGTGTTTCATGAGGGCATTGGCCATCTCTGCTGCTCCTCCCAGACCTCACGTACCTACTGCATGCAGTCCTGAAGCTGTGAAGTTATTTTCCCCAAAGGACAATGTGGATTTGCTGTGGTAAAGGAGGGAAGGTGAGACAAAGAAAAAACCTGCACACTGGTTCCTTCATGTCCTGCTCAGTACTTGTTCAATTTTTCAGGGTTGGTTTCTGTTTGTTTTTGTTATTTTTATTTTTTTTTTTAAATAGAAGAGGCATGTCAGAGTTTTGTGCTCCAACCACCTATCCCTTCTCAAAACGTTGTGGGAAGGAGAGMATATCAGACCGAGCAACATCTGTGCCTTTTTGTACGTTTGTACAAAACAGAGTAAGGCAAACAGAAAGAAAATAGGAATTTTAATTCTTCCTCTTRGAGTGACATGAATAGCCCAAGTTATATTCACGTTATGGGGAAGAAAGCAATTAGAAAGCAATTTACAAGTCAGAGGAAATGTCCACTTGGTTCTTCTCAACAAAAGCAGGGATCAGGATTACTTCTCCTTGTTAACCACTGCAAACAAAGGCATAAGATTTACAAGGAACAAAATATAAAGGATAACAAGAAGTGTTAGCCCATCAGATGTCCTCCCACACTATTTTTTCTGCCATTTAACAGATCATCTGGAGCCTAACAGTAAACCAATAATTSTGACATATGGGTACAAGCTTTTTTGAGCCAGTGTGCAGTGAGCAGAAAACTGCAGGTTGTTAATGCAAGTAYGTGTACATTTTATTGTCTCTGTGAGTGACCAAGCAACTAATTTGCAGCTTTCTGTGKTTTTTTTTACACATAAATACAGTCACACTTGAGACACCAGAGCAAAGTTAAATCCCWGCCAGCAGGTGCTGTCTTCTTGGGAGAAAAAGGTCATGCACTGCTAAAAGATTCTTGGACTCTAAATGTAATGTCTAAATGCACAGAAATGCCTCCTTGTTGCATATCTTTGGTTATAAGTCTTTTGTATTTGGAGGCTGGCTAGGAATTGAAATTGCTGTTTGGATAATCACAGCTTTCTTTGGATAGTAATTTAGGATTCATGCTATTAACCCCCTGCATCTCTTTGTATACACGACATTAAAAACTCCTTGCCAGAAGCAGTTAACTGTTAGATGAATGGGCTAGTAAAATGAGTGCTTACAAATAAATGCTGGGATTAAACTGCACAGAAAGACAGGCTAAGATTTCCTTTTCATTCTTTGAGTTATTTTGAGCAGTTTCTACTTTTTCCCAAATTATCATCTTTTAGCTTGAATTTTGGCATAYTTGAAGTCAACCAGAAAAAATAAACCAAAACAACTAAAAAATAACAGCTATGGGAAATATCAAGAAAGCACTTCAGCCACTGGCATAATAGGAAAGGAGCTGAGAAAGCATTTCTTCCATTATTGTTTAAGGTTTTTATTTATCTCCAAATAATGCTACTTTCTTAGGCAACTCTTTCTGGAAACTTGAAATCTGACAAGTGTATAAATACCAGTTCAGCAAAACATTTGATCCTACACTTATTCATAAGACTGCTTAGCTGTGTTGAAACCCTGTTTTTGTTTCACATATATGCTTAAAGCACATATGCCTACACAYTGCTGTAAATAGCCTATTGCATTGAAGGCATAAGGTAACTCATACTCTGTTCTCCCTCCAGATGCCTAATTTAAGCTGTATGACTCTGATGTCTTAAAGTGATTTCTCCTTTAGCTCTTCTGATGCGGCCCTGCCTCAGAATATATACACGTATGTTACATATATCTAAATATATATATATATATATGTATTATAGAACATGTCTGTTCTATAAACATCTTTTGAGAGAAATAGTTGCAATGGCTACRTTGGCATCTGAACTGGACAGTCTGAAGATTATATTGTGATTTTCTACTGGAGCATTGCTGAAATCCTCTTTTGATCTTAGGTGAGTTTCAGGAATTTATAACCTTGTGTTGTGTGTGCATTTTCCTGCTTTAAAATAACAGAGTGATTTTTATTTTACTCTGTAGATTTCAAACATGAATGCAGCATGAAGTTCAAAGCATGCTGGAAGATTGAGAGTAAGAATATCAGATGGCTTCATTTGATTGAATGCAAATGTACACAAGATAGAGGATTCTATCTGTGCAAATCCTTCTGGACTTCCTTTGTTTGTAAGTAGTGGGAAGAAACATGCAATTTGGGAATGTTATTCTTGGGGTCTGTTTTASACATTTATGAGGAGGTGGAGGTTTTTATTGTGTTATTATGTCTATGTGAGTTAAGTGACGTTTCATACCTAGTGAAAGAATGTTCCGGCATGTTGCAAACATGAGGTTGAAAAACTTGGAGATGAATTTTCTCTAAA
Source organism: Malurus melanocephalus (assembly GCF_030028575.1). Taxonomy (NCBI): domain Eukaryota; kingdom Metazoa; phylum Chordata; class Aves; order Passeriformes; family Maluridae; genus Malurus; species Malurus melanocephalus. The sequence continues at coordinate 1,919,109 of NW_026623238.1, forward strand.
ATATACTATGATCTGTATGAGTGAATGAGATGGGGCCCAGAGGAGCTTCCCCCAGTACTGAACTAAAGCTGATAYGCTCTGTGGCTACCTGGGACCATCCCCACTGCTTCTTTAGCTTTTCTGGGTTTTGGGGTGTTTTGTCTGTTATTATTCACAGTGTGAGGACTGAATGAGATCAGGCACCCTAAAAGTCCCACATTACCATTCTGCAAACAAGAGCAAGGTCTTGTCTTCTTATTTCAGTCTTCTTCTGAGCCAAACCCATTAGGCACATCCTTACTAAAGTCTGGATCACTGACTTGGTAAACTTAGCGGGGGGTGTATGTGCCAAAATCAAGATTRAATTTCTTTCTTTAATTCGTATCAAAATCTTGGGCTTTGCCATGAGATTATGTCCCAAAAATGTGTCTCTGATAAATTTAGGTTCAAAATCAGGTGGCCAACTCATCTAACATCTAACAACAAAAGGCTGAGCAGGTCAGCCAGTCTGTTTTCCCATGCGTAATCATCACAGCATTTAACCCCACTGATTCTGCACTCATCCCAGTTACTCTAGTTGCAAGAAATAAACCCAATCTTTAAAGCTCTGAGTCTTGGGCAGAGTAAGAGCAACAGTGCTGCCAACAGCAGTGCAGATATTGTAGGGTGCTGATTGTATTGGTGGGTGAGACATGCCCACCATCCCAGCTGGTGGTAGGGATTGCTCCCTGTGCAGACTGTGCAGACACCCGGGGTCGCTGCCTGTTCCCAAACATGAGAAAACAAGAAAATTTCTTGTGAGCAAGAAATGCCCTCAGGCTCTAAATCCACTTTCTGCTCTGTCCTAAAGCAATGGTGTGGCTTTCTGAGTGCTTTGGCCAATCTTGGATTCTCCRAAGAATGAAGAACATGCCTGAGCAGCTCACACTGGAGTTGAACTCTGAGAAGTGGAAACCTTTCTCTGACACTCTTCTTGACAGGCTTAGGATCTAAAGAKGGAGATTTGCTTAGACTCATGGTTTTAATAGAAAACCAAAGCTGTGAGGGGTGCTTAGAGGCTAGTAGACCATCTGTTCACTTTCCGGTCTGGAAAGTAAGACTATGAACATGGAAATTTGAGTGGAATAAGGGAGCTTTATTCAGCAGATTCAGTTAATATTAATATTTCAGAAGACTCTGTCTTCCTATTTATGGGCCAATAAGAAGTGATCTGGGTCTCAGTCTTTAACTGCCACCCAAGCTATCATCATTCCACAATCTAGTATGCATCCAGTTTCCCATAAGTGTAAGGCAGAGATGTCTYATTTCACTAGGGTTATGGAAGGATGAAATCCATTTGTATGTGTGAAATATTTAGGTATTACATTTCTGTAATCCTCTGAAGTACCAGTAAGGGAGAATACAGAGTAGAGGAGCCAAATAGATGACAGGGTAAAAGCTCTTGCTGTTTCTACAATTCAGATTCTCGGCAGGGCACCTTTACCCAGTGAATTTCCACTCCTCTGTCTCTGCAGGTGCTTAGAACCATGACATTTTCCTCTTGCTCTCACTTGCTTTTTATTTCCAATACAAAAAGTATTAAAATTGAAGGGGGAAAAAAAAAGCCTACATGACAAATGCACAATGAAATTGAGAGTAAAAGGAAGATAAAATAGAAGTCAAGACTACCCACTTTTAATTCTGTCTTGAGACCTAAACAATGACCAGCAAACAAATGAAGGGAAATGGAGAGTGCCAAGTAGTCAAAATACTCAGCTTTGAACAGCTGAGATGTATTATCTGTGATGAAATTTCTATATAAAATTAGGTCAAAGTTCATAAACCCTAAAATGTARCATGCATTTAAAGACTAAATCTGGTAATATATGAAAGGGAAAAAGATAAATAAATACAGGTTATTCTTGGCAGGTGGTCTGTAATTTTATTTCTTTTTTCATTTTTTTTTTACTGTGAGTTTCTGTGTGCCACTTTCAATCTATAAGAGAAGTTATCTATACAGTTTCAGGTGAGTCAAGGTTGAGGGTGAATATCCACATCCACAATCTAACTTCCTGTGGCACTATCAAAGCAAATTCCCTACTAGTACGACAGTAGAATATGTGGACTATTTCATCAGTTTTATCTACAGATACAAACACAGGCTCATAGACTGAGAACATTTAAAAACTATTTGAAATGCTATATTCCCTCTCCATTTTTTGTCTTTTTTTTTCTGATTTTTTTATGGTTCTCCTTTTTCTTTCTTTCTTTCAGACTTTTAGAAAACAGATACACAAGAAGGTAAGGTGCTAAATGTGAAAGAATATCAGAATTGGAAGAACTGTATATTAAAATCTGATAAATGAAAAACTGGCATAGTATTAAACTTAATCACATTTGTATTCACAAGTTGTTGAGAGCTGACATTGATTTATGATCTATCAACAGTCAGCAGATTCTGTGACTATTTAATACAGATGCAAAGAGATGGATGGATGGATGGATGGATGGATGGATGGATGGATGGATGGATGGATGGATGGATGGATGGATGGATGGATGCATGGATGGATGGATAAACAGACAGTGAAATAATGTTGCAAATTGAGTAGCAACAGACCTAGTAATAAAAGAAAGCTCATCCAATTAATTTTTAAAATATCTGGAGATTTTTGAAGAGCACATATTTGGGAAATCTTCTACGATATGGGAAACATTGAAACTATCCTGTTACTATTCCGTGTTCAACCGTTATTACTCCAGTAYTATCAATCCCACTTTACACACAGTACCCCCAGTACACAACAGACTGAACAGAGGGAGTTACATGCTCATATTTTTTGCCAAAGTATCACATGGAAGTATTWCATTAAAAATAATCCTTTCCTCTAGTTCATACATTGAGTTCAACGGTGCACATGCTTGTGAGCACTAATAAAACAAGAGGTCCAAGAAATGAGTGATGGAGTGAGGAGGAACCCGGACAGGTGGAGTAAAGTAAAAAGAGTAATGTAAATGGCACTGAAAGTGACAGAACCACAGTGCATGGCCACAGCCAGTCACAAAAGATTAGAGTCTTTGCAGTGTCCCCCTTTGTAGATAGTTAGTCCTCGTTATATTAACAGATACATTAATTGAGGTGTTGTAGACAAAGTGGCCCATGTGGAGGTTTCCATATTAACAAAGAGGAAAGCAGCTCTCAGTGGCTGTGCTGACCCATCTTGCTCTGCAAGGAGAGCTTTGTGTGCCCATCCAGAGGTTGGGTCACCACCAGCCACACTCGTGCCGGGTGACACAGCCTGGGCATGAGGCTCAGCCCCGGGCTCACCGCTGCTGCTGCTGCTGCTGCTGCCCCCATGGCCTCTTGAGAAACCCCTGGGCCATGGGGATACACATGCAAGCAGGTCCTGGGATCATGAACGTAGGCCCTTTTGGAAATCATGGTGCCATGTGGGACCATGATTTTGGAARTAGTCTGGCCAAAGGCTGAATTTCTTTGCATCCCTGATGAGTCCAGACATTGAGAGAACAGAACCTGCTGCAGTGCTTCTAGCCAGGCAACAAAGTGACCAACTCTTCTGGCACCTTATCTTCAATTACCCAAGTTTCCTCATCTATTATAAGGTGATATCAAAACTTTCTTAATTTATGGACCAGAGTCACTAATAGCACTCAAATACTGTGATAATAGCTTTCTATAATTTAATAATAGGTAATATTCRTTTAACTCATCTTGTGATTAATATTAATTTCTGCAGCCATTATGTGACTAGCCTCAATGAACTCTTTCCATAAATAATGTCATATTTTCCTTCTAAGTGTTGCAGTATCACATTTTCTTGAGTAAGTACATATTTCAATATGTTTTCTTGATCTACAGCAGGAATGACTCTATTTGTCCTTCATCTTCTTTYTTAGCCTTAAAACCAAAGATCATACCAGTGTCCAGGTTCTCCATTCATTTTTTTCTAATGACTTCACTGTTAGTTTTGTTAGTCTAGACACAATCCCTCTCAAGGTAACACAAATTCATAATCATTGCAGCTAACAAGTCTTTAAAAGTATAACAAACCAACAAATACAGTTTCTGCAAACTTTTGAAAACATATGTATTTGACTCTTCCCTTTTTTGGTAAAAAAAGCATGGTTCTATTTAAATCAAAGGTTCTACTGGCTTTAAACTTTTGCTGTTATTTATGATTCCAATTTCTCTTAAAAGGGAGAAACTGTGAAAAAAATGTTTATCAGTAACCTGACCTTTAAAAAGGGAAGGACTACCTTATAGAATTTATGTCTTAATCAACTTGGAAAAGAGATTAATAGCTTGATATGTCTACATATGCATTATTCATATTTTTCCAACAGAAACTGCCCATAAATTCACCCAAGAATGTATTAGGCATGTCTAAACAGTCAGGAAAGAGCATCTCTCTGACTGCTGTTAAGGCTTGTCTTCTGTCCATTTTGCTTATATGCAAAGAATTGCTCAGCAAAGACTTCACCTGTCCTCCCAGAGAGAAATYTCAACTCCACTTACCATGAATTGACAGTTTGGATGGATCAAGTATYTTTCAAGGTACACCTTGAAACAGAGACAAATGGCTTGAAATCAGATTTTCCTAAGAATTCTATGCATACTCTGTCCAAACTGCAGCTGGTCTACACTGGCAGTCCGGGAAGGAAACCTGYGAGCCAGACTGCTCATGATGCTCTTAAATTCATGTTGTCAATAACACGTGAATACTGCAAAATTTACAGACTTAGACCTGTCAAGCACATCTTTCAAATGTTTATGATGGCCACATATTGTCATTATCAATTTGATTTCACTTAGATTTCAGGCAGGAAGGTAAGGGTTCTGTTTTTAAAACGTTACTGCTTCTCAAAGCTTTTGTTGGTTGCACAGTGTAATGATGGCAAGTCTTGCTCTGCCCTTTATGATAATTTCAGTTAGGAAGGRCAAACTGCTCTTTAGTGAACACTGAAAAGGAGAAATTTATTTAGGTTGCACATGATGAGAAACAGGAAACATTAAGTCCTGAACATGGACATATGACAGGAGGTGAACAAGGAAATACTGTTAGGGACAGAAGCAACAGAAGCAACCAGCTCTGCTAGAGAGAAGAAGCTTGAAGATAAAAATAAAAAAAAACCCTGTAATTTGATAAATTTAATCAGAGATAAAGTTGGAACATCYCTCCCAATGTTCTCACAGAATTAGATCCCATCAAATAAGCCAGAATGTCTTCCTGGCCTTGTGTACTTACCAAGGGACAAGTTGGTCAGGTCTTGGCCAGAGAAACGCTTTGAAATAACATTTTCTGTAATATCTCTTACTGTGTAAAGCACCTCATGATTCCCAAGTGGATGAGGCTCTGGCCATTGACCTCTAGTCATGATGGTGAAGTACAGTCCAAAATGACATCAAAGCAAATTTTGATGGTATTTTTGGACAACTGGCCTTCATTTCCCAATGTTTCATTGTTCTTTTATGAGCAAAAGCAGAAAATAAAATAGAAACAAACTTAAAGCCAGAGCTGCAATGCAGTTATATGGCTGTTTATTCATTATTTTAATATTTTTAAAGGCTTTGCAGCAATTATATACAGTTCCTTCAAATGATTCTACAGGAGGCTGACAAAAAGTCAATTTATTCTTATAATTTGAGCTGCCCTCTGTCTGCATATAAACCATGTGATTTGTCAATAAGAAAGAGCAGCTGGAGGCTGAGTGACATCTGAGGGACAGGGAAAAGCACATAGAACAACCAGTGGCTGTTTAATATGTCTCAAACTCTGTAAAAGACATTATTCCAGAAATAAAATTGCCATGTGGTGTTTGCCAGTGAATCTTTACATAAAGAACAGAATTTATAATCTCATCATACATAAACTTGAGCCTCTTGGCAAACTGTTTTCAGTGCCTGGTAGCCCAATGTCTGCTTTCTGCATTGCCCCACTGTCAGGCTAAAAATGAAATATTAGTTGTTCCTATCCTAAGGGAGGATTCTGCTTCAAAATTAAGTAATTTTAATCAAGGAAATACTCTGAACACTTGGTAAATTGTAGACACAATTAATTTTATTTATTTTTTTTTTTTTTTTTTAATGGAGGCTTTTTTTTTTGCTTGGACAGCTTAGAAAGATCATCTAATCCTTTCTCCTGCTCCATGGCAGGATTGAATTTTTGTGGTTTGAAACAAAGAAACATCATCTGCAAAGYTGCAAGAGTTTATAAACTTATCTTTAAAACTGAAGAGAAAATTTCAAACCAACTCACTAAAATGACATCACTGATTGGTAATATCCTTCTGAAAACAAWATCACATGGAAGGATGAAATCTTGTTTTAGCTGATGTCTCTGGGAAGGAATGAGTTTTGGTCCCAGAAATTTTAAATATTTCAGTTCATAATTTTTTCTTGAAATTTCAGGGCATCTTTGATCTGTAAATAAAATTTACTCATGCTCATACTTATTTATTTTATTCCCCATGATGGGTTATTTTTTATCTTGCTCCTTGTGAACAGTAATTTTCCTGCCATGTTTTCTCCACAGTCTTAATTTACAGATGTATCTACATCTTAAAACAAAGTTCTGTGTTCTCCTCAGCTGGTGTAAATAGCCATGCTGTGACAGGCTGATGAGTGGCAGCAGGAATCCACCTCTGACAAGAGCCTGAAGCTGCAGGGAAGGTTTCTACCTGTGGGATGCATTTTGTATGTCCTTTTCRGACTGGAGTGGGGGAACCCATACTGTGCACACTGCCTAGGAGAAAAGAGAGCTCATGTTCTGTTTCTTGTCTTTCCTCCTGTTTTAAAACTATGTTTAGTTTGGCAGAGTGTCAGAACCACAGGCCAACAGAAAAACTTGACTATCAGGGAAGGAAAAGATATAAAGCCAGGTGGAGRGATCCAGATAGGCCAGGGTGACCTMCAGGGCTTGCGCAGCCTTGATGGTGAGCAGTAGTTATGGGGGCTATGTACTTGATTATCGAAAAACAAGSAAAACTGAAATAAGGATTTCTATACGGGTGGTGAAACGAGCTGGGTTAGATTTCACTGGGAAATTAGCTGGTTCCACTTTGACCGTGTCGCCTCCTTGCAGCAGGGCATTAACAGATGGTGTGCAATGCCCTCAGAACAAAAAACTCTGCCTTCCCCCATCAAGTGCTGCTGCTGCTGCTGAAGGATCAATTCTTCGGTGCAAGCACTGGGGGGCTAATAAAGACTCCAACYCTGGGAACAGGAGTGATTTACAATTGAACTTAATCTATTTGAAAAATTCTAGCAACCRCATTAAAAAAACCCCAAATGTCATCACGCACCACCTGAATTTCCTCAGTGCCATCTGTCTGCTGCATTAAACAAAGCCCCGGAGACTCTCAGAGGGAGAGAGGCAGAGTTTTAATGATTAACCTAACCTGGCTGTCAGAATGGATAGCTTGATATATAGGCCCTGGGTTGGCAGTTTGTGCAGAGCTGGTCCCTGGTGCTGCAGAGGAGATGGAATTGCCCTCTGGTGTGTAAACCAGCCCTTGCTCTCACAGGACGCACCCCCAGCGTGCAAAGAGACATTACTGCTGTGCTCCCTGGCTTTGTGGGGACATTCCCAGGGGTTGGTCATGGGGAAGAAYTGTCTGCAACTCACACCTGCAAAGGCAGCACCTGGCCATGCACCATCAATGGTCTGGAAACTCATCTGCTCCTGAATTCATTGTTGAGATATGGCACCGCCTCCCTGGCTTTATTTCTGTTAAAGCGTTTACCTGCTGAAAATCCTTGAAATGTTGTAAGTTTGGAACCTGAGCATTTGCCTTGCTGTATTGAGGTTGCTGAATMATACGAAATCTCCAACCTCAATTTCATGAGCTGAGATTATAGTTTTATGAGATTTTTACAAGATTCAAATTGAATGTGGTATTTTGATAATTTTCATTTGATCAAGACAAACAATACCTTGCTTGGCATCAATCTCAAACTTGGATTTATGGGAGAYACAAAATGTGAGAGCTTTTAGTTTCACGAGAGTAATATTATTTTAATCTCTCAGTAAACATTTTTCCTCTGAACAGAAAGGACAATTTTTCACTATAAAGATAATTCTAAATTACATGTGCTGTTTTTCACTCACTCACTCACTCACTCACTCACTCACTCACTCACTCACTCACTCACTCACTCACTCACTCACTCACATTTTTCGTCTCATGTTGATGTACTTGACATATTTAAATTAAATTGTTACTTCTTTGAATTTGTGGAGAGGAGGTAAACAATGCAGCTTTCCCATTAAAAAATGTTTAAGAGTCATCAAGATATTTGTAGGTGTTGTTTAGTGAGCAATCATTTTACTTCTTTTATAGTAAAATTAATGGTTCCACTTTGCAGGTACAGAAAATGAAACCTAAGCTATCATTTTACAATAGATTTTACCAAAGCTAGCAATTTACATGGATGCAAAGTGATTGTAAATGGGGAAAACATATTCATAAATTATATATGTCTGAAGGCTTAAGGGAGAAAAACATCATCTCACAAACAGTAACCAGAAGTATAAACTAATTCAGCAAAGGATTCRTAATTAAAATAAGATTTCCTAGAATTAGTTAAATTCTGTATTCATCTAGATGCTGATATATAGCTACCATTACCTAAATTATGAAATTATCTGTGTTTTATGTTCACTGCTAGACTTTCTTAGGAAACCTCTCTGGATCTGTACAACCTTCCTGAAAATCTTTAACAAAATCCGGTAGTTTTAAAATTTATGTTAATTCTACACAGATAAAGAACACAATTAAATAATGTAGGTGTCTATTATATTATTTTCTTTGGTAGTAATTATTATTTTTATTAATTAAAAATCAGTTCTGCTGTAAATTAACTTTCTGAAAAAAGTCATTTTCTGTCTCTTTGCACTCAGTCCCTGTAGTCAATCCCCGGGGTCCAGGGATGGGGGAACTGATCTCCCAGCAATTACTGAAGGACTTTGCTCTCCCAGCCAGAGAMGGGAGCAGGGCTCATGTCTCAGCCATGTCAGAGTAATCCTTCATCACAGAAGTTCTATACATTTCTCATAGCTGGCCCCACTCTATCAATCCTTCTGAAATATGAGAGTCCCACTGAGGTCCATTCAGTCATCCTGCTTCCTACTSTTAATGAATATGACAAAGCAAGACAGATCCTAATGCCAGGATCTCCAGGCAGCCTGGCAGCCCTCTGGCTTTCATTTCCATGTCCTGCTACTGCTTATCAGTGCCATTTGATGATTGCTCTGAAGTGTGTTTCACACACAGGTAGCAGGGTTCATAACCAAGCAAATCTGAATTCTTGGTATAAAATTTCATGTGCAACTGTTTCCCATGATTTAGGTACATATAATATTTTATAGGTCTCTCTTTATAAGTCTTTCTTTTCAGGTAATAATAATAAAATAATAAAATGAATGTTGTATTTAATTCAGGCCTCTTCTGATCCTTATGCCCCTCAGGCACTTACAAAGGATGTCTGCTGCACTCTGCTGAACCAGCAAAATTTTCATCTTGGCCATCACTGTGTTAGAAAAGATGGACAGCACATGCTTTGTACATCTTTTGGACTGCACAATGAGAAATTATCAAGCACAATGAGAAAATTTTGTAACAGTGAAAACATTAGTTTTATGTAACTTTTTAACAACCTTGTTCCTAAGATCACTGGAAATGTCCTGCTGTGCCACTGGTGTTAGGGTCTTAGAAGATGGAGAAGTAGCCCATATCCTGCATCTGTAATCCCTCTGCTACACTGGAAAGGGAATTCTACTGCTAAGAAAAGGCTTGAGGTTTTTTTGCTAGTCTAGCACRTCTATTTTTCACTTGTATTTCCTTTAACTAGAGGGGTATTATGATCATGATGCTATCTTCCAACAAAGATAACCACAGAATGTGTGACAGCAGTGAACAGAAGACTGAAGGCAAAGGGGCATGTCTTTTGTGCTTTCCCTTCTTTGAATCTTCCTATTCCTTGTAAGTTAATTACATTATGAATTTAGGCCATCACTCTAACAAGAACCACCATAATATGCCAATCAAGGATTGCTTCTCAGATACAAGTTTTGAAGAACACGTATAAGGGTATTAGATAAGGTTATCATGCAAACGTTTTTTGTGTGCACATTTTCTGTCAAATAAAGTTTTTGGTCAAAAACAGTAACTAGCAAGTAGTCTGACTTAATTTTCTTTCCAATATTTTAAACAAAACACAGGGTTTTGAGTTACATAAAAAGTAGTATGTATATTCTTTTACCAATTTCTGTTTTTTTACAAAAAAGATTAAAGTTCTCTCAGATTAGTAATTACATCTACTCTGCTCAAATGTTCTTGCTACTAAACTCTAATGTACAAAGGCAGAAGACAGACTCCTTGCTAGCTTATTAAAAAAATTGTATTGTGAAAACATTTTTTTCATCTAAATAATGTTTTTCATGTAAATTTTTTTTTTTGCCAAAATAATCAAAGGTGTTAAAGATACTGACCCATCTTATATCTCCTTATTTTATGCTTTTTAAGTTCATCTAGGATGATAGAAGTTAAATAAACCTTTACCTAAGAATTGCTCTACTGTAATTGCCCTGCATGTTACATRTTAAAAGACTTCAGTCTTGTGTTCAATGGGTTTGTGCAGTGAAGAACATCTGGCTAAGATGTGTTTCTCAGACATCAAAGAAGCTGAAGAAATTCCACCTTAGGTAAGATATCCCCATGTTGACAGGGCTCTTTAACATCTTCTAATATCACATTTATATGTTCCAGTATTTCATTTAAATCCTATTGATCAAAGGTTAATATTTCAGTGTTAGGGTATTTCAGTGCTGGTACTCAGCAAAGAGAAAAGGGCATCACGAGCCCAGCACAACCTCTAGAAACTCCTGAGAGGCAACTGTGGCCTGAGGACTCCTTTTATGCTGTTCCCTTTTTGATATCCAGTCAATGTGCCTCAGCAGGAACCCCTGCACATCCTCACCCTGCTCAGTCCTCTCTACCTGTGGGATTCCAGCAGTGCCTGAGATTCTGGATCTGTTCTGTGAATGGGAACTTTAGTGGGTGCAATCTCTTCCCATTAAGTTGTGCCAGCCTGGAGTAAACTGTTGCTTCAAATCATGCAAATGTTAGTCTAAATTAAACCAATGCTGGCTGTAAAACTGCTTATTTCTCTTCCAGCCCTTTGGAAATGGCCTCACCTGTGAACTGCTTTCAGGTGTCCTTATCTCMTATGTTTGCTTGTTGAATAGTTGAGATGAATAACCTTCAAACCAYTACGTGTTCATTAATTTTCCCTTGCTACTGTATATTTTTCATATTGGTATTTATCTAACATAAAGGAAAAAACTGATATTGTGCCCTGCCAAGTGGCTGAAGAGCAAACTGCAGATAATATAATCCCAGTCAGAAATTTGGACTTGTTTTCAGCCCTGAAATGTCTGAGATTCATAAGGCAGAGTCCTGAATATCAGTGAGTAACAAAAAAAATGGTGTGAATTCAGCTCCTATATTGTTTTGTTTTGTTGTTATATTCAATAGATATATTTAGGTAATATTTTAAACATTTGTTATTTAATTTCAGTTCCCAATAATGTGTTCTGCATCTCTTGTCTTTGAAAAGTGTTCTTTTAACTTTGCTTCTATCCTTGGAAATTTCTGAATTTAAGTGTGACTTTTTCCTGTTACTGATGTTGTCATTACAGCTCTTACTTGAAACAATTTGGAATGCCCTGATTTTTAATTGCTTCTCTGGCTTGTGKCATGGTTTAACCCAGCAGTAGCTCAGACCCTACAGCTGCTCCCTCCTTTCCCTGCAGTGGGATGGGGGAGAGAAAAGKAAAACAGGCAAAGCTCATGGGCTGAGATGAAGACAGTTTAAAAGGACAGAGAAGGAAGGGAAAGTAAGAATAATGATAAAAAAGGCAGAAAACAAGTGACACACAATGCAATTGCTCACCACCCACTGACCAATGCCCAACCAGTCCCCGAGCAATGGCTGTCARCCCAGCCAGCACCCCCAGTTCTGCTGTTCAGCACAGTGCCATATGGTCTGGGATGTCCCTTTGGCCACTCGGGGTCAGCTGTCCCAGCTGTGTCCCCTCCCATCTCCTCATGTACCCCCAGCTGTCAGGGCCACGWGAGAAGCTGAAAAGTCCTTGACTTTGAGCAAGCCCTGCTCAGCAACAACTGAAATATAGGTGTGTTAGTAACATTATTCTCACCCTAAATCCCAAGCACTGTTCCAGCTATTAGGAATTAACTCTATCCCTGCCCAAACCAGGAGAGCTGGATATAAAAACATTTCCTCCACGTTTGTCTTGTACATCTTGTCTTGTACATTCTCTTAGGGAATTTAAATATCCTTTTAACCACCAAAATCACTGCATTATTTTTGTGTTTGAAGAGTTTTAAGGATTAWTTTTCCCCTTCACTTGTCTGATGCTTTAGTGTCATGTTTTATGGTTAAAAAATTCTACATTTTATTTTACTTTAGTTCCRTTTCTGCCTCCTTAACTGCATGCTGACAGAGAGCATACTGAGGAAAAAAAGGGGCCATGCCATTTAGAACTGCTTCTCATTGACCTCTTTCTATCCTTGCATTTTCAATGCATTCTTCTGGTTGCTTTTCTATGTTAARATCTGGGTGAGAAGCTTTGAGTGCTGCATCTTAAATGTTAAGTCACATTAGCTGGATTTCACTGGAATAATGTCGGTTCAAAGGGATGAAATATGTGCTTATTTTCACCCTCAGATGAATAGCTCTGTTCTTTGAAATCTYTGCTGAAACTGTTTTGAATGAAAAGCAACTACATTAAATGGAATCATAGAATCATAGAATCACATAATAATGTAACCAAAAGTAAACATTTTTTTTTCCATAGACAAACAGGTGTCTGCCATCCCTTTTCGATACATAAAAGGAAAGAGGTATTCTTTGGGCATAAATTGTCTCATACTGCATTAGCTGTCTGAAGGTGGAATCATTCCCTAACTTAACTTGCTATGGATTGTAAGGGGAACCTGGAGTGTTTTGATCATGCAGGATCTGCATGAAAACCCATGAAATCCAGTGGATTCCAGAGGTTAACTTCAGAGTATATAAAAATTCTGCTTTAGAGCAAATCTCTCCTCTCCTCTCCTCTCCTC
>NW_026623238.1:1932825-1965536 GCF_030028575.1 Malurus melanocephalus
CCCTCTCATTTCCTGTGCAGAGTTTAGTCTTAATAAACCAGATTCTGGCCTCAGCCTCCAMAGTTTGATCTTATTTGTCCTGCACTGGTTGGATGCAGTCATTATTGCTTGGATGAGCAGCCCTTGCTGCTGTTCCTGGCTCTGAGYGTCTGTGTGTCGTGGGAGTGTGGATGGCTCTTTGCTCTGAAGAGCACACTTCTTTTGAAATAATCATCATCCTTTTTCTCTCAAAAATATTTTTTCCCTGAAGAAATTTCTATGCAACAAGCTGTTCAGTGTCTCAAAGTCCAAGACTTTTCCTTTAAACTTTTTTTCAAATTCAAATTAAGAAGAGAAATAATGTTTTTTCATCTAGACAGAATCATTGCCAAATTTTGATAATTTCTGTAGTCTAGTTACAAAGCTATACTCTACACCCAAATCACTCCAACAAACAATGCAGAAGTTCCCAAATAGTACATAATTCACAAGTGCAATGAGACAGATGATTTGTTGGGGAGGGAAATTGGTTTCTGAACAGAAATAGTCACAAACAGCATTTTGTGCAATTATCTCTTTCAGGCATTTCAGCCAAAACATGATCAGGTCTGCAGGAAGCAAACCTGATCATAACCTGTCCTGTGAATTTAGTCTGTTTAGAAAGATTAAAGATCTTGTTTAAGAAGATACTTAAAATACTCCAATCACAGACCTAATTACAATATATATTTTTTCCAAGAGTGAATGATTTTTTTACCCTTAGGATTTGTCTTCATGAAGAAACCACTATGAAATAGATACTAAGCTATGAGAGAGTGTCCAAGGGAAGGCTACAAARATGGGGAAGGGCCTTGAGGGGAACCTGTGGCTGAGGAGCAGCTGAGGGCACTGGGTCTGTTCAGCCTGGAGGGGACTGAGGGGAGACCTCACTGCAGATACAGTGAGGGGAAGAGAAAGGGCAGACACTGATCTCATCTCTGTGGTGACAGTGACAGGAGCTGAGGGAATGGCCTGAAGTTGTGTCAGGAGAGGTTTAGGTTGGGTATTAGAAAAAGGTTCCTCACCCAGAGGGTGTTTGGGCACTGAACAGGCTCCCCAGGGAAGGGGTCAGAGCACTGAGCCTGACAGAGCTCAAGAAGTGTTTGGACAATGCTCTCAGGCACAGGGTGTGACTTCTGGGGATGGTGCTGTACAGGGCCAAGAGTTGGGCTGGATGATCCTTGTGGATCYCTTCCAACTCATCTTATGCTGTGATTCTGTGGTTCTGTAAGATATGGATTTAAAATGCAACAGCTATTCAACAGTGATTTACACTGCTATTCTTCACTAAGAAATACACTATATCTTATTACCTGCAGTGAACCCACCCACCTCAGTTCTGAATCTGAGTCCCCTTTAAGAATCAAGCTGTCTCTAACAGAAACAAGAAGCAAAAGACAGAGAAACAACAAGACAGAATTGCAAAGTTCCAGCTGCTGAGGTCTGTTGAAGATCCATGAAGAGAAGATCCATGAATGTGTGCTAAAGAAGATCCATGAATATGTGCTAAATTGGTGTACCAGGTTCCTCCATAGATCCTGGTATGCAGGTARGAATTGGACCTGTGCTTGAAGAGTTACAGAATGCTGAGCTTAGGTTGGAAGACTTTGGCCTGGATGTGACCTTCAATATTCACACCGACATACAGAAATAAAAGTATTCCTTCAGGCTTCATTTTTATAATTATTCTTTTTCATTAACTATTTTAGAATATTCCTGCATGTAAACAAGTCCTTAGGAAAAGAACTTGCAAGAAACATATCAGAGTGACACCTGGTAGCTCCTGTCAAAACTGTGCTCATCAGTTACTGCCAGGGAAGCTAATTTCATTAGAGATGAGGTTGAAATTGTCACTCAGCAAGTTTATTAATTCTCAAATACCAAGAGTGAAAAATGCACCAGCTGGGTGATAATCACTGAACATGTATAAACAAGCCCCATGCTTAGCTAATCTTCACTCTGCTGCTGGTTACGGGTCCCAAGCTTTTAAAATAATGTTTAATAGACCAGATTGTTCCTGAAGGTAAACAAGGATGTGAAATTGCTGCAGGCAGCTCTCTCCACATCACACCTTGTGCAACACACATGGACATCCTGCCTGGCCATAGGCTTGAGGCTCTTCTTCAGCTCTCCAGGTTCAGGCTATGTGGGGCATTCAGGTATGGGACTCAGTACTCAGGTGTTTCTGAACAGGAGGTCCACCTGAGAAAGGTGATCTCTTGGGTTTGGAAGACCCTGGAAAGAGTAAGGATRTGAATGACTCTGCACAGCAAATCCATCACACCAGCAGCTATGCCAAGCACCTCTTCACCTCACTCAAGCACAGTGAGAGGAGTTTCTCTGCAGTCTGGAGGTGTTTCATCGCACAGCAGTTGTGTTGTTCCTTACAATTCATCCTTAATTCTGTGAATTAACAGAGTAGCACAGAAGTGGGCGTCAGACGGATCTGAGCAATGGCTCAAAGGGGGCATTTCAGGGTGACGGCTGTTTTTGAAAAACTACCACTGGCTGCAAGAAAGATGTGCTGCATTTTCTCTGGMGGGGGGCAGCTCCTTTGTGGCCAGCATGAACGGGACCCTTGACTTAGAGTTCTGTGCTGCAGAGCGACTCTTAAAGACACACAGCTCACAGTCTGCAGTGGGGTTTGGGGACAGGGTCCTCTGCTAGTCGCTGTGTGCAGTTGGACACGCAGAGCTGCAGATCTGCACCAGCCATGTGCAGTTCAGTGTGTAATGCTATTAATAATTACTTGGTTCCTCCATAGTCAATGATTTCTAGTAATCCCTCTGTTTTCGCCCTTGTTAGATTTAGATGTATCAAAGGCTCTTTGCCTGTAGCAAGGCCACACGGAAAGAAGCATTCTGTAGTCAGGGGTTCTTCACAATCACTCGCCTTGCACAGGTTTTTCAAACTTGCTGTTGGATAAAACCATCAGAATTTTTAACATGCAAGCGTCCAGCAGCAGGACACCATCTCATTAACTCTTATWGCTCCATTTTCTGAATACTGCTGTGCAGCTCATTTATATTCATGTATTCTTCCTCCTGCTGTTCAGAGCATACAAGGACCGAGAGCCCTCACAAGGGATGTTTGCATTAAAGCTGCACATTAGCTTCCAATGCCCTGAGGATCCTTTATGTTTTAAGGTAGATAAAGCATTTTGTCTTTTACAAAAGGTTCTGCTTGAAAGGTTCAAGGTAGGAAACCTAGCTTTGTCCCAGGGCTGACAGATGTACTAGCCAATTTAACAAAAATATTAGCTGCCAAGAGGCTTGGCAAAATACATGTAGTGTCCCAGCTTGATGAGAAAAAAAAACCAGGATATACATTGCTTATCTGTGGAAAGCTTGTTAGTAAGGTCTGGTTGAAAGTACTTAGAGAAAAAGTCATTTTGTCAAATACCCTGCGGTACCAAAGATAAAATATTTTTCACAGACATAASAGTTTTGATAAGTTTTTTCACCTTGAGGATTTCAGCGAGAATCAGTATTTTTCTGATTACTACTGAAACAGTAGAGGCAGGTGAGGGTGAAAGGCAGAAGAGAAAGTGGAATGATTTTGAAAAATCTGAATGCAAACTGTCTCAACAAAAGTCTATTTTTACAAAACTGGCTGAAGAGTCTTATTTCTCAGAAGGGAGTTTGAAACCTTGCAAGTCCTTACCAGAAAGTACTGCCATCATTTAGCAAGYGTCAGTGTTAGCTGTATTGATCACATTACCTGTGACACTGCTCAAAGGGACAGATTTCAAATACAGATTTGAAAGCTATTCGGGATCCCAAAGCATTTCAACAGCACCAAAATCAATAGTATAATAGACAGAAGAGTGGCATTTGGTGAGCTAAAATGAATTTATTTTTCTGTATTGAAAATGTAAGTTCCTCAGGTTAGTTTCTACCTAACATAAAGGAGAGTTAGTGAAAAAGATGGAGAGAATCCAAGTTTCACAGCCTGCTGGCAAGACTGGCCCTTGAACCAGCAGAGCCCTTCCTCTGACAGCATCGGCCCCAGGTACCGGCTGCCACCTCCCCAAACAAACCCTTGAGCATCCCTCCACAGCTTTCCTGTGCCCAGCTATCAAAACACTTTTTTTTCCATCTGAGCAGTCAGTTGCAGTGTCTACTCCCTGTACATCCATTAGGACTGGCTGAATTGCTCTTGGATCAGACATTTTACACTGCTCTGGTTCTCCATACTATTTTTTTGACTCGGTCAAACCGTAATACACCTGTTTTTATTTCCTCTATTTCTATCTATTTTTCCTTAATATTTTATTAGAGGTGTTTTTTTTTTTTTTTTTTTTTTTTTTTTTTTTTTTTTTTTTTTTTTTTTTTTTTTACATTACTTACTCAGATGTGCTTTATGGCTTTGTATTTTATGCAAGGAATGGTATTCAGATAGTTTTAGTACAACAGAAGCATGCAAAATTCTTTAACACACTTTAATATCAAGGCAGAATTTCATTTCAGTAGGAAATAAAGAGGAAAGGAGAAATGTTTGGAATTCACAGGATGGCCATAATCTAGTAATAAAACACCTAAGCAGCAGGCAGGAACACAGATTAGGCTTTGTCAGTGGTGCATATGGCCTAAACCCAAAGTCAGTTAGTCATAATAGCGCATAGACGTGTTCCAGATATTGTTACAAGGCAGAATGGTCTATAAACGGCCCTCTAAAACATCAATCTTTTGCCTTCAGAACTGCTTATTAACTGAGCTGAGGAATACATCAAATATGCTAATAACGTAGTAACCAGCAGCTAAGGAAAAAAAAATAAACCACCAAATGTTCATTTACATTAGGATCACAGCAGCAGCAGCATACTGATAATTTAACCCCCTCTGCTCTGGATAACAACCTCAATGTGACACCAAGCACAGTCTGTATGGAGAATACCGTAATTGAATGACCTCATTGTCAGTTTTRAACAATTAAAGATATTGAGATAATTCAAAAGGACAAGTGGAAGCCTGTTTGCTTCATCTAAGGCTACTTAATAATCAGTTTTATGCACTGAGATAATGAGACATATTAGCCCCARAGTCGAGGGGGGAGGGTCAATGAAAAAACTCAAACCCTCTTAAAGCCTAAGGTCGGAGTGAACACATGGCTTTCCTTGCTTACAAGGAAGGATGTCACACTGAAGCAAATAATACATAAATAAATGAATGAATAAATAAATAAATAAAATGAAAAAAAGAGAAGGCAGTGATTTGCATGCATATAATTAAAGTACATTAAATTGGGCATTTTCCCAATCTACACTTGACATTTTGGAAAAGGTTGGTGGCCATTCATGGGCTACATTGCTTTGTACCCTGTTTGACAGCAATTACTATAAGCTGCTCTCTTCTATATATATTTTTTCATTCACCTCATGAGTTATGCATGTGAAATTTCAGAATCTTTATTGTCATCAGAAACAGCTGCTCATTACAACAAGATTATTGTTTTGAGATATATACTGCATTTGTGCTGGAGTAATCAGTTAACCCTCTATGTACATGATGGTGTTTAAAAATGCAGCTCCAGGAACAGGCTGTGCACATATTATAGCTGTACAGTCACAGATTTTTTAATATTTTTTAACTTTTTCTAGCCAGAATTATACCCCAGACCTACCAACCCTCCTTTCACAAACTTCTAGTTTTCCTTCTCCATGTAAGAATATGTGAATGCCTCACTACCAATCTACATCATACACTCAGTGGGTGAATAATAGAAGAACACGTGTGGATTTRAAATCAGTGTGGCCTCCAGCTTCCRCAGAATTRTTGYGAGAGAATCAATTATTTATATAGAATCAGTATTGCTAAAGCATCAAAATACCAGGCACTTTTAAACAGAAAACAGTTTGTTGAATATATTCATCTATTTTTGCATATACTTTTAATTACAATTTAAAGCAATTTACAGGAAACTATATATGATATGCAAACAGCGTGGGGAAGGTCTTTGCTGCTTTCACATGATTTTGTTCGTGTTGCAGGCATTTATGCACACTTACAGGTTGACAACAGTGGGKTTTGCATTGCTGGTTGGTAATGCACAGGTCAGTATATCCAAAGTAAGGTCACAGCCCACAGCCCACAGCCCTCTGCAGAGTGCAGATAATTAAACTTCAAGTAGACCAAGTTACACTATAGAGCTAGTTTTCTTTTCACATCATAGATGATACATCTCCTTTTAAAAGCTTCAGTCCAGCACAGTATGGGTGTTTAAATCTCATTCCTGTAGAGGCAGGTGTTTAAATCCCTAGAGGAAAATGCAGGCAGGCAGATGTAACTCAAGCTCACATGATGCATCAGGAGCAGAGCCAGGTCCTGGTTCAGYTTCTCTCAGCTCTCACAAGGTGCTGTGAGCTCTCCACAAACTCAGTCTTCACACTCAGGTTCTTTATACCAGGCCCATAAAAAACGGGCTTCCACAGAGGGTTAATGAAAAATAAGCATTTCCAAAGAAAATCACTAGATTGAGGAAGGGTGAGGCTGAATGTGAGACTGGAGATGAAGAAAGTGATACTCCCAAGCTACTGACATATTGCAGTGTGAAACTGGCTCCTCCAGGGTATTTGGAGCTGGCTTTAATTTTGAATCTGCCCCACTGCTCTGAATGATGACAGATCATTATGGAGTCCGTATCTGCCTTCCTCTCACACATTCATCCAACCAGGCAAGATGCTACAGTGTGGCACAGCTCCAGAACACTGACATCTTTTTTTGGCAAATAATTAATTTCAAAGTATTTTCTCAAATACGTGTAGGCTTCTAGTCAATGAAAATATGAGTTTGCCACTTATTCAAACCATCTGTCTTTATTTTTTAAATTATAATTGTACAATATGTCCATTTTCCAGGATTATTATTTAATTTTTTTTTAAGATTACTTTTAGGCATCTGAAGGTTTTATCTGTAATTAAAATATGTATACATGGTTTGATTAAAGTCACTCTATCCAAGCAAAGATATACAAATGTTTTTTCTATGTTTTCTATGTTTTTTCTAACAAAGGAAAAATCCCATGCAGTGCACAAATGACATGCCTTGCAAAATGTAATGCAGCAATAAGTCAGATTTAGGATCCTGACTGTGTCTCATGGCATTGAAAGAAGTTCATTAAAATGTGAGAATGGAAAGATCTTCACATTCAATACTCGWTTTATATTAAAATCTCCTTAAAATATACCACTGGGACAATGCAAGGTGTTGATACACTTGGCAAGTGACAGAGGTCATACCTTCTATATTCTGCTTATTAAAATACGTATTTTATAACAGATTTCAATAATTTCCTGCTTTCTAAAGAAAAATGCAATTTTGGAAAAGCATAAAATGATGAGGCCTTTGACCTCCAGAAAAGATCTGGAAAAAAAGCATCTTGCATTACAAATCATTTATCATTCATATGATCTTTGCTGCCTGAATACAAGACTAACTGACTTTTGAATGCAAGCTGGTGATTTCTGAATGCAAGGCTAAATGTTCAGTTTAKGGTACAGCTGGGCCATTCTCACCATGCCGCAGAAAAAAATCAGCTGAAAGGCTTCTTTTCATATATCAAGTAAATGAAAATTGAATAATTATTTTTTCTTCTCTAAGCTAAGACAAATATGGCAAGCATATATCTTGAGTCAAGAGTTTTACTGAATGCATTATCACTATTTTCCATCAATGAGATATCGAGTATTTAGCAATAAATTGAAAGATTTAACATTTCTTTTTGAAAAGGTCYGCTTTGTGCTTCCTGGGCAGCAATGGTTAAATTACAATTCTGAGCAGATMAAAAATGTCAGCAAGAAGGCAAATRGTRAAAATACAGTGATACAGGAAATTATTTAGACTTGGTTTAGTRCCTGTTTAAGAACAGACCTATGTTTCTCCAAGCTGTGAAAGGTGTGTTTTCTGTGAGGSACTGCTGATTCAGAGAAAAATGTGTTTTTTGAATACCACATCATATTCAATAGCATATTTTTCATGCAAGTATTGAACTATTTTATCTTGCTAATGTCAAAGGCAACACATTTAAATTTTGCTTTACCCTTTAGATTCCTGCAGTTGTAGTGAAAGTAACTAGAAATGAGCTGATTTTAACATGATGAAAATGAAACATTTTCATAAAAACAGAAGGGTTGTGGAACACTTCTTTCAATTTCAGAGAAAAAAACCCCACGTAGTCTAACTTTCTCAAAACAGTGTTTTCTAACATAATGGAAGTTTTGTTTGAAATACTATCAGCTGATGAGGAGAYTCAATTATTAATTATTTCTTAATTATCACACTCTGCAACAATGCTGGAGSGTCACCCTTGCTCTGCTCACAACGTCCTTGAGCACAGGTTGGTGGCTGTGCTGAGTGCCCATGGTGACAGTGTGGTGACTTGTAGGGGATGCTGAGCTGAAATTGCTGCTTGCATGGTCAAAGAGTTGGAGTGTCTCACCAACTAACCCAGTCAAGGCTCGCAGCAGACACTCCTGGGAACTCCAGGTGCTCAGTAAACAACTTTGCTTCAGCTCTTTGTGGGTGGAATTTTGTCTTTTTCTGTCCCTTGTCATCCGAGAAAACAGTATTTTTACCACGCATCCATATTATCTGCCAAGTCTGTTGTAAATGGAGCACTTTTTTAAAACTAAGAATCTAGATTTGAGAGTCACCAGTGTGGAAATGTGAGGAATAACAGATCCATTTTTATCCAGGAGCTCTGCTTGCTCTCCCACTCACTCAACAAGCATCCTGCACTTACCTCTTCCACTCAGCCCTGGGTGTCATAGGGAGGTGACCATAGGGAGCTGGGCTTGACCTAAGTGTTTCAGAAAAAAGCCCAGGAAGGGGCTTCTTTTGTACTTCCTAGAGCTTATGCATCATTTTGGACCCTATGTAATAGCAACTTTTATATTTTTTATCTTCTACAAAAGCCCAGTTTGTACCTTTGGGTAGTGAAAAGCATCTTTGTGTGAAATGATAAAGGAATACGTTGATTTCTACAGTGTTTGCCTGGCTGTAAAAGCCTCTGCAAAGCTGCAGGAAAGCAGAAAATCATAGAGATTAATTTGGGGTTCAGTTTACAGAAGGCAATATGTGCTTGTATGTGTTCTTGGAATGAATTAATGCACATGAATCATAAGTCTTGTACAAGTATAGATGAATRTGCACACACATTCACCTGAACCACCAATAAATACTCAAATTGCCGAAGAAACAGAAGAGAGGGAGCAAAATTTAAAACACCTGGRCTTGAGAGGATTTTCAGCAGTGTCTCTGAAGAGATGGGGTTTAAGGCTGCAATGGGTCCTAGAAAAGAGCATTAAAGGGTAAAGAACAAGTGAGCTCTGGGGGGCCCACAGCCCTTTGTGCAGCCCTGTGTGTGTGTTTGCAGAGATGTGAGAGATGTGAGGGCAGTGCCTGCAGCCGGGGTGTGGCAGGGGATGGCTCTCTGGAGAGCCCTGCACTGTGCATGGCACGTACCCTACATGGCAGATTGTCACACAGTAAATGCTGACAGATTCACTTTATACCCGCCCAGCTTCCTCATCCCCCTCCAGAGCCTGAGCCAGATGTGCTGGCAGTGCTCATGGGAGACAGGAGGCCGAGATACTTCATGCTGACACTGACTTTGGATTTGGGGCCTGCTTTTCCCATGAATCTTAATAAAAGCTCAAGAAAGCTTCATTTCCAGGCATTTGACAGGCGAGTGCCAGTCCAGAAGCAACGGGGGAGCGTGCTGTTCATACTTGCTTACAGCAGCCCTGCTGGGTTTTCACTATTAATTGTCCTCTCGTTTGCTTTCATATTCTGCAGGGGGAAATACCCATCGTCTCTGTGTGCTGAAAAGAGATGCTTCGGACAAAATGGAGCCAGTGCAGCTCTCCTTAGCAAAGATCTGCTCCTTCAGGGCCTTCAGAAAAGACACATATTAGAGATAACACTGCATTTGATGTGTTTAAATTACCTGACAAGCACCAGGAATTTCTGCTTTTGCTGATTACCGATCTGCCACCATCATCCATTTCTCGTTTAATTAATCACATGAGGTGATGTTTAYGCTGCAGAGGGAATGCCATTTCCTTCTGTCCCCACCCCCGAGGGTCACTTGGAGGGTGATTGTCCCCTCACACTCCAAGGGGGACAAGTGAAAGGATCTTCCCTCCTGCTCCTCTCCCGCACCCTTTGCTGGCCCAGCAGCGCTGGCTCCGTGCAGTACGGCCGGTGCAGAATGATTTGTGGGAGATATTGCTCCTGGAACTGCTGACTTAGCAAGCCTTGGAAAGAAAGCCAGAACAGAGGGCATTCGGGCTGATGGATGGTTATAGAGATATGTTATATACTATTAAAAAAAAAAAAAAAAAAAAAAAAAAAAAAAAAAAAAAAAAAAAAAAAAAAAAGGCCAAGAAAAGCAGAGAACTGGCATACTGGGACGTGGTTCTGCCCATTCCCTGTGACTGGTTTGGCTTTCCTGGCCAGCACACTGAATCACTGTCCAGGGCCTTTAAAAAATCAGTCATCATCTATTTATCTATTTTCTTCTCCAAAGTYGTACCGAAGTTGGTATGACTTTGCTCCTTTTCTGGAAAAAAATATGCATACAAAACCATCACACTACCAAAAACACGTAAGACAYTAACTTTGTGAATTCTCTTACACCAACGTAACATTTGGAACAATGTCTTATTTCAAAAGCATGCTTTCTTTAATCCTCCCACACTGAAAATAGAAGCACCAGAGATATGCGCTGACCTCAGCATTGGGAATCTGGGATTTCTAATATTTTTTCAATAAATGCAATAACCATAGGCCTTGACATTCAGACTGTGCAAAATTCTTTACAGTTTCAAGCTAACAGCCTGATTTTCCCTTCTGTTTCATCCTGTAAGAACAGTGATAATCCTGGAGCATTTATTGTGAGGAGAGCTGTCATTTCAGAGAATTCTTCCCTTATACTATTCTCATTAGAATAAGATTAGTTGAGCTCATAAAAAAACTGCAAAGAAGTGTAAAAAAATTTATTTCTATAGCCAAATCCTTACTTTCTAAGTAAGATGTTGATTATGAAAGCTGAAAAAAAAAAAATCCTGTCTTCTTTTCCAATAACACTCTTTGGGAATAATTTAGGCACATGCCCCATGTCCATCACAGTGTGATACAAAATTAGCCCTAAATGAGCAAGACTGACAGTGGAAACCAGGTGTTTAGTTTGGGACCCAGATCCTCTAAAAAGATGTCATTGCAAATAATTTAAGTGTATATTGAAAATACTATTGTATAAGGCCAAATACTTGAAAATAGTGTTTTAGATTTCATCATTGTGAACCTGTGAGCTTGACAGTCAAAAGCAAAGTGTGTTTTTGTGAGGTAATCCTCTGTGGCAATGATGTCAGGAGATGAGAAATTGAGTCAAATGGTATAAAAGAATTTATTTAGTCACCTTGCTAGATATTTTGGAGAACTTTGAGTGTCCTCACTGTCTTTAGAAATGAGTCACAAGAATAGATCCTGCATTATTGAGTTTTACAGTCAGTAAATAGTGCAGAGTTCCCACATGGCTCCTCCCTGCCCTGTTTGGCACATGCAGGGATGCAGTCACCAGAGGAGGATTGTGTATGTTGAACATGCAGGGGGACTGGGGAGCAACAATGCATRAATTGCCATCCTGAATAAAACTCTGCCACCAAGTCCAGGTTAGCACTGTCACACATCTCAGAGGGCTCTCTTTTTTGCTCTCTTTTTGTGTATTCTAACACATACATGGTTTAACTTGTGTGTTTACTGGCTGTAATGGTCTCAGGCCAATGTGGACCACACCTGGGCTGGCTTTGGTGAACCTGTACCCTGCTCTTAAAGGTGAGCTCTCCAAAACTTTTACTAGCACAACTGTAACAATTGAGGAATAGGTAAAAATTTAAATTTGCACTTGAATGAGAGTAAACAATGGCTTGTAAATAAATTCCCWTTTGCTCTCTAGACCCTGTAAAAGAGCTCCTTCTATCCCAGTTTCTTCGACCAGCTCTCAAGGACTTTATGGGTTGAAACAATGCTCACACAGCTTCCTCTCCACTCCTAGTAGAGTCTCTCTGTCCTTGCTGCTGAAGGCTGGCTGTGTGTGTCTGCTCTGCATTTTTTCTGGGATACACAGCTTGGTAAAACAATGCAGTCTGGCAAATGTCTCTCCTTGTTCTCTCTATTTCCTTGGTTTGGCTCTTGCCACAAACACATGGCATTGTTTTGGGAATCAAATCAATAAAAAACCAACCCAACAATCTCATAAAGTGTGTGTATGGATGGGTGTGTGTGAGGGGTGGTGTCAGCAAGTTTGGCTAGCTGAGCCAGCCCACTGAAGGTCAGACAGATGCCACTAGAATCTCAGAGAATCTCTCTGGAATGGAGGTGGAGAGGGATGCCTGTTCTTGGTTGATCGTCTCATTCCTACTGCAAAACTACAGCTTTCAGGAGTATTTGGAGTCCGGCTGACCATTGTCTGTCCTTCCCCAGCTGTCAAAGCCTCTCTCCTCCCTCAGAGGTTAAGCAGCTCTTGAAGAATGGTTCATCCTCTCAGGACCCTGGGGTGCCAAATGTCATCCCAAACAAGCAGCCATCCTCCTGTCACCTACATGATCAGTGAATTATGCATAAATAAAACATATATACATCCATTTGGATAGGTTTGTCTCTGTTATGGTGTAACCTTTTTCTTGCAGTCATCATCCTGACTTCCATTGCAGTCAGCAAGCAGCATTAAAGCACTGAGTACTACAACAGAAAAATGTAATTTGCAGTCAGGTCTAGCGGTGGGGTATGCATTTAGGGTGTCAATCCTTTCCTATCTTTGTTTTTGAATGTTTAGCCACAATCCTTAGTGATTAATGCAAATTTCTGCTAAAAAGGGAGAAAGAATCAGCATAAATTTGCCTCAGTGTAAAATTCATACTCCAATGAATTACTATTATGCTGTAGACAGCAGTAACAGCAAGTAAGCCAYTCAGTATTATTGCAATGCTGATGATTATTGTTCGTTTCTGTTCACCAAAACAAAGAAAATCAAAAAATTGCCCACTGTCTTCAAACCCACCTCATATTAAATCCCCTGGGCTTCATTCCCAACCTGCACCTGCCTGACATCAGTGTGGGCCATTGATTTCCATGAGGAAACACTCAATTTGCATCAGCGCCCACGACTGAAAAACCAGGTCCTGGCTTTTTGCAGGGTTTGGCATACTGTCTTGAAATCAGACAAAATTAGCCAGAATTTGTGAATTGGTTATTCTTTGCCTGCTGAAACGAGGCAATGTCTGCAAGCGCTGCTTTGAGAATCTGTTCTTTTTGTCTGAGAACAGATGTCTGGGAGGGGTTTTGGCAGGACCYACTCTGTCAAACAGTCCAGCTTTGACAGTTACTTGCTTGAGGGACGGCTAAAATGCAAAGCATTTCTGATCAGAATATCATATTCATCTGGAAGTTAATTACTGTGTCTGCCTTGGTATAAATAATTAATTATGCAAAACCCACACAGCTGTGGCTGGACAGAGTTAAGTGACTTGCTGTCAATGTCTCACGGTTCTGGAAAGGATGAAGGGATTTAGAAAATAAGCTCTTTAACTCTTGGGCCATGCTATTGTGATAGCCCCTTCCTGATCAGATGAGAATATGATTATCACTGAGCATGCTTTTCTTTACAAAAGGACATTTCCCAGTTTAGCCTGTTCAGGCCCCAGCAATAAGCTCTTCTCAGTGCTGTGGCTGTGTCAAGCTAAGAAGCCAAACACTGATTGTTTTGGGGGAATGAATTTGCAAAGCCTMTGTGGCTGCACAGTCATGCTCAGAGCAATCAGCCAAAGCAAGGTTTGAGTCCAAGTGTGGATGTGTGCATGGAGTGAGCACAGAGTGAAGGCACATGGATGCAATTATCAACCTGTCCAGCTTTATAGGACACAAAGGTAAAGAGAAGGCCAAGTTTACAGAAATTACAAATATTTGTGACAGCAGCAGTCCAGTATCTGATCTTCTGAAAAATGGGCAGGGTCATGGGTTCACACTGTCAAATAAACAGTATTTCTGGAAGGCAAGGGTAGAGAAATGTGTCAAACTACCCATTTATGGTATGTAGTCTCCAGCAGATAATGGATTTTAAATGTACAAATAGAAGTATCAGCCCAGATTCATTTGTGATAAGTCGTTTTCTGCATGTGACTCTGATTTGCCAAAATGKTTTTGCCTGTAGCACTAGCGAATGAAACACAAAAAAAAGCTTGATAAATGTGTCAAATACCTTGGTGTAGGCAAACACTGCTGAAATTACTGCAGGAAAATAAACTGCTATAACCCAGAGGACATATTTTGTACCTTCAAAGGATCAAACACACCAGAACTCATCAGGATGAGCAGGGATCTCCACACATATTTTATTACCTCCTTTAAGTAATGTAAAGCTGTGTAAGCATCTATCTACTCAAATGGGCAGGGAGGGAAAAAATTAATCTGTGAAAGCAATTGATGTAGAAGATATTTATCTGTGACTCTTTCCAGAGGTTTAGCTGTATTATTAAAATGAACTGAGTTTTGTATACGGAACTTTTACATAGAAATTTTCATCCTCCAAGGATCCCAAAATGCATCAGAAAGTACAGTAGAGATTGTAAGGCAAGAGCAGAAGCAATTGAGTGCTTTGCTGTAATTCAGATATAACCTTAGACACTGTAAAATGTGCAAAGCTAAAAGGTAGGAGCAAAATGGCTCATCCTTTCAAATGAATGCTACAGGCCTCCTACCTACCACCTGGAAGGGTATTGCTGACAAACATGACAGGATGTTGGCTCAAATGAAGCAAAATGTTTGTTTTCTAGAGAGCCATTTTCCCCATGGACTGGATGCAGTCTAAGCTCTGGATTTGATTTTGTGTTCTTTCCACAGAAATTCAGACTATAGGCTGATCTGTGCAAGGATGCTGTCAAAGAGGTGACAGTAACCCTTGGGGGGTTTCTCCAGCAAGAAGCAAGGTCCAGTTGAAGGTCCAGGCAGTGGTTTGTGATCCTCCATGCCATTTAATTCTTAACACACACCTTGGCATAGCTTTGACCCTTCTAGGTTGTGCAAATGTTTTTGCTTTCAGCTCATGTATCACCTTGAGCCAAGGACTTTTCATAACAGGCAGCATTCATGAGTTTGCCTGGGTTTCTGGGGAAAACCTGTGTGCTGTGCCATCCCTGTGTTGTTTTATTCTTCAGGACCAAAGGATGGGCRAGGCTTGGGAGCAGCCCTGGCTCTGCTGAGTCCAGTGGTAGTTCAGTCACTGGCTCCAATGGAAGTGTGAGTGTCTGTCAGCAAATAAGTTCTACCACTGACAGAAATGATTGCRTGTGGATTGTCTTCAGTTTAAAAACTCAACTACAAGCATTATCAAAAGTTGTGACAAAATTCAAAGGCCTCATATGACTTCTGCCAAAGGTTGCAAGAAAAGGTGCTAGTGGTGCCTGAAAAACTTAAAAACTTTTAAATTGGCACCTTAAAAGCACACATAATTTTTTACTTTGAAGAACTCCCTTTCTGAGCAAACCTGATGTGTCTGCATGCTGTCATTTCTGACAATGGCAACACCTCAAATACCTGTAAGCATTGTTCAGCAGTCATCTTCTAATTTATTTTAAATGTCATTTGAAATTACTAGTGAGAGGGACAGGAAAACAAGAAAGAAAGACTGAAAGTAGAGGATCCCAAAATACAATCATGGAAAGATTCTTCTTGTTTCAAGATTATCCCTAAGCTCCTTTAGGGAATTTAAAAATCTAAAAAGTCTAGAAGCCTGGTTGTCCTTGGTTTGCCATTGATGACAAGCATTGCTAACAAAGGTCCTCAATGCAAGGATTATATTGGAAAGCAATTTTTTATCCACAATTTTCTTGAGTACTAGTAACCCAATTGTTGTGTGAGTCTGGAAAGATGGAGGTAATTTCCCCCATGTCAGTGCTGTGTTTTGCTCTGGTAGCTGGAAAGGAGCTGATTTCACACCAGAACTTTGGTTTCTGCTGAGCAGGGCTGGAGCAGCATCCACGCTGCCTCTCCAACACTCCCCCTTCACTGGTAGGCTGAGGGTGGGAGAGACCTTGTGGGGGACACAGCCAGGACAGCTAACTCTGACTRCAGGGRTGTTCCATGATGGATGGAGCCTGTTCAGCAATAAAAGCTAAGACAAAAGAGGAGAGGAGGAGGGGGYATTTGTTTTACTGTGTTTCTGTGYTTGTCTTTGGGAGCAGCCACTGCTYGTACTGAAGCACTGCTTCCTGGCAAGTGGCTGGACATCTGTTGATGAGACGAAGAGAGCGAATCTTTGTTTTTTCATCCTTTCCAAGCATGTCCTTTGCTTTTGCTTTATTAAACTGCTTTTATCTTAATAAAAATTTTTTTTTCCATCTAATTTTCTTCCCCCTGTCCTGCAGAAAAAGGGAATAATAAACCAGCTTTGAGGTCACCTAACATCTAGCCAAATTCAACTCACCACAGTCCTTTTTGTTGCCCAATGTGAGACATGAGCAATTTGAGATAATGATAGAATTGGGAGAGATAACAGGCAAAACATGGACTGAACACAACTAGAGAGTGAAAAGTGGAATAATCGTGGAAAATTTCTGTCTCTGAAATTGTGGTGAGGTAAATTTTCCACTTTTGCTTCATTATGATAATGTTCTTGTGATTTTGGTGTGGGGAAATTTTTTTTTTTTTTTTAATGTGAGTGAAGTTTGTGAATACTGTGTGATGAATGTGTATTTTATTGCTGATTAAAGATTTGATTCACAGACATAAAGGGTGGTATGTATCGGGTTTGTGTGATTTAGTAGTGGGGCGAGCCACAAGGACTTCTGTCCAGGAGCTTCCAGAAGTTTCCTGCATGTCCAACAGAGCTGATGCCAGCTGCCCAGCTGAGAAGGGAAGTGATAAAGCAGCTTTGGTAGGCACCCAGAATCCATTCACAGTCAACCTATCACACTGGTACTTCCTGGGATTCTCCTATTCTAAGCAGATTCCTCTAAGATTTGTCGCCCCAAGGTGTTCCACTTTGCTGGCAACACTCAGCCTACTCATCCTTCTCCTTTTCCCCCATTTAGTCCTTTCACATCTTTTTTTTTTTTTTTTTTTTTTTTTTTTCGTGTGCTTGTGCTCATTTATCTTTCCCCCATCCCTGGGCAGAGGTCTCCCACCATTCTTGCCCCTCAGGGCAGTGCCTTAGCACAACCTCTTTGTTCTCTCATCCCTCTCCCAGGTTTACTCCTTCCTCCTTTGCAGACCAGCCATGCATGCCAAGCATGCACATCCATCATCCATCATCCGTGCACACTCAGCAGTGCCAGTGCWGCCTTCTTTGATATCGCTGTTTAAATTACACTGTCCTGACATCCTCCTAAATGCATCAGTACTTGTCCCCTGCACACAGATTTCACTGAGCTGCATCTGTAACACAGACTCTATAGATACACTCTAAGAAAGGAAGGGTTACAGTGACAGGTATTGATTCAGGTTTTCTGTTTTGTTTTGTTGGGTTTTTTTTTTCCATTCTGTATCATTGAAGAAATCACAAAGTGTATTTTTGTATTAAGCATAACTATCCATAAATGCATGTAGATAACTTTCTCATACATACATATATGTGTATGTATATATGTGTGTGTGTGTGTATGTATGTATATATACACACAAATATATKTTATACTGTCAGTGTTCCCAGAAGGGCATTTATGCAGTCTGTAACAGGACTCCTGACTTCCAGTTACAGAATAAAAGAAAYATAAAAGAGATTGAGCTGCAAGTTACTTATGAGTTAAAATTTCTGCAGTTTCCAACTTCAGCACTTAAACCTTTCCTATTTCTCACAGCAGACTTCTTCAGTGTTTTGTGGAACTGAGTTTCAAGTTCAAGTCTCCCATTTATAGGTGATTTAAGCAACAAGGTTATGAGGCTAAACTAATTCTTTTGACTTACAGAGATACTATGACAATAAGGCTGTATAGCCAAATAAAAACAGGCTGTAATAGGCAATTCAGTCCTTATACCCTATGTGATTTGGGGTGAAATTTCAGCCATTTAGCCAGAGTAACATTCATTTCTAAAGCTGTGTGCCATTTTACTCCTTCCTTTCTGATGTGTGCTTATTTTATTGGCAAAAGGTAAAATGTATAATCTGTTACTGGGGTTGAAGCTTGCACATTTGCATTAGGCAAAAATACAATTTTTATGGAGGCAGCAGGCTTGTCTTACCACTTAGAGGGATCTCCCCTAGCTCAGAATTGTATGAAAACACCCCTGCTTTGCTACAAGATTTGGATTGAGGCTGCTTTCTCTCCATGTATTTTAAATCCTTGCATGTTTCCTTGAATGCTCTCAGGTATTTTGGGATAAGAAAATGAAACATCTCCTGTTCAGTCCCCACAAAYCTCCTTCATTATGTGCTTCTTCCCTCACACCTTGACCTGTGGAGAGCTTTACCTAACTCACCTCWATGGGAAATGGTCTCAAATTACAGGCATCAGTTGCTGTAGTGCAGCAGATCAGTGGGGTCATCAGAGTGACACTGGCCATACATGCAGGCAGAATAATCTAGAGACAAGATCTTCCCTGAATTTACAGGAGGGATAAATCTCATCCCTAAGAACAAGCCCATGGAAATCCTTTCTGTCAGACCCCCTCATCMTAGCACAAGATCAGAAGCTTGTGTCATAACAATGTGGGATCTCACCAATATTCAYTTATTGCAGGAACATTGCCTTCTGTTTCCAGGAGCTTCTGATAAAGTGACTTTAATGCATACAATACATTATTAGCAAAAAACCATTGTACCTCCCCCCTTGAAACCTCTACTCACAACCCCCAGCAGGAGCAAGGCTGGTCACTGCATCACTATTACCAACAGCTCACAGCTAATTGATTTTACACTTGTATATCAGTGCTTGCTAACTGTAATTTAAAAGCTAATTTGTTTCATACTTGTAATATCATAGGCAGTTTTGTGTCCTGTCCTACAAAGCCTGAGCTAATCACAGTCCATCATTTTTACTGCTGTTGGCCCCAAAACTGGTCTTTTGTATATTCATACTCCGCAACACTCTTATCTCTTAACCCAAATGTGAGAAACAGCCCTCCAGCACCACTTGTCTCATAGATACATCAAGGGAGAGTTTTTGAAACTGAAGCCACTTTAGGGTAGTTTTAATGAGGCTGTGTTTGCTAAAGCATGACTGACAGAAATAATAAGTTAGCATTTGTGAGGGAACCCTCAGAAATTGAGCTACAGCAGGCAAAAAGCCAGCAGAAATTGTTGTGTTGTTGAAGTATCTCCTAAAATAGCTCTCCTAGCTCAGYCTAATGCAATTAAAGTTACTGATGTACATAATATGAAAACTGGGAGCTCTTCCTGTTAATAACCACTGTGTAACTGAGGTAATCCGTTTCATTAATTTAATATATACTTTGTATCCCCCGATAATAGACATATAATTAAAGGAATAGGCCTTGCMTTCCAAAATTAAAGTTTGCAAAGGGCAGTTATATAAAAACAAGGCATTTTGTTTAATTGTTGCTCAATGTGACCTTGGTAAACACCTTTTTATTTTATTAAAGTATCAGTACTAAAATTCAGAATAAATTGATATAGATATCAACTTTATCAGTAATTAAAAATGTTATCTGGTAAAAATTAAAAGAAARCATCAAACAATTGCAGAAGTGTGGCTGATGTGGTTAAAAATGCATACTGAAGTTGGATAAGGTCCGTATTTAATTCAATATTTTATATTACGTTGATGTAAAAATACTAAAAAGATAGACATTCTTTTATTTTTCAGAGGGTTGGTTGGTAATTATGTCAAGATGATCGTTATTCTTTATTTCTCAAGATCTTTGACCAGAACTTAAAATTATGTAAAAGCCAAGAAGGCAGATGTTCAGAAGAGATACAAAAGATATCTAAAGGAATAATGAAGCTGAAGAAATTATATTTAAAAAATTAGGAGTTCAGCTGATTGATTAGAAAATTATTAAATTGGGGAACAATACTCTCTCAACTGAGTATTCTGGGAAAAGAAAAAAAGTTCTGTGTTTGTTTATTTCAAATATTTAATATTTTTTATATATGTAAATACTTTCTTTATACAGAGATACAAGACTTGTGATGTTGCATGGATAGGGCAACAAAAAATGTACAGTACACAAGCAAGATGAAAGTAACAATAAGATAAATGTGTATTTATAATGAAAATAAAAAGGAAAAAAATGGACATTCAAGAAAGATAAATATTTGTGAAACTAAATGAGTCAAACAGTTAGTTATTAGAAATAGATATGCCAGGATACAAAAACCATGATAGTGTTGAACTGTGTAAGTTCCAATTTGTGATTAAATAATAGGAGATATTACAAATATTWCCTAATATATGTGATATTATATACCACATTATATAATGTRGTATTATAAAGTGTGGCAAGATCTTGGTCATTAAGTAAAAATATTCCYTTGTGAAGTTCTTTCTTTATTTAGTTATTTACTAGCAGTAAGTCTTGTCAACAGCATCTGAATAGTGTGATGGAAGTGTCAGTGAGGAAAAAACTTGGGCATTCATGGAATTATTAAGATACACAATATATTTAAAGATAAACTGATACAGGATTTCCTGGAATACCAATTGTTTAAGGATCCAGGAGCAGGGATCTCTCTGTGGCTGTTTTTGTTGCTTTCTGCTTTCAGTTCAGAGTCTTGTCAGAGGAGCTTCCATAAGCCGAAGCCAGGCTTTGTTCATCCATACATCATCTCATCTAAGCAATTTGGGAGATACTTTTCTCTCCTTCTTTTTTCAGGGAATTGAAAATTATACTTTGGCATAAATGAAGTAGGAATAATTGAAAGTACTTCCTTTCTTCCCGTATGGTTGTCTGTGCAGGAAGCAGGATTACACTGTCAGTGAAGAATCTGGATGGTAAATTCTTGTTCAATTTCACACAGTCAGGGGGTGTCCTGTGCTATCTATCAAGGCCTCCCTATCCTTGAGGGAATCAACAGCTCTTCCCAATTTAGTGCTGTTAACAAATCTGCACTGTGTGCACACAACTCCTTTGTCCAGATCATTGATAAAATGTAACAAATTGGCCCTAAAATTGAGCCCTGGGGCAGACCACTAGTGACTGGCTGTCAGACTGATATTGTCCCAATACAGCAATGCTTTCAGTCCATCCTTCAGCCAGCTGACCGCCCACCATATTGTGCACATGTCTAGCTGGATTTTGTCCACAAGGATTCTGTGACAGACGGTATCCAAAATCTGCAAAAATTTTAAAAAAATCTCTCACACCTAATGGCTTGTTGTATTTTTTTTTTTCAGTGTGCTGATACATCATGATTTTTCTAGTGCTTTAACCTCAACAAAATCAAGATTCATTTAGGGTTCTTAGGACAACTTGTTGGCTTTGCCAATTAGTGCACAGGAGGGTAAAAAATTTATGAGGTAGGAACTAGATCTGTATTCAGTAAGCTCATTAACTGATATCATTATCAAACTGATACAGGAATCATTAAAAATGTATTGGATGTAAATAGCTTTCAATCTATATTCAGTTGGCTGGATTTACACCAGTAGTGCTAATATATACGCTAAGCCATCTGTTCCCTTAATGAATACTACTAGCTCTATGCACAATTCTTACTTTCATGAACACAAAGCTGGCATATTAATTAAGGACATGTAAAATGTAGAAAAACAAAATCATAGAAATTAAAACTTAAGGTACCTAGGTATGAACATAAATCTGCTGTCGCTTAGAGATACAGTTATCAACAAGAAGAAATTCCTCCTGGATCAGAAACTGCTTGTTACACCTCTACCTTGGCCCCAGGAGAAGACAACATTGCTGTACACTSCATTCTAAAGCAGAAGAATCTAAAGCATTATTTACTTCTACCAGATGCTTAAAAATCTGCCAGTTACTAGGGCTGTGGTCTGACATGGACTATATGAGGTTTTGAATAAGGGTGAAAGAAGCAGAAAGGAATGGAGCTTCCTAACACAGTAATTCCTTGTCTGAGTCTCCAGTAGCAGGAGGAAAAGCAAGTCTAATATCCATCCATCTTCTGTCCCAGCTCAATCTTTCCTTCTTCCCAGARCTACACTTAGCTGAGGCTCACACTCACAAAAAGGCAAACTGCCATTTGATAGAAAACATTAGGAAGGACCAACTTTATTCCAGGTCCCCATTCCTACATTTACCCSAGTATAAAGACATGTCTCCTCCCCAAAATCCCCATTCTGTACAAAGAAGAGAGAAACCAAACAAAACAGCTGAAAGAAATCTGAAAAAGCAAATCCAAACCGAGAAAACCTCACATATGGAGAAAAACAAAGAGCAGGAAAAGCCCTGAACAGCGAGAGTTTGACTTACTTTTTAAATATAAACTGCATGATATATTTTTTGTGGGCAAAAAAAAATGATTATTGTGTTATTTTCTTCAGCTGGCCTTCTTCCACTTCCAYGGATAGGGAGCAGTTTAAACTTGTTCATGCATACATTTCTTTACAACTCCTGAATGTGTTATTACTGTGAAACAAAATTATTTTCTTTCACTTGAATGAAAATAATTCACTTCTGCAAGATTTTTCTGTAATAGTTGTTCTAAAGGCCACGTGCTGTTTGGTTGTCAGGTGTTGATTTTCCACAGAGTGGTGCTTACTGTGTAGCATGAAGCAGGTGCAGTCTTAGGGGTATATAAACTAAGAGCATGCACTGGAATTTATTCATTTTCTAGGGAACAGTACAAAGAGCTGTACTTTGTGTATCTGAGTGAGGAATCAATAAAATGCTTGCAAGCCCTGGATGTGTCAATGGATGGAGATAAAGATGAGAAAAACTTTCTGAAAATTGAATTTTAGACATTTTGGCACAGTTGAAGCCTAAGTTTCAATCCTTCTACTCTTCAGATGTGAACTTTTCCTATGGTGATATGAGATACATCAATAAGCTGCAACCAGGTTTTCACTAGATTTATAARTATTAAAATAAACATTGCTGCTGTAAGTGTTGGAGTTGACTGCATGTTGTGATCTGGCTTTTAACTTTCAGTCTGYCTGTGCACAGGAGTTATATTCTGAATCATACCTATAGTCCCTTGAAGCAGTCAGTGATAAATTGCAGAGGAATCCTGCAGGAATGAAGTGTGGAAAAATCCTTCTCACTTAGCTTTTTGCTCTTCATCTTGAACAGCTAATGCATGACTTATTTGGAAACAGGGAAATCATTAGTTAAAGTATGTATGGAACTTCTAATTTCTCCATTATTCTATATATTTCATTTCAACAAATCCCCATGTATGATATTGCTTCCTTACCTGCTGATAATCATCCATGATTACTGATAGATGAAAGCATGAAGAAGAGCTAGAAAACACACACAAATGGAACTGACAAAAATACCTATAACTATTCTGATTTTATGAAGGACATAATTATAGGATCAGGCAGGACCCATTGCATTTATTGTCTCACAATAAAGAAGTAAATGCCAGTCTTAAGTGATGATGAATCCTCTTATTTTGAAGTAAGTCCACAATGATATTAGGTGTTACACCTTGCAGATGCTGTCATTGTGGAGCAAGGGGCCATCTGAGCAGCAGAGCTGCCATGCAGGGGTCCCACACAGGTCAGAGCCTCTGTGGCCCTACTTCAGAAGCAAGTGTAGATCCTGCTAGSAGATCAAAGGTATCTCTCTTCTCACAAAGGCTTGTGACAAAGCAGGGGCAAGGCAACCAACCCCAAAACTGGGTGATGCTACTGAACAAGAGAATTAAACTGCATGTCTTTGTGATAGGCTGAACTATTTGACACCTCTGAGAAAAATGGTATGAATCTAATTCGCTGCATCTGTTTATTTCACTAAAATAATGGAAAATCTTTTACAAAAAGCAGATAGCTTCAGAGTAATCACCACAAAGTCTCAGACATCTGGTTACAAGTCCAAATATGCAAAATTCTTGTAGTTATAGCACTTTGCCCTGTTTGATTCAGCAACTATCTCTCACTACCTAATTAGACTCAGAGTGATGCAGAACCTTCTTTACCCACATCATCTTTCTTACCCTAGCAGTACKACTGGCATCTTGATTATCACCAGTTCCCTTTCTAGATCATTTCAGCCTGGAAAATGCTCCCTGTTGTGCATGTTGAGTGGTCCCCAGGGAAGGTACAGTCCTCTACTCTTTCAGGATGGCTGCTCTAATCCCAGGGTGTGTTTTAAGGATAGTGAAAGAGTTCATCTCTGTGGCTCAGCCACTGTCTTTATAGGAACTAAATAGTCACCAAATAGACTCAAAAGAGTCAGCCCAGTCACCTGGGGTGTGCATATGACTTTGACCCATTTTTGARTATATCCTCCACTTTCTCTTTTTCTGAATTTCTGGAGTATTGTCTCACACCAGCCTGCTTTACAAGAGGGAGGTGATGCTGAATGAACCTGATAACTTTGTGCAAAGAGGTGATAGACAGCTTGGTGGACTTTACCTTCACTTTTAACAAGATTTTCAGTACTGTCTCCACAGCATCCTTATAGAAAAGCTGGCGCGGTATGGTTTAGATGGGTGGGCAGAGAGGTGGGCTGAAAACTGACTGAGCAGCCAGGCCCAGAGTGCTGTAATCACTGGTGTAAAAACTAACTGGAGACATGTCAGTAACTGGTACCTTGGGCTAGTAACTGAGCAGGTGGACATGCAGTCCATGGCAAGGAACTTCGTAGCTGATGTTCAGACGCATTTTGTTCCCTAGACTCTTTCCTTTCCAGGCAGTGTTTGTAAGCTCTCTTCAGACACGGAAAAAAAAGATAGAGAAGTGGATAACAGAAACAGGAAGTTCAAATTACTTGTTTCAGAATTATAGYAGTGCCCCAATATGAAAAAGAATTATGATTCCCTGGCAAATAGATTTTTMCAGTTACATCCTACCACTAGGGAATCAATTGCCTAATCAAAGACCTTATTAATTTTCTCTGGCATTTAAACACAACTGTCCACTGGACTCATCTTGTGAAATTCAGGGAGAAATATCCAGRCAAAATTGCATATTATCAATATACAAACATATATATTTCCAGTATTTCAAGCTGTTCCACAAGCACGTTCCTTAAATGCATTTTTTTTGTAAATGCAAGCACCAAAATTTATATTTCTATGCACTCTGATATCTTACTTTGATTTTCAAAGGGCTCTCTTATTCATGAGGGGTCAAATCTCATGAAAACACAGCATAGACATGCCTCTCATAAAGTTAATTCTGTCCTTTGCTGCCTACTTGATATCTCTCCTGGAGGTCAATACTCACATACCAAAAAGACAGCTCCTGAATCAGCAGTTCTGAATTGTCATTGTTTTCAGACTGGAATATTAAATRAAAAAGGCACTACAGTTTCTTTCTCTTTTTGTCTAAGTTCTAATTTGGTGTCCGCTATGAAGGCGTCTTCAGCTGGAGGGAAAATGTGGTGGGCAGCTGCAAAAGGGATACTTTAGGTTCTTCCCAAGGCACACCAGCCCTGCTCATAAATCAGAAACTGGAGGCAAAGCTGAATGAAAGCTAGCAGAACAAAATGAGCAGATGTCAAAAAAACCAAGTTAAGCTCTACTCTGAATAAATAGGTGTTTTAGCTTGGCTGCAGTGCAARAGACGTGCTTTGGAGAAGGCAGCTCCCTATTGGAAGTAGATGCTATGTCAAAACACATTCAGTTCTGAGCAGAAAGGATGAGCAAAGAGAGAAAACAAATGATCCGTGAAACTCTATCATATTACTGTTAATTGGAGGAGATCAGCTTGGAAGAATTTTTTGCTTCTTTTTCTACCCAGGAAAAGCTGATTATTGTTTGCAATCACTGAATAATGGATTCTGTTTTCCAACGTACTCTTGAGAAGGTTTTTGATTTGATGCACACTTGTATGATTTAAACCCTGGACTCTGTCAGGCCATGATAAAAGCTGCCATCACCTCACCAGGAATTTCCTGTAATGTATAAACACTCGRCTTCACGCTAACCTTCCCTCCTGCCTCTCCCACAACCTTACATGCATATCAATGTCTGCTGAAAAGGGCACTGCTGTGTACCAAGTCCTGGTAAACAGACCAAAATGACCAAGGCCTAAGGATTACTGCAGCACTGCTGATCAATAGATATTGAGTGCAATCCCCTGCTCTAAATTCAGCAGGGTTAATAAGTGTCTACAGAAGACAATGCTCTGAAACACAATCTCCTTCAGTGAGGGAGGGGAGGTAGAAATGTTTGCCTCAGCAGCTGCAGATAAAACCTGTGGGAGGCAAAGCTTTAGCTTTTACCCAAATTTGGCCTTAAGCATTCTTGATTTGCTAAGTGTGCTGTGCATTAGAGACAGCTTTGCTGCTGACAAGAGAAATACCACATATGAT
Organism: Malurus melanocephalus; assembly: GCF_030028575.1. Lineage (NCBI taxonomy): Eukaryota > Metazoa > Chordata > Aves > Passeriformes > Maluridae > Malurus > Malurus melanocephalus. The sequence continues at coordinate 1,959,258 of NW_026623238.1, forward strand.
GACATGTTTCTGAGCTCCTGAAAGTCTCCGTTTGATGTTTTACTCAGAGATGGCATGTGAAGCTCCTTATGGTCCCGTCTATTAGACCTTTGCTTTTGCTTTTTATGCTTTGCATGCAAGACTAAGCACATGCAGGATGGAGGAAAGGAATTCAATTTAATAGCTGGCCAAAAGCCCTTTTCTCTTTTGAATAGGCAGTGATGCTATCTAGAGATGAAAGGTGACACTTAAACAGAGCAGCAGCAGTACTTGCAAAAGGTCTGAAATTCTTATAACTTTGCTTGATGGCAAAAAGYGAAGCCAATCCCATCCCCCCATTTTACATGATTTACGGAGTGAACTCTTAGCRCAATTTAAGATCCCGAGTGAAAAACGCAGCTCTGAGAGACAGTGTGCCAAACTCTCTGACTAATCTGGGGTAGTCAGCCAAGTTCAGTATCTGCTGGCTGATGATGAATGGTGACGTCTCAGTGCTTGCTCAACATCTGTCTGCCTACTTCACTTYTAATTGCACACCCGCGGATAACTGGGACGGGGAGAACGCTGGATTTCACAGGAGCAGGATAACGTGACCTATTCATGAGTGTGAAGAATTAGGGAGGCATGTCTATGCTGTGTTTTCAAACACACCTTCAACAGATGTCCAGCTCTCTACAGGTTGGCATGCCTGGTTCAGGATTACCAGCTGTCTGAACTTCTTTGTGGAAATACAGATGAGTTATATTTTTGCTTGTCACCACAGCTTTACTGAATTCCTCAGTGGGAGGGGTCAGCAGAAATCCTGCTTCTTATCAGCCAGAAGAGCTTCACTTGCTAACAGATTATGGAATATGCAGATAGGTGTACCATGAAATGTTCTTTCTCAGATTGAGACAAATATATCGTACTATATGCTGGCATCTGTGACTGTCACAAAACACTTTCAAGCACAGAAACTACAATTTCTTTCTTTTTTTTTTTTTTTTTTTTTTTTTTTTTTTTTTTTTTTTTTTTTTTTTTTTTTGTAATTTCATAGGGATTCAGCAAATGTTACTTTTAAGTGACAACTTCTGTCATTCCCCTGTGCTGACCTAAAGCTAGAGAACACACTTTGTATTACTTATTTCTGCTGTGCTGCACTTTCTCCATCAGAATAGAAGTATTAAATGTCTCCATATACAGGCATGGAAAAAGTGTAGYTTGAAATGGAGTTTGCTAAAACAAGACCCTCTATTATCTGCTATGAGATTGCAGGAAACAGGGACTTCCAGAGGTTATTTAGTACCCTCCCCACTGTCTCTTGCTTTTCATCTCATCCCTTTTTTTTTTCACCCTTTTACCCCTTCTTTTTTTTTTTTTTTTTTTTTTTTTTTTTTTTTTTTTTTTTTTTTTTTTTTTTTTTTTTTTTTTTTTTTTTTTTTTTTTTGATTATCTGTCGTTTCTTATTTAAGCTTTGGGCTGTACATATCAAAGCAGGTACATAGAAAATCCAGACTCACTGAGGTAGCTCCTGTGACTGTAAAGGTACCAGACAACTGGRTTTCTAATTTGAAAATAAATGGGGAAATAGGCTTCATCTGTGCTTTATTTCCAATGTATAATTCTCACAGTGCAGTTACAATAAAACAATGATGACAGATTTACAATAGTGGGTTTAAGATTTTGGTTTGCCAGTGTAACTCGGAGTCTGTAAGAGCCCAGTTTGTGCTATGGGGAATCAGGGGGAACAGACAAATGACTTCCAAATTGGAACATGGCTATGGGCTCAGGCTCCATTGTGAGGGTTAATTTTGTTTCACTCAGAAATAATTATTGCTGGCTTATCTAAAGCAGCAGAAGCTTGGAACAGGAGAGTACTTCACTCCTCCTGGCACAAAGACAGTTGCGATAATGTAAGTTATATAAAAGGTGCCAAGCGAAGGGAAGGGGTGGGGGGGTGGTTTGGAATAAAACCATCAACAAAACAGTGACTTTAGCCATCTTCCCACTGTTCAGATCATTGTTCCTAAATTATTACATTTATATTGACTTTTCATTCTGACCAGTAGCTTGCAGGAAATGTTGCATTGCAGTTTTCCACCAGGAAGAAGCMAGTGACCTAAAAATGTGGTATATTTTTTTATAATGATTATTAAAATTGCATGAAATGTGTTCATCCTTGAACAGCAGAAATGGCTTGAAGCAAAGAATTCTTCTTCAGGGAACTCAGCCCTAAAGCTCATACCCATTCTGAGTCAGCAATGGGGCAGCTTCTTCCCATTTSCTCTAGGAATTCCCTGCTAAAAATTTCTGAAGAACATGGCAACATTTATGGAAGTAGTAAGTGCTGAAGTGTTGGGATACACTCCTGTGTGTGTGCACTCTGCCAGCTCCTGSTCTGTGGTGGGTACTTCACAATCCCACTGGCACTCAGGACTTCCTGGCACCAACAGATTAACAACAGGGAGATCTCTGGCTGGGGCAAGGACTGAYTTGGTGCAGGATTAAAAAGGTGACACTGTAAAACAACATTAAAGAATTAGGATGTGTAAAAAGTGTTCCTGGGACAGAAATGGCCCAAAGCCATTTATCTGGTTAYCAGGAAGAGAGGGAAGAGGATGGCAATGGAAATAAGGGACAGACCATCAGCTGTCAGTTTAGTCCTAAGCATCTTGCTTAGGAGGGCAAACAGTTATCAACACACAGAGCAGTGAGATCAATCCCGTGATATTATACTGAATGGTTTTGTGGACCAACTAGGATCTGAAGGATAATGTTATTCTCTTATTATTATCTATTATTTTCTAGCCAGGTTTACCTCAACTAGACAATATCAGTCTATTCTTTGTAAAACACCCTCAATCAATCAATCAATCAATCAATCAATCAATCAATCCATCAATCAATCCATCAATCAATCAACCAATCAATCACTTGGGGGGAAAAAAGTCAGCCCAAGCCACCTACATCTCTGGAAGCTTGGTCTTATCTTTTTGCTCTATACAGACTGGAAGCTGCTGTGTGAGTCTTCACATTTCCATTTCCCATTAAAGCATTGGCTTAGGATGATCACCCCCAAGATTTGCTTCTTCTTTGTTTTACCCCTTTGCTACCTTTCTGATACCTGCATTCACAAATATAGAGTTTGAGAGTTTTACCAGGTGGTGGCAGTGATGAACTGATGTTACCTATTTCTACAAGTCCTGTTGATGTAACAATAATAATGAAGAATGTAGGCAAACAGGTTAGTCCTTCAGGGCTCAATTTTTAAAGCTGTGCATAGGGATTTAGTATGATATTAATTGGAACTGCTTGGTMAAATCCCTCAACAGTGCTCTGACAGTTTATCCTGGACTAGTGAGGGCTCAGCTCCAGTCCTGAACTTTGCATAAATTTTCGATAGGTTACAGCAAAGAAGATTGGAATAGATTTTGAGCATGTTATGGGTGTACAACCATCACAGTKAAGGCTGCCCTTGTGCATTTTTCAGGGACTTCCCTCAAGGTTTGAAAACAATTTCAAAAGAAGAATATTTCATCAAATATGTAAATGAAGAATTTAGTGTATGTTTTGAGTATATTGTAATTATATTTAGAATATTTTATCATTATTTTGATTCCCAAAATTAATTTCCCAGATRGGCTGGAGAATAATAACTGCATTTAAATAATAGATACCTGCAATTTTCTTTGAATACCTTCGTGTTCTTCTGGACTTTCACATAATCTAATACAGTCTCCTGAATTTAAAGTGAATTTAAAACCTTTGTGTTTATTTATTATTATCAATAGGCTTAYTTAATTAAAACTGTACTTCTGACTTTACAAGATGTTCATCATTCTTCACATATTATTGTTGCTCTCCTACGTGGACAAGTCTTTCACAGGGTTGTGTACAGCAAATGAGAGGCATCCACTTGCATGAAATCATGACTATTTGTTTACAGAAATAGATTTGAGATGTCCAGTCAGATGGAATCAACACACAGCCCCCAGTGGGGGGTGGTTTGTGGGGCTGCTACCAGCTACCATTCCTGTGGGCAGTGATCTGGGGCAGCATCCTRTGTCCTTCTGGAGGTCTGTCCATGTGGGAACTGCAGGGGTGGCAGGCTTTTMATATAATTTGATATGAAGGATGTGAATAATATTTTTCATAATAGTTTTTATCCAGGAGGGCTAAATTGCAAAGTGTTTTTGTTGCTGCTGTTCTCAATGCAGGCTACTCTTCTTCCCAGCCAATGCCTCTTCCATGCCCTAGCATAAAAGACTTCTTTCAGTTCACTAGGAGCTGCATTCCTGTCCCATATTGGCATATTGGTCACAACCTGAGTGACATTTCCTTCACAACTTAGAAGAAAGATGTGCAGGAATTTCTAGAAAACCACTGTCTTCGGGCAGGACTTCACAGGGAGTGCATGAAACATCAAGAAATCTCCCTCTGGAAAATGTCCCTTATTGGCAACCATCTTTTTATTTTAGTCTAGCTGGAATTATTTTCATGAAAATACAATTTTTAAAAGCAGAAAATAAAGAAAAAAAAAGGAGGTCCTGGATAAACAGCCACAAGCAGTATGAAGTTCTGGATCAGGACCTCTGTAGTGCTGAATAGCTTTGCAGCTTTCCTCTTCATCATGCCCAGGCACAGTAACATATCATTTTTTTTTCCCCAGCAGGGCAGAACTCTGACAGAAACAAAGTGCAGAATGACTTAAAAGATGAAATGCTTGGCTTCCTCTCCACCCCCTCATTTTGGTAGCAGTTAACTAACTTGTACCATAACCACTGTAATCAGAGTGTAGTTACRCAGTTCTGCTGATACAGAATATTGCTGGACTTGGAGCTGAGAATTGATTTTTAAATCCCCAGAGACTTCAATTATTGGATAGAAACTCTGCTGACACCGAGACTAACACTTTTTCTGTGGGTGGAAATGACAGAAGTGCAGGCTGATTCAGGTCCCTGGTTGTGCTCAGAGTGGGGAGGCAGGATGCCCATCCAGCAGGGCTATGAAAGACTCTTGCTTTCRTTACCAGCTCACCTTAAAATACATACTTAAAAATGGTGCAAGGAGGTTCTGTATGTTGTTTACACCCATCTACCTTTTGTTGAGTCCAGTCTAAGCCGTATTTTCAAAATCTGTGCTCCATTTCACTGAATACCTCTTTTATWTGGGCAAACCCTCTCATTTGCACAGCAGGAGGAATAACACTGTAGATCTRTATTTTTAAGACAGGCAAGTATTTCAGGGAAAGGTAGTTTCTAGAAAAGCTGGCAAGCCTTTTGACACAGGCACTCAAAATACACCAGTTAGACTGAAATACTAAGAGGACTTTTTTTCTAAATGCTACTTGCTGTCTGCCACGTGAACTGCACCCCCAAGAAATTAATTCAAGGCAAGACCACACCCTGCTCTCTGCGAGAGATAAGAACTGGAGTCCCAAAGCCTCCAAGAAGGGTTCTGTGGCTTTTACTGCTGGAGGGGGAAATGTGATCCCCTGACCCTTTCCAGAGATTTGGTAAAAATACACAAAASGCTGACTGGATCCACCTGTCTGTTTAGCACTTTACCCATTTTTCGCAGTGCTATTAACTGAAACTAATTTACTTGAACAACCTGTCACACAAACATGGTTGTGAACAATTTTACAAAGAGCAAATCATTGCATCCCTATGCCTTGATCAGGTTGACATTTGTCATTCACATGAAAACCCAAAGCAGATATGGCAGGGTGTGTTTGTATATTTGCCTACTTAATGCCTTTTAAGCTGTCTTTTGCTGGTTATCTGGTTCAAATATCTGAATAAATGTAAAGAAAACCYTAAACCAAGTCAAAAGTGCAAAATTATTAATCAAGTTGAGCAAACAAATAAATCTTAGTCTGGTGGTTACCCACAGACACATTTCCAGGACCTGTGCAAATGAAGCCAAGGAGTTATACAAGCTCTGCTCCTTATCAACCCRGTTTATCTCAGTTTCTTGCTTACTCTTCATTAGCTCTGAGCAAAAGAGAAATTGGATTGTAGAGGATGCACTAGGCTCATCGTCTGCTTTGCTTTTAATTGTTAACACCGTTCATTAATCAAACAAAGGATACCACTGGGGAGGGAGCAGGTTTGGCTCTACCTAGCTGACTGTGCTGATGTCAAGCAGTTTGCCCAAGCTGCCAGTCAGAGGCTCTTGCCCTAATCTGCTGTGAGCTGTTGTGACAATCAGAGCGCGGTGACAGCTGGGGAGCTGGCGGTGCCACATCACACTCGCAGGGGCTCGAGGCTTCCCTGCCCTCGCAGGGACAGGGACACATGGCCCATGGAGCCTGGGAAC
>NW_026623238.1:1965660-1993516 GCF_030028575.1 Malurus melanocephalus
AGAGAAACAGATAATTAAGATTCAGAAGAGCAAGAAATAATTTATGCTATGACTTAATATGCATAATGAACAAAATTGCCACTTTTATGCATGATCTTTAGACAAAAGGAAATCATGTATACTTAARATAGGTGTTATTATTTAAGCTCAGTCATGTCATACCCCTCATATATTTCAGGAACYTCCTAGGAAGACTACAATTTCTTAAGTGTGCTCATAATTTGTGAGACATTTGTATTTGGTGTATTTGCACACAATACCTATTACTGTTAATGGAGGGTGTGGAACATTTGCTGCACCACAAAATTCAAAGTGTGGCTAACCTATGACCTTTGCATGCTGGCACTGGGAATGGCTAGCACAGCCTGCTRATGAAAGACTGGCTCCACAAGTGCTTCCTTGGATAATGCATTGATCCTCCAGCATATCCCCAGTGCTACAGGAGTGGGGTTCACTGCCAAAGGAATAGTGGGAACAGGTTAAAAATTATTTGAGCACTTTAATCTGACCCAGATGCTGATAGGAATCAGGGTCAGAAATTTACTACAGGCTTCATGACATTACAGTCTGTAGCTTACACTAGGGATGATGCTGAAACCAGACATCTCAGGCTATTGACCATCTCCAAACAGAACAGAAACCTTTTAAACAAGTTATATGAACATTTCCACTCTAAAAGCCTGGCAAATATATTACTGTAATGCATTTGAGCATTAGCSCATGAGCTGTGTGGGATTTCTGCACTTTTAGCTGCCTGGACTGCCATAAACACACTTACCTGTGGATTGTAATGAATTGTTAGGAAAGGCAATTTATTAATTATTCTTTGCTTGAAAGCACAATGATCCATATATAATCCCTTTTAGGAAGAGTGGAAGCAGTACCAAATTAGGATACTTTATTTTTCTTTAGGYACTCTACCTACTCCTTACTCTATGGAGGAGAAACAGGGTTATTTCTTTACTTCATCAAACATATATTTCTGAAATACAGAGAATAAACACTTGAAATTACTTCATATTATGCTATTAAATCTGAACTCTATTCTATGATCCATGATGGAAAGCATTAATTTTTTCTCTGTGAATACCTTTACAAGACAGAATGGAAGAAATAAGTGCTTTCCTCACTCCTTTCCAGTACAACCTGGTATTCCAGAAAAGTCTGGAGGAAAGGAAAGGACTTCAACCTGAATGTCATAAATGAACTGAAAATTACAGTTTTTCAGCATCTAACACTGAGATGCCTACAGGGAAAGACTATATGCCCTTCTACCTCCATGCTTCTGTTGTAAATTATGTTTAATTAGGAAAGAGAAGAAAATTTAATTTTCTATCAGTTTAACTCACATTATATGACAGCCAAATCATTCCTTCATCTGCCACTATTTTCTAGCAGGAAAAATCTGAAGGTTATTGCAGTTAGAAGGGACTGGTGTCACTAGCAATCYGTGTAACAATGAACTGTACTTCATCTCTTCTCCAACATTTCCCATTGGTATTGACCTGATAACTGAGGCAGAGCTTGCTTTGTTAACATCCTTCTCATTTGCTGTGGCATCACTTTTCTAAGACCTGCCTGAAATAAAGGAAAAAAACTTAGAAAACAAAGTTACAGTTTTATTTTTAGTTCATAATTTACAGGGACAGAGTCAGATTTAGCATGTCAAAAGATTCCCACCTTAAATAGAGCATCTAAAGCRCTATTTACAGAGCTTCTCACATTCCATTGAGGTCTAGACTGATTTTTAAATAGCTGTTTTTTTATGCAACACCTGGGAACACCGGCTTTTCAAAGGGCAGCTGGAGGTCACTTGTGAGGTAGACGAGTGAGTCCTGGCCTGGAAAACAGGGTTGGCAAGTGATACTTGTCATTAGCAAGCAGACCTGCTGCTACAGCAGTGGGATACCAGGAGAATCTTTTAAAATGTCATTCTTGCAACTTCGAGCAATGCCATTTTGCTGCAATGGGTGATCACCCATTTTGGAAACTTGTCAGCTGCAGAGGCTGTACCGATTGATCTGCCCTAAAAAGTCACCTGCTGCTCTTGTAAGTGACTTCTGCRTTAGGTGTAACCAGCCCTATCCTGWTGGATGYTTCCTTTGCTTTCCTGCTTCCATYATGAACTTTTTAGGAAGCTGGGAGYCTGGCCTGACAAGGTCAGGTTTGATCAGACTGCCTGATGCCCTCACACCACCTGACTACTTTCCCATGTAATTTGTTGCCCATTGTCTATAAGATGTCACACCGTGTCCCCTGGGTGCTGCTGTTGGGATTCCCACAGGACACACCCTGAGCTGCAGGGTGAAGGCAGATCCAAGGGAAGGGGCTGGCTCAGAGCTGTGGCCCCACAGCCSCTGGTGGGTCAGGTACTCCCCCARGAGGGAGCAGACAGCTCTTGGCCCATTTGCACAAAGCTGGAAGGCTTCAAACTCTCGTGCTGTCACTGTAGTCAAGTCTGTATAATTTCTTTCTTACTTGTGCCTGCCAGCCTATCTCTGGCTGTCTTGGTGGTGCCTGTTGCCTTGTWACTGCTGTTGGCACGGGTGTTTTATTTCTTATCAGTGCTAGGAGCTGCCTGTTTTCTTTCTGGATTTATACAGATCTAAAYCCTACGTTTATCTTTCTTTTATCAGCAGCAAAGCTTGCAGATACTTCTGCCATCAAACCTACACTGAGTTTGGCTCTATATTCACTTCTCCATACTTARCTCATGTTTAACTCACATGGGTAAGGTAAGAAACAGAATTGGGATATTTGACTTTTGAAGTTCTCACAAATAGAACTAGGGTTTTTTTTTTTTTACTTAATTTTCCTTTGCTTTTGTCCTTGAGCATGAGAAAGAGATATATCATTAGTAGGATAATTAAGGAAAATCTGAATTTTTCAAAAGTATTRTGGTAAAAATGACATAGCAAGATGTCAATAACTTCTGATATCATTTATTTTAACTAGCCAAAGCATGGAAGAAAAAATACCAAAAAGATTGCTATACAAATGTGCAAACACTGGTTTAGGAAAAATGCATTTTAAAAGCAATATTTATAGCTTTAATGTTTTTCAATTGCAGTAAAAATTCTTTCCATTGTCAGTCTGCTTTGAATCTTTGAAATATACAGAGAGCTTGGAAGATTGTCTCTCGGTATCAGGGGAGGCTTTTTCTGCTGAACAGTTTGTAGAACAAGAAACCTCCTTGGCAGCTGCCCGAAGACAGATTGAATGTTGAAGGAAGCTTACATAAAGGAAAAGCAAGCACTGGCACAGTGACTGAGAAATCTACTCCTGCTTCCTAAAAAATGCTGAGCTGAGGGAAAAGCCACCAAGAGAACTGCACTCCTAGGGAAGGAAAGACAAGTCCCAAATGTATAAGACCAGGATCTTTCACCATCTCTACCTATGGGGTCCAGAATTCCTCCAGAATTCATCATGACAGATTATATTAATGACTCACCTCTAGCACGTTTCACYTCACTTCTCATAAATATTTGCCAGGCCTCAACTTTTTACTGAAATCTGTCTCCTGTTTCTGCAGTCTCTGTCACACGACTGTGTTCGTGTATTTTCAACCGCAGGTTGTGACTCCAGTGAGGAAACAGTGACTCACACTCTGGCTTTGGTGTCAATGCTTGAGTGTCACCCATGTGACATCATCATSATGGGTACATATTTTCTGGAACCCGGGTCTGAATCAGCTAAACAAAAACTTTTAAAGAGATTACATGGACCAAAGCCAACTCCTTTTTCTCCTGAGCTGTGGCTCACCTGCAGAGTGCATCCTGATTGAAACCTCCATCTCTCAGCTCACAGAGAAATCTCCCTCCACTGATAGATTCTGCAGAGAGGAGATATCCAAAGATGTATTCTCTGTTCTCTTCTTCTGTTAATTGCTGGACAAGCATCCCAGACACATCCTACTCTTCCACACTGAGTCAAAGAGCCAAGTTTGATGGGATATTCCTTGGGGATGTGTATCTCCTTGTCCTGCAAGAACTGTAGGAGAAATGTGTTTTAAAGTTTTGACTTGTAAATGGAACATCGTGTTCTATTTCCTTTCAACTASTTGTTGTCTAAAAAATTCTTATTTATGATAGCTAATTCTAATCTGAATTCCAGTTTTAATCTTTCAGGCATCTTTTATACTTTCTTTTAAAAAAGGATCTGTTCCCCTTTAGTTAATGTGATTATTGGAGTATCCTTTATACTGCCTAATTTAGCTTYCCTTTAATGTATCTAGAAAAGAATTTGGAGTTTCAGCCTCCCTGAGGAGATCGAAGATTAACTGATTAACAGATAATGTCAGTAATGGAATTTTAAGTCCAGCCAGAGGCAAGCCAGAAAGAAAAATTTTGATATTTTTATTTGGTTTCATATTTTTTTCAGTCTTTGATTTTGTTTTTCTTTCTTCTTCTTAAGAAGGTTATCAATGAAGTGGCAACTGTTAAGGAAAACTGTTCAAAGCACCAYTGATGTGCTTAAAGAAGCACAACATTTGCAATAAATTCTGTGTATAAGGGAACAAGTGTCTGGAGTTCATCAGAATATGGGTGTTCAGTGTTGCTGCCAAGATTAGCACACACACACTCACAGGCTATGTCTCCTCTTGTCAGGCTATGTCTATTCAAAGAGGCAGGATATATTAACTCCAGGAAAATTTCATGAGGAGGTGTCAAAACAGCTTTGGTATTGATTTACCTCTTGTTGACTTAGAGCAGAGACAGCAGGAAGCCATAGTGCTCTGCACCTAGGCAGGTAGATGTGTTTACAGACAGCCTGGCCATCAGCAGGGAATGAATGTAACTCTGTCATCACCAGACATATGAATCTTTTTATGAGTTTCAACACACTGTTAATAATCTGGACTGTAACAAAATCAATAGAGAGACATAATTATAAGAGMAGTCAATAAATAGCAATTTTATCCTATAATATCCATTATATTAGAGRTAGAAATATGTGGATTTCTAAATTATTTAATATGGCCCAATAARCTTAAATAGAGCTCAGTTTCATGGTTAACTTTATTAAAGCTCAGTACTGAACTAAAACACTAACCTGGATGGATAGAGGAGCTGCTATGTAATTATCTCACARTATCTACAGTGTTTTACACTTGGTTTAAGATGATCTTGTCAACAACAGGGAGTGATGGTAACAAATCAGTGCCTTATATTTTGCCCCTATTCTACACAACAAAGAAACAGAATATGCCTTAAAGCTGATGCTTTACAGGTAACCACATATAATCTGTCAGAGAGAGGTAAAGACATAGGGAAGGAACCACCAAGCATATTAAATCCTTATTATGATAATTTTTCCATTTAAAATCCTAGCTTTGATGGAAACACAGGTATGCTACACAATCTGCTGCAACACAGACATGGTTGGAGGTGACAGTTTGCTGGTCAATTCCTTACAATCAGCAAAAAGCATTTCGGTGGGTTTTAGCTGATGTTATAATTTGGCAAATGTTTGTGTTGATGTGTTATAAACCAGATTCTAAGTCCAAGATTCTCTCCTTTGTACCAGCCCAGCACTGCAAAGCCAGAGGGCAGCTGCCTTCAGTGCACCASTGCTGCAACCTCTGGGCATAAGGGCTGGATTCTGGTTTTCATTTCTCATGGGCAGACAGAGGCCATCAGGAGTAGAAAAATTTGTGATCATCTCAAAGTGCACATCTGCCTTCCTGGAGGATTGATTTAGCCAGTGACATGTAGAGGAGTCCTCAAAAACCCAAAAAGTTTTACACTAATAACCAATATTTGATTAGGTGAACAAACAGATAGTAAAAGGACAAGAAAAAGACATGGCATTCCTTCAACAAAGTGTTTTGGATTTACAATAGGGAGAAGATGTGTCATTGACTCATAGAAAAGCACACCTACCCTTAAGGTAGAGCACAAAGTCATATCTGATAGCCAAATGCTGGTTCTGAATTATCAACTAATTTTTTTAAAGACTGAAAATATCAATATTTCCACAGTTAAAACAAGTAGCATTGTCTGAGTCTTAGAAGTGTCTTAGGAGACTGATTCAGCTAAAGGTCATAAGAATTGCACAGCTAAAATATTGAACCTGACTGTGAAAAGCCAGGTCAAGGGAGACCCATGATTGGATCAAAGAAGAGCGGGGCAGATAAAAGGAGTGTTTACACTAAGCTATTCCTTTTGAATGTCACTAGAAATTGGGGTTCTTACACCCCCACCTCTTGTCTTCGTACCTTGTTTCACTCCCTTGTACTTTTCTCCTTCTCAAATAGTAAACATCTTGAAAGTCCTGGCGAGAAAACTTGAGACAGATAAACTATCCATTAAAATAAAGTGGAATGCTTTGATTTTTGCCTAGAGGGAAGGAGGAATAAAGCTCTTTTCTGTATCAGAATAAGGCTTACAGGTGAAAAAAAATTAAGAAAAATACCTCTGGCTACCCAGCCTTGTCATTTCAGGTACCTTCTAACACACACGCATTTTGGTCCTCAGAAGTGAAGCAGTAACATTTTTTCATCAGACAGAAACCCCCAACTTTCTAGCACAGTATGTCATCTGGCTAAAATTATTAACAACAGCACAATTACCCCTTCTCTTGGGCCCCAGCTTTATTTTACAGGCACACACTTAGGCTAGAAACAGTCCTGCAGGTTCACATGATATCAATGGGAGTCATTGTGTTCCTCTTGTAAATGTGAAAACCAATTACTTGTAAACAAACATGAAGTCTCAAGGTCTAGGGGGAAAAATTAAATCAGATTTTTAAAAAAAGTTTTCTGTGTTCTATGACAGACTGAAGTGAAAAATTTTCCAGTCTGTGTCCATGATTCATACCAGCTATATGTTTTTGTTTTCTTGGCTACAACAATTATCTTGTGTCTACTGTTTCCTATTTAGGATTAATTTGATTAATTGGTGTTACTGGTGGGAAAGTAGGAGTTGATGACAGAATATAAATATTTTTTACCTTATATTGTCTTTTAAAATCAATTTATGTGGCTGTACCTGAGTGCAAACATATGTAAAATATCGAGAAGTTTTTCATGGGAGGAATAAAGACTACACTAACAGTGTGATAAACTCAACTTTCTAGCTATTACCTAGATTGCAATCATCTGAAGATGACTTATATTTGTAAAAACAGCAAGTTGCGATCATCTGATTGTTCTCAGCTACTCTTCAGAGATTTTATTTGGAATTCTTGGGTCTGCTGTGGGTGCATATGTGCTATATCCAGGAGCTTGAAAAAATATATGCTACAAGAGAGCTTGTTGGCTCACTGGTTGTCCCAAAGGATAAASCCAAGGGAAAAAAAAAGCTGCCTGGTTGACTCTTTCATCACAAGACTGTGGGTACTTCTTATCTTAAAGCCTAATTTGAAGCTCATTGACATCAAAATTGAAGTAACCAGTCTTTGCACAACAAAATAATGACAGACCCTGAGCAGGCAGAACTGCGGGGGTTAATTATTTTCATGGTGCAGAAAAGGGGGCTCCCCAAGGATCTGTTGACAACACTGAGACAAGTGTGAGCTGCACCTGGAATGGCTGGAGYCTGAAATCAGTACTGTTTATAAGCATTGCCTCATCAAAAAGAGCTTACAGGAGAGAAATTTATTTTGTGTATATTAAACAGTCAACAAGAAAAAGAAGAAAGCATGCTGTTCTGCAGGTCAAAATATTACTTATTACTCTAATAAGCACTTAACTCTTTTTGAGAGTGCAGCAGAGGCAGACAAGGAATTTTTTTTCTGCAGTGCTTTAAGTCATTCACTTGATTTGTTGCCATTTACTGCAGTTGTGTAATGGCTATAAAACTGGAAAAAACATAAAACATAAAAGAAAGGTGTTGAAGTCAGCCTTAAGGTACTAAATTCCTGACAGCAGCTTGTAAAGCAGTGGAGATTTAGGTGCTGTAAGATGACACTGGAGGTTGTGGTGGGTGCCAAAGTGATGAGTCTATGACAAACTGGAATTACGCAACTATGAAAAAAGGGCCTGGGCACCTCCTGATCCCTGCTCATTCCTGGGAGCACCAATGTTTCACAGATGCTTTTCATTTGATGTAAATGGTCTTCAGACATCTCAAACTCCTCGTTTGGATATGCCCAGAGCTACCCCTAAATTCGGTATATGGCCTGATCTGAAAGGCATGTACAGAGCACTGCTGTCAGAGTCTGAAAGTATGAAAAGCCCTACAAAATACAAGTGGAGTTTTTAAACATAGAAAATAAATAAATAAATAAATAAATAAATACAGCCAGGGATGCTCTTTCATGTAGTTTTTTCAGATCTGTTGTGCAGACATCTGTGAGCTGAGCTGTGCATCAAGAAAGGACTCAGCTTCACATATGTTTTAAAGTGCCTGCTACCTCCCACGTTCAGTAGTTGCATTCCTGTAAGGCATATGTTGAGGAAAGAGAAGACCTTGGTTCAACCCCTCTCCCTTAGACTGAAGAAATTCACCATTTCCCTTTCATCTCTCAGGAAGATTTTCTACCCACCTGGCTAGAGGCCACATAGTAACAAACTGCTTTGACTACTGGATCTAATCCACCGCAGAGTAACCAACTTAAAATSCATGTCTGAGTTGCAAAGAATGAGCTTCTCTCTTGAAGCTGGTATATTCAGATCCATTTAGCATAATGCTCATTTAGTGCTCATGAGCGTCCCTGCGCCATGGATTATTTTGCCATGAAAAGCATGAGATTGATTATTAGAGATTCAAGATAAAGCTGTGTCTTCAAATATAGCTAAAATATATTTGAGGAAATTGTCAGAAACTTGTTGTACCATTTGAATGACAGGGAAAAATGGGAACTCAGTGATAATTAAAGGTAAGGAATTCAAAAGGGGCAATAAGAAATATTTTTCACAACATAAAGGTTATGYTGCAGAGCCTGTTGACAGCCACAGAAACTGGGATCAAAACTTGGTTGTCATAATGTTCTCAGAAGGGAGACAGAATCTTATGTAGCCTATAGAGTTCAGGCCAAGTTAGCTGAAGTTCTTCATTACTGGATTCCAGTACCTTAAAATACCTTGTGTGCCACCATGAGAGTCTGCATGCTAGGCTAGGTAGGACTGTGATTGTAATGCTGGGTGGTCGTGCCTCTACCCCATTAAAACTCTTTCTATTGCTATTATTATAATTCACTGGTGGACTATATATACTGTACATATTTATACACATAAATGGAATAGATTAGTTATATTGTGTCTTGATTTGATGAAAAGCACAAGGTAGGCTGTGGTCAGGTGCCAGGAATGAGGGGAGAGGGAGCTATAACAGGTATATTAGAGGGGTTAAGAAGGGCATAAACTCTCCCCTTCCCCCAGTAGCACATTTGAACATGGTCAATGACTTGTGTTTCACTCTTGTGAGCTAATGTGCTCCTTTAACCAGTCCTGTCAAAGCCACCCATGGGCTGCCTTCCTTTGTACTGCACAGGAGCTCAAGGCAATGCTCTGATCCTGCACAGCCCCTGCCTGCTTAGGTCAAAAAAAAGACTTGGGCAGAAACAGAGCTGCTTTCRTAACTCTCAGTGGACAATGACCAATATCTTTTTTTAATACAAGAAAATGTGTCTTACGTTCCTTTGTCTCCCAGCAGTGTTGCAGCTCATCCTCCCAAATAGAGCTCTATGCCCTGTAGGCAGAGGTGAGATTTCAGAAATTTTTGCATGATTCAGTTCTCATTTTAGTCATTGAAAGTGGARTTAATTTCCCTCAGCCCTGCTTGCTGGATGTTTCTCACATTCCTCAACTGTGGACAGTTTCCAGATTTATTTATATCACTATTTTGCTTTTAAATGATAATTCTTTATCAGCATTGACTTTTAATATTCTTAGAGAACATTAAGTTATTGATATGAGTCAAAATACACCAGAACTTCAGGAGAGTTTCATTTCATAGGACCCTTTCCATCAAATGTATACGGCATGTATAAGTGCACACAGCAGTGCTTAAGAGCCCACTCCATACCTACCATAATCAGTGACAGTGTCTCCTGTGGCTTTTGTGGGCTGTGGATTGAGTTTCAAGTGCCAGCAGTTACTCAAATTACATATAAGTGTTAGAGTAGGGTCTTAAGTAGTATGAATGTTGGTTATTGAGGCCAGASTTAGGTCTCAGACTCCCTGCTGAGCTGCTGAGGTAGAAAAGCAAACTGAAGTTAAGGAGCAAACTCCTGCTTAAAGGACAGGGGGAGAATGGAAGGGTGGAAGTAGAAGTGTGCACAATGATTTCACTGTTAGAGACTGCTGCTCGTTTGTCCACATTGTCTGTGGGCAGTTTGTCATGCAGTATCTACAAACAAATCTCTTTTCCATACACTAAGCAAAAGGAGAGCATGAACAATGCAATGCATCCATTGGCACTGCTCATTGCAGTCAGTTTACTGAATCCTTTAGGAAAGCCTGCCTGAAAATACCCAGTCTGTAATATACCCTTAATRCCTTCCTGAAGTATATTATATTTACTGTATAGCAGTACGAGTACAATCATTTAATAATAAAATTATTCCAAGAATGATGGTCATTTTCAGCTGATAACCCTAAAGCCAATGACATTTTATCACCGTTTTAATTTATGATTGTGGAGTGGCCCGAGAAACTAAACCTAATTCATGGTCTGGGTGAGTAGAACTACTACAAATATATCACATTACTCTTTATCACCTATGGTTATACTGCTGCTCATAATAAGTTTTTTTTTTTTTGTTTGTTTTTTTTTTCAAAGCTCAAAGTCCTACCTATCCTTAAGTACTGTCATGGTTCAGGTAAAAGCCAGAAGAGCCTAGAAATGCAGAATTAAGACAAACATAACAGGATGACCTCAGGTATCTCAGATGATTCAGTGTTATAGCAAAGATAAGTAAGGAATATTTTGTGTTATAACATTAAAGCATGGAATGAAACAATGAATCACATCCTGGGAAGATGAGCTCACACACTAGAGAGGGTCTTTGTCACTAATTATTCTTTTAAATTAATACCTGCTTCCTTTGACTTCTGCAGTGATGTTTATGGCACTTGGAAGGCTTTATCCATACACATCAATAAACCCTTTAGGTTGAGACAATTTAAGGAATAGGCAGGGAATGGAGTGGAGCWGTTCCCAAGCTAGCAAGGCTTGCAGAGTGGAGATAAGTGAACYGAAGTTACTCATCCTGGCTGAAGTAAATTAGCCCAGATGAAGAGATTTGTAGTGAATTGAAGAGGGCAGCGTGCAATGGTAGAACCAGCAGGGAGCAATTTTAAGCCTCCATCCTGCCAGCTGTTTCACATGGGTGGTCCCTGAGCATGCCTGGTGTGTAATTAACCTGAATCCCTGGGTAGCATCTGTGGCACACACACTGGTATTGCAAGCTACCATTTCACCCTTGCTTCCCTGCAGGTCTGACAAATGATTGTTGTGTTGCAATTACAGCAGACTGAAACCAGCCCTACGCTTTCCTGCCTCTCTTTAAAAATAAGGAACACTCWTTTCCATTAGCTGCCAATTAAAACAGAATTTACTTTAGAATAAATAAAAAACCCCAAACAGCTCCAGCTGTGAAACAGTTGCCTCTATCCCTGAAAGGAAGTGTCTAGAGCGGAAGGAGCACAGCTTTGCACCCACTGATGCTTGTTAAGTAGAAAAAAAWTTCATCACATTCTTAGAAGTCTAGTAGGTCTTTGATCTGGCAGATTTCTTAACTGACACTCAGTTTTCCTACAGAACCAGTGTTACTGTGCTCAGGTGCTTCTAGTTACATGGTTAAGCAGAGCAGGATGTCAGTGCTGCCACACACCGTGCAGGAAGGCTCTTGGTTCTGCACCATGTCCCAGCGACTGCAGTCATGGGCAGTGGGCTTTAGAGCCCACCGATTCAGGGCTGAGCAGGACCTAGTGTTGTGCAAAGATGATTGCTTGCAAAACAGCCCAAACCCCTTTCCTTTCAGCTCCAAAGCTGAGGCAGATTTGCTAAGTCGAAGTTATTTTAGTGGTCATTAGCTGMAATAGGATGTTGTCTTGAGCAAGCAGCACAATGTATTTATTGTACAATCCATCCATACTGTAAAATGTTGACTTTGTTATGCTATGGTTCCACTRGTTGTGTTGCCATTTTAACTACATTTACCATTTTCTCTTAATTTAAAAAGAATCTGTTTCTCATGATGACAGATTGGTTGGCATCATGAAAGTGTTTGATATCATAAAATTCTGTGACTTGTGAAATGATGTGATTTAACCTACAGTTACCTATGCCAATTTGTGAGGTCTGATTGACAACAGACACTTGTGCAARTAGTGAGATGATTCTAATTAGAGGCACTGTAGAAGCAGCAGAACAGGGACAGTGGGCACTGTGCTATCATTTTCAACTGCTTTGGCTTGATCCTCTTAATACCTGACTTACTGGGAAAGTTGGTCCTTTGTCAGGGAAGACCCGTAAGGCATATCATGTTGGTAAACTCTTTCTTCTTTTCCAAAATATATTCTCAGGAGTGGAATTAATGTGTCTTGGTTGTGCAGCATGGGATAATGGAATTTTCTTGCTGGGAATTTGGGAGTGTTCCTGGAGGACTCTACAACTATGCAGGGAAGAGTTCTGCTCAGCAGAGGCTTGTTGTCTAGTAATGTTATGTATAATGCTGGCTTGAATATGTTTTGGCTCACAGAGATAATTTCCAGATGCTGGGCCAGAATTTTYTTTTACTACACCAAAAACAGAAGGGGGAATCCACCTATCTGCATCCCAGTGATTGTAAGCACTRAGCAAAAGAGATCAGCCCTTTGGAGCTCCCCAAATTTTCCCAGGGACTTAACCATGTGCTTTGGCTCAGGAAGAGCAGTGACTGTTTGCCCGCAGCTTGAAAAACTTATTCCTGGCTGAAACTGAAGTGCTCTGGCATTCTGCAGCTGTATGGGAGAGAAACAGACTCCACCTCAAAGCATGAGCTTTTCTAGGCTGCTTTTACTCGCCCTCTCCAAACTATGAGGGTTTGCCAGCTATTATGTGCATAAATTTGTMATTTTCTGGCCAGCACATGGGTCTATATCGCATGGCACATGTCCTACGTGCTGCTCCCTGGTGCTGACTGAGGTCACAGCTTCCCCACTGAGGTCTGTGCTGCAGTGGGGGTGCCAAGTGCCTGCCTGCACCTACAGTCCTGGCTCCAGTGACAATAAGTGACAGCACAGCACAGAGCTTTCTCCAGTGGCTGAYTCCTTTTCTTAGAGAGGACAGGGGGGTATCTGTGGAGGTGACAGTGCAGAGACAGGGACCTGGAGTTTGCATCAAATGAGTTCACTGTGGTACTGGCAACAGCTCCATGTGACACTTCTCTCCTGGGTAAATTATGCAGCTGTCTGCAATATATATGCACTCTGAGGAAGGAGGACTGTCTGCTTGCCCTGTTTTCTCTCATTAATATTCTTCCTGCAGTAATTCCTCCTTTCCCCACCTCTAAATTATATTTCCTTTTGTTTTTTGGTGGGGTTTTTCTATTTAGTGTGTGTGTGTGTGTGTGTGTGTGTGTGTATGTGGTTTTTTAAATTTGTTTTAGGTTTTTGCTTTTTTTTTTCTCAAAGAAGAAGCATTTTGTCCAATTTTGTACTGTTAGAAAAGGGAACAGGTTTCATTGTCCTACACCTCCTTTTTTTTCTCTTAATCTCCCAGGATTTTCAATTCACACATTAGAAAGATTCATGTCTTCTGAGAAAGAGATGACTGAAGTATGAGGTTTTCTCCCCTATTACCTTTTCAGTTTTTCAGAYTGGGGAAGAGATTGCTCCTATAACGTAAGCATATTCCATTATGGCTGCTTGAAATGTATCTTTCTTTCCTAATAGTTTAAGAAGTAGAAATAAAAGTTTGAATAATCTTTGGTTTTTATTACAAACTTTTTTTWAAAAAAAAGAAACAGTGGAAATGCTCTATTTTAAGTCACATTTCTAATGAAAGTGAAAATACCAAGAACAAGCTTTTGCACTTTTTTTTTTATTTGCACATCAAACCAATTTTCTTGTGGCTCTTTATAAGTTGGAGGTTGTTTGTTGATTTTTTTTTTCCTCCTGCCATAGCCATTTGCTGTTATAATGTGACAATTTCCATGACTGTTTTGCATGTTGATTTAGTTKAAAATGACTGTTGCTCTCTTGGATGCCATGCACATAATTAATGTCTCCTATCTGTCTCTAGCAAAAGGAAGGAAATCTTTTCTATCTCTGATGGAAATGGTTGAGAGGCCCTCTGGGACCAATTAGATCACCAAATGGCAGTGGCATCCTGGAAGAAACCACCATGGTGCATTTTCATCACTCTTTTCAGCTRAGCAGGTTGGAGGATTGGAGGGAGGGAGAGGGAAGGGAAATGTCGGGGTCCCTGATTAGAGCAATAAACTGGCAAATAAACCACATCTTACTTCCCAGTTGAAGGTGCTGACTTGACACCTCTCATTTTTTCARCCTCATTTCTTTCTGGCTAAATAAATTCATTTCATCAGTGTTTTGAAAGCACAGTGTCTCGATGACAGTCTGAATCCATACCATTTAATTCTAGCATTTCTTGTGTCTCTTGACAGCAAGCAGAGAGAAAATACTGCTTGAGATAAATGGCATTTCTGTCCAATTCAAGTTGTAGTGCTTTTTAATCAGAGCATTTGAGACAGCATCAAGGGCTGTAGCCAAATTGTTTAGGGTTTCCTTTTCTCATTGAAAAATTTAATAGCATGTAAGAGTCTGATGCTTTTTATAGTATTACTGTAATTCCTGGTTTTAGTGATAAGACATKTAGTAGAATTATCAGCTATTGCAACAAAGCCTTAAAATTCAGAACCACTTAAAATTTTAAGTTGTATCCTGAAACCATCTGTACAGTATAGTGGTAATCTTTAAGTGCAGTAAGTTTATAAACCATACAGATGTCATGCTGTTAAAATGAACGTCTGTGTTGCCTTGACATTTATAAATGCTAAAAMCTTTACCTTGTTATTCAATTCACTGCAGGGGATGATGTTTAAAATGGTAACCTTCTCATGCTTATAGATTATTGCTTAATTTTATTAGTCTTCTTTTTATAAAAAGAAGTCACAGTCAACATAATTTCTCCAATGTGAAGGGGCACAATTGTAAATTGATGTATGATTGTAARTTATGAGAGCTAGCATAGGAAAAACGAAGTTAGGAACACATATCTCTGCTTCTGTACTTAAATATCAGTTTAGGAAKTGTGTGAATTGAAAAGAAAGATGATGTTTCATTATATGGATGATACCAGTCTTGTGARTACCAATTGTTTGGTAAATCTCAGATTAATTCCTCTTAAATGACACAAAGGATCAAGCTGTAGCTTTTGCAAGATTTTCTCAATACAAGTAGGTCAAATATAACTCTTAATGTAGCAACTTCACATGCTTGAAAACCAGATTGTCTTTGTACATGGAATGCTGCCTCTCACGTATGTGTTCATCATACAAGGAAGCATTTCACTGAAAATTAGCTGTACCTAGCAGTCTAGTGGTACAACACAGGATGTCCCTCACCTGAGGGGACCTGGGCTCAGTGGAAAACCCCAAGCAGTCCCTGTGTACGTGTTCAATACTGAAGTCATCKGTTCAGCTTGAATCCAGAGTAAAAAGACAAACAAATGTGATAGGCCTCGTATGCTCAGGAGATAAAAGCCTGCAGGGACCTCAGCAAGGTAAGGAGGTCACTTCCTCCTGTAGCATCAYCCTCACTCCACTTCTGCCTGTGAAGCTCAGGTATCTGCCTCTTGGGTTGCAAATATTGGTGTGTTGCAAATCTGGTGCGGTGCAACTTCTTTCCCCACTCTTGTCACTCTTTATCATTCAATTTGCAGGAGAACATAAGGTCAGTCAATTCTAGAGATTTTCCTAGACAAAGGGTCAAATTTGGCAGAGATGCCCTGTAATGGGAACATCCTGCAACTTGCAGAAGTAAAAAGATATTGTGGTTAATTGTCAAACTGTAAAAATACTGAATCGAAGGATTGTGGTTGTGCCTCAGTGTGAGGGAGCCTGAGGGTTGCCCAGACTGAGGAATCAGCAGGAAGGTGCAGCTCCCTTATTGCTGAGACCTCTGAGAGGTGGCTGCATGTCCCCAGCTCCCATCCCAGCACAAAGCCACACTGACCAGGCTGTTCATGGAGGGGTCAGGGCTGTGGGATGTACAGCAGAGCGTAATCACAGCTGTAGAAATTTTATTCCAGGCTAGGACATCAAATGAGACAGGCTCTGCAAGTYAAGACAATCTCTGCAAGTTTCAACATTTACAACTGTCTGTTGACAGGAATTAAAATGCTGAGAGAAATGAAAGCTCAAAGAAAAACCTTAAAAGGATTATTGGATACCGCTGCAGCTCTTGAGGGTCGTAGGGTCTTGACAACCCTCAGTAAAATCTTTTTCTCTTGAATTGAATGAAAGCAGCAGATTCTGTCCCATGGGTGCTGTGCTGTGTCTCTGCAACAAGCRGAGTGAGGATTCAGTGGATATCTCAAAGCTGCAGGGACATAATTGAAGCAATTCTGCCTACACAGCAGACAGAAGGAATCTGGATTGTCCTGACACCCCAATCGTCCTGACACTTCATTCGTGAGCTGAGTGGTGAGAATTCATAATATAACATAAGTTTGTAGTTTTGCACTCCATTTAATGTTGAATAGGTGTAGAGTTTTTTTGCTGCAAAACATGTTACAGAACTCTGTACATTTATCCCCTGCTCAGCCCCCTCCAGTGGATTTTGCTGGTGCCTGGAAGCTTGGGGTGCAATCAAAATAGTCATATTGGAGCAAATCACAAGATAAATCACAAGGCAACATCCTTTTATTTTACTAKTTTTCGCGAGTCAGCAGCTAGAGGTTATCATCTTGTTGGCATTATTTACAGAATTAATAACTTATTCTGCTCTTGTTTTGCAAGAAATTGTTCTCTGAGATCTCCATTGTGTTATGCACCTTTGCACAAAACCACACTCCTACAGCAGAACTCTCACTTTGGATCTCTTGAAAGCCAAAATACATAGGATCCACTATCGCTTGCATAATTTCTTGTTGATAGAGAGCCTAAGAATAATCACCTTCAAAATTCTAATTTGTTTCAGAAGAAAAGCCTTTTTTTGCATATTGACTGCTTTTGAAATAGAAACATCAGTGAAATAGTTAATCCTGGTGTGAGTTTTTCCAATGTAGTAGTTTTGGGGTCACTTAAAAATCACTGGAAATGTAACCTCTTGCACTTCCTGTAAAACACTGAACTCCGGATGATAATCAAGACCTCTARAAAATTGTGGGCTGCATGAAAATTGCAGATTTTGCAATTTTCTGACCGCTGTGTAATTTTCTGGCACATTTAAATGTGTGTTTGGTTCAGTGCCAGGCTTCTTCCTCCCCCAGACACCCTAAAATTAACTAGGAGCTTTGGGAATTTCATCTGTCAAACACAGACAGAAGTGTCCAATCAGCCGGGAGGAAGCATGGCTGAGCAGGGCTGACCCAAAGCCCTTCTCAAAGAAGGAAGGAAGGAGAAAAAGACAGATGAGGAACAGTCTAGCMGAGAAAGGAGAGGGAGGACAAGATCAGAAGGGGAGAAAGAAGTGCTCTGGAGAAAGGGTGAAAAGGCAAACTTGTGAGAGAAAGAAAACAGTAGAAACATGTGGAACAATAGCTTGTAGTTCCCTTATAAAGAAGTGGGCTTTGTGTTGAGAMTTCATTTGGGGATTGAGAGTGTGAAGCTTTTTATGCTAAAAAACCCTGGAGTTTCTTCTCTGAAAGCTGATGCAGAGTTAAGCTGTCTGGGTTAAGGAGGTGCTCAGGTCCTTCAGATGCAAGTGAAGCACTGAAGTTTCACGGTGAATGTTCAGGCTACAGTGAATTCACAGCTGAGCTTCGCGAAACTGAAGAAAGCTGGTAGATGGGAGGTGGATTAGGGAACAGACTGATGGCAAAATGGGAAGAGAAGCTGGGTTATCCAGTGCTGCCAGTGCAGCACCTTTATCACTGCATCACCTGCATTGTATGGCTCATTGTCTTTCTTTYATAATTTTCTTCCTGTTCTCTAAGACTTTAAGGTGTTGTGAAGCAACAAAAAATGGTTTAGACAGGCCACATTTGTCCTGTACATCTACCCAGCTTCCCCCGCTTTGCTCTGCCATTGTTCTTAGCAACTCTGCCCCTCTGAGAAATAAAAAATTGCCTGTCCTTGAAGATCAACACAGCACTCACTGGTGAAAGAGCACCTCACAGGACCCACTGCTGTGGCTAACCAGCACCAGCAGTACAAGGGTCATGGGCTTCAGAAGAAGCTTTTTGAAAGCCTTGAGGAAGAGGGAAATATTTTAAATAGGGAAGCAAGAGGGTTGAAAGAACAATGAGGAGTTTATGAGAAATGGCCAAGGAAGAAATAATAGGCTCCAGACACATTACCTCACCCTAYGTGTAGCCTTCGGCCTTGAGATTGGGTCCTTTGACCAGGACCATTGTCCATTTTGTTGTTTTATCAATACAGTAGYTTTGTGCTTGGTATTTGGGCCCCAGACAATTAATTTCAGAGTAGAATCACACTTTTGTCAAGTTGAGAAATCAACCAGCTTTTCCAAAAGAATACTTTAAATTAGAGGTGC
Organism: Malurus melanocephalus; assembly: GCF_030028575.1. Lineage (NCBI taxonomy): Eukaryota > Metazoa > Chordata > Aves > Passeriformes > Maluridae > Malurus > Malurus melanocephalus. The sequence goes on from NW_026623238.1 coordinate 1,984,268, forward strand.
AAGTGATTTTGAGATTGCTCCCAAACCTGACTCATTTCTAGTTTGAGTCAAGGTTAATAGGTTGAAAAGAACATGGAAGACTTTCTCTAATATGCCGGGGTATATGTGGACAAATCATCCATTCTCTAGGATTTTTTTTTTTTTTTTTAGTCTAATTTGCTCTAAGAGCATGATTAGAAGATCTACACCAAATATATCACATGTTCTTTTTATTCTGACAAGCAAATAAAATGCTTCACCTTTTCTGGAAATTATGCACTCCCTGGTATTATAAATCTTTCTGCTCTCAGTGGTGGCATTAACAGCAGTTCTAAATTGCCTACCTAAACGAACAAACAAAACAAACAAACAGAAAAAAAAACCCCAAAAACCCCAAAACCCAAAAAAAACCCAAAACAAAACCCCAAAGCCAAAACCAAAACTGACCAACCCCACCCCCCTCCCTGAATTAAAAAGAAACCCAAAAGTATTTTAAACACTTTAAGATCATAAAAAAATAGACAACCATATGGTAGAATAACTGGCAAGCTTAAAATCCTTCAAGATCCAGAAGTTCAAGCATTCAAAGTTTCATATACTGATCTGAACACTTTCTCAAATTCGGAAATCTCATGAGGACAAGATCTCATGAGATATTCTGTTATGTTTGGTTGGAATGGCACAGCATGATCAATTCTTCTTCCAGTGTTTGTTTTTTGTTACTCAGCCATGAAMTACACAGTAAAGCAATACTTTCTCTAAACTGCAATGCTTAAAAATATCGTATTCTAATTCCAGATGTGCTTTCGGGTCTGATCTGATTTCATTTTCCATGTGGAAAGACTAAGGACTTGCAGCATGATATGTACGTAACCCAAGATGTTTCATCTTTAAGCAATATCTGTCATTGAGAATCACTGATGTTRCACATTTGCAGAAGAGGAGGGTTTGTCCCTGTAAAGAACAGTTCCTTTTTCTTTCTTTGAAAGCTCTTTCTTGTAACTGTTGTTTTCAACTCAATTARTTAAGGATCAACAATATGCCTCAGGCTATTTGATTCCCTCTTTCCATCTTTCGGTTTCAAATGGCCAAATGATTTCCAAGAATGAAGCAAGGAAAAGAACAATTTACCCATTGAGGTCAGTGAAGATCCAATATTCTGCACCATGCTTTGTTTTATGGAAACATTAGTATATTAGTTACATTTAGTAAAGACAAAATGCACCAAATTTTGCTGAAAAGTCAATAAGTCCATTGAAGAAAAAGCTRTCTTTGACATCATACAACATTCACGTCCCCAAGTTTCAAAACATTGTATTAATACAGTTTCTCAATACAATGTTTGCAAGAATTTCTCAAAGTGGACACAATTATGAGTATTTCTTTTATTCTGGTCTCAAAAACATTGTCTAAATAATTTTGTAGAACTTTTTTTTAAAAATTAAGTGAGCCTAAGGCTCATTTCCTAAGATGGGAAATTTCATCTTGTTACTAAAATTTATAAGAAATTATGAGTACTTGGAAAATGTTTTTATAACTGACAGTGTTGAACAATTGTGAATGCACTTACAGATATTGTTATGGTGGGTAATGCCAGAATATGTATAGAAAAACCTAAACAGCATCTAATTTTAATGATGCAATAGCAAAAAGCATTAAACATTTCCTAGCAAATAGTGATTATTTCACTCATAGTAAGGTAAGGTCTTTAATACCGCACCAGACAGCCAAATATTTCTCAAATCTTTTTCATAAAAACACATCTTCTGTTTCTAAAAGAGCATTTTSTTTTTTTCCTAAAAGATATTTTTATGAAAATAATAGAAGATTCAAAATAAAAATACCCTTGAGTATTTCCTTTCATGTAAACCTGTAGTTCAGTTTTACTARAAGGGGTTCCTAGCAGCACTGCCTGCTCTTGGCCTCACCTTGAGAAGCTGTCAGATTCTCACTTGCTAAATGTTCTTGGAGGTCTCTCAGCTTGTTAGTGCATTGTGTGACTTCACAGRTCTGGCTTTGCAGTGAATGCAGACACCATGGTGGCTGTAAATCCTATGCCTTGCTTAAATACTCAGGGAGTATCCATGAACTGCTGAACTTGTGATTACAGCTTCTTTCTTCACCCAGAGAATGTCTATAAGAAAGCTTATATCTGGTCTTTCTATGACRGAATARTGGAAAGCAACCCACAAAGGCTCTKCTTCAAAGACCTTTCTAAGCAGAAGAAACACTTTTCTCCCACATGGCATCTCCAAGTACATTTTCCTGGAGTCAGTTTATACTACACTCTGAGGAGTCCCTGCTGTAGTGGAAACTGCACAACCCTCCAAGGTGTGCATCTGTGAGATGTATGTTTCTATGACATGTAAACCTATTTTATTCCAAAGGACCAGAAAGGAACCATTTATTAGAGCAGATGAAGAGAAAATTCTTGGTGGGAATGGCATAGGAATGGTCAGGTGGAGGAGCTTTGAATGAATGGTGCCCCTTTATTAAGAGCCTTATGTAAATAAAGGGACATGCTGGAATCTCTGCGAGGTTTAATTATATAAAACACGGAGGATMTGATTCAGATTTCTATACCTTGCCCCTCAGTGCATCTGCCTTCAAGGATCAGTTTGTCTGCAAGAGGGTCTTAACAGCAAAAAAAAAGTAAGACAAAGACTAAATGCAAAGGTTATATGCTGTGAAGTATTCACATAAACAGATAGGGAGACATAAGACCTCCAAAGTCTTCTGTCTCACTGAGCTGCACTCTTTCCTCCTTGAAAGCAGAGCCCACATTTACAGAGCTTGAGGAAGATCTAGAGAAAGTCCACAGTGAACGCTCATTTTCAGTTGCCTTTAAAAAAAAGAAGACTTAGGTAACAGACAGCAGGATATAGATTCAGGGCATCTTCCTCCCTAGTCTTATATGAGTAAAGGTGCACTGAATTATGTATAATAATTCTATATTTATTACARAGCTGAATACCTCACCTTTTCAGTGTACTTTCCAGATCAACTCTCCGTTGACTTCAATTCATTTTAAAAGTGTGTCATTATCGCAAATAGAAAAACTAAAGATTTAAACCCAGCAAACTAAAACAAAAACAGGTGAAACAAATCTTGTTTTTGGACTTATATCTATCCATTTTTCCTGAGGCCCATAAGCTGGAATCTTTTCTGCTTTAAAGTTCTCATAATTTTTTTCCTTTATCCTCGTCCCCAATACTTTTTTTCCCAAAAGAGCTGAGTTAACTTACATTTTCTGTGTTACATTAAATTCCATATAATCTTCCCCATTATTAAATGAACTGTAAGCCAGCAAGGTACTGAATTAGACACTACTTTAGSGTACTGAATTAGAGACTACTTTTTCCTGGCAGAGCAAACAGTATAATGTTCAGAATGAAATCARCACACATTCTTTGAGTAAATAAGTAGATAAGGCTGACTTGTTGCTCCCCAATCTTCTGTCTCCTAAACTTAAAATTAACTGAAATGGCCAATCTCATGTAATATCTTTTTAAAAATTAGAATTAGAAGAAAAAGGGAATATTCATAGACAAAAATTTTCTTTCTTTCTTTCTTTCTTTCTTTCTTTCTTTCTTTCTTTCTTTCTTTCTTTCTTTCTTTCTTTCTTTCTTTCTTTCTTTCTTTCTTTCTTTCTTTCTTTCTTTCTTTCTTTCTTTCTTTCTTTCTTTCTTTTGGTGCAATCATATTTTGGTCACTGTTGTGGTTAACATCAGCAGCTTTGCTGGGGACATTCAAATGAAACTCAGGGGAAAAGTAAACATAGATAAAATTGCTATGCATTACTTTGCGACGCGGAGCTATACATCATTCATGATATCTTTATAATGCAATACTATTTGGATGTTTCAGTCTGGAAAGAAGCCCAAGTGTTTCCAGGCACACTAAGAGCACATGAAATTATGATCGGGGACCTTATTTAAACCACCTACTCTAAATGTCTAATTTAGGCWTTGCTACTAATATAGTGTTTAAATTTAAGAGTGAGATAAGCGATCTAGGCCTGCCARATCTTGCCTCCACTACAGCTGGTGGGAAAGAAATAGCTGTGACTCCTAATTTGAGCACTGGAGGTGGGATTCRTCTCACCTAACTTCTCACACAGGAAAAATAGTTGTTTAAATCTGAGCTGGCAGCCCTTCTTTCAGTGAAGAGATGGAGACACCTCCACAGTGTCTTTCCTGCTGCCACTGGTTCAGAAAGGGGTGACTTTTTCTCTAGCATTCCTTTATCCTGATTGATAAGCTTAGACTTAGGCAGAAGTCACTTCTGCATGCATGACCTGAGATGATGACACTTTTGGTGGTCAATGTAGGCAGGAAAACATGGGCACACCTCACCACCAGCTCCACAGGGTGTTGAGCCAGTGCCAGGGAGCTGCAGGGTCTGGTCTGCAGGGTCAAGGGAGCCTGGAGTTGGGGTGCACAGACTGGACAGACAGGAACTAGCTGATCCAGACAATTTAAAAATGAGATGAAAATGGAACTTAGTRAACAGATGCATGGATTTTAGATGATAATTTTAACAAGGTCATTCACATTTTTCATGTAAGAAGAATTTTCTGTATTAATAGAAAAATTCCTCTGGAAGTCCTGCCACTTTTGCCAAGTATTAGGAAAACTCCTGCCTATTTGAATAATTTGTGGCCTTGTCATCAACTTATACCAGGAGATTAAAGTGCAGAGATGTGARAAGTCTGCCAAAGCTGACAAACTTTTCTGGAAATGTTATGACACAGATGCACTCTGAAGAAATAATATTTGTCTACTTGTGACACRTCCAGCCCTGGGCCAGCATCTGCACTCTGCCCCACCTTTGCTCCCAGACAGCACTGCTAGGCTACAAATGAGCAGGGACATGATTCCAGATTCCCTTTTCCTACAAATCTAACTGTATTTAGAAATCTGTGGTGAAGGAAACAATTTTCCTATGTTCCCCAGTGATTTTAACTTCACACACGTGTGAACAAAGTTGCAGGAGACAAAATTTTTAGGGAAAATCAAATCACTTTGTATCCTTCCTGAAACAGGCTTATGATCTCATGGCAAATGCAAGCAGGCAAGTCCTGAGTGTCAATTTTTTGCTCCAAAATCCACCATGGCTTTAATCTCACATGGGCTTCCTTCGCTCTTGCTGGATCCCAGAGTTTAAGTTCTACTTTGAACAAACCAGTTCATTTATTAYAGCCTGCTGGAGCCCACGGATTTTGCATAAAATTGTATCAGTCATACAGAAACAAGAAACTTAATGAATAATAATAAATTCAATAAAAATGTAAACAAAGTGTAAAACAGTAAACTGGAGCCAAATAAATCAGCAGTAAAGAATAAGAATGTCAAAGCACAAAAGAGCAATATCCAAAACCCTTTAATTACAAATTACCTTGATGTCTATCACATTTGTGYTTTGATATTCACTTGAATTAGGTTTTGAATTCCTGGAATAATCTGTGTGCTCTTAAAGAAGAATTCTATATAATTTCCCATGCKATGAATGAGCTTTCCTCCAAACTGCTGAAATAGAATCTCACAATTACTTAATAATAAGAAAGAATCAAAAAACAAGTAGGAAGGAGGATGTTGAGACCCTTGTTCAATAAGTCACATCTTGGAATTTTGGCAGGTCTCCTTTTTTTTGGTTGTCCAATTATTTGGATGGCCAATGAGATTATTTCTTGTAATTTCAGAGGCTTTACAATCATATTCCTATTTCCAACTTTAACATCTTTATTAGTCCTTAATCAGATATTTTCTCTTGGTTAGTGAATGKTCCCTTCTCATTTGAGTGCAAAATTTTGGGTGGATAAATACACAAAATATTTATTTTATTACTCTATGGAAATAATGGATTGAATTTTACAGTTAAAAGACACTCAATTTTTGTTACTTTTATAAACTTGTATTCTGTAATTTTCTAATAGTTTGTTTGTTTTTTTTTTTATAATGCATATGTGGATATTTAGAAAGTGCTAACACTGTTATGCACCTCAATGTGTCAGACTTCTGCCCATTCAATTCTTCACTAAAATTACAAATGAAAAGTCTAGCTATAAAAACTTGCAATTTAGTTTACTTCAGTTGACCTGTTTTGCTCACAGGGTACAAACAAATGTACTGTCTGTAAAGCCCCTCTCCCTGAGGGACTACAGTAGTCACTTAAAATCTGGATCCTTCGTTAGCAGATTTTGACTAAAATTCTTACTTTGCTCTGTGCAATGCCACTGATAGTATTTTATGCTGAGAGGGAGCTTCTGAAAACATTTTTTGATTAGCCATAGTTGTCATTTTCTCCTCTTGCAAATRTACATGTGACAGTGATTTAAGTGAAAACTGAAGGCTCAGTTTGGTCCTGTCTCATCACTAAAGCTGTCATTCACGTGTACAGTGGAGAAAACACGATCTCCAGATGCAGCATGATTGTGAATTGCTGTGAATTTACCCCTTGGTGAAGGTAAAGAAACTTATGACAGCTGCAGCTCCTTGATCCCACAGTCTCTGACCATAAGGTAACAACTTCTAACCTTGGAGTTGCAATAGCATATTTCAAGCTAAAAAACTATGTAGAGCCTCATTAAACTTTGGGAAGCTCAATACAAGCACAGCTGTCAGCTCTGATGTCTGTACATTCTGAAGAGTCTGTAGAAGGTTTCTTTTCAGAAACATAATGTTGTAAATCAAGAGTAATAAAAAAATAGCCTGATGTCTGAAATTAACTCATACTGAATAGCACTGATTATCCACCTCAAKAGCCACAGCTAGAGGAGGCAACCAGTAGATGCAGCAGTTTGTGCAGCAGTTTCTGGTTTCTGCTCCTAGATCTTTCAGGAATTTTTCCTAAGAACTTTATGAGGAACTTTGTGGTGACCACTACCACTGGGAAASGGTGGCAACAATAAGCTGAGCTGGCTAGCAATCTCTAGCTCTGTCAATGTTCCTGATCAAAAAGGGCTTTTCTGCTTTTGAAGATCCAAGCACCCTCCCAGTAGGTGCTAGGGAGAGTTCTCTGTGTCTGTCCATGCAGAAATAGTCACGGCAGGGTGGGGGAAGCTCTGCTGTACACAATGCATGGGTGTGCTGACAGTGATGAAGGTGAAGTGCTGCAGAGTGTGGTCCTCACTGACTGCTGGAATTCTTCCTGGTGCACCAGAGTTAACTCAAACCGAGCTCCTGAGGGAGGATGCAGCCATGTGTCATGGTATYGCTGGGATGACAATCTGCTGGGGAAGATGTGCTCCCTGCCTGCAGGAGGTGTGCACTGGGAAAAGGGCTGTGGGAGGAGCTCAGCAGGTAGGGCAGCAACAGAGGTAGTGAGAAAAAACCTGACTGAATCAGCTTCAAGAGTGCAAAGAGTGCACTAACTGCACTGAGTGAGGAGCAGACCAATCTGTGCTTTCCAAAGAGATCCAGGATGGTGAAGGCTGGAATCCTGTGGCTTCTCATCCTGGGAGGATAACTCCTGCCCCATTTGCCAGTCTGCAGTTGCAGTGCAGGTTCAGTGCCCAGGTGGCAGATGAAGGGCTGGGAGCTGTGTCCTATGAACATCTGAGCAGGCTGAGCCTACCACTCACAGCAGCGTCAGGAGGAAGCAGAAGAACGAGCTGTGGGAAACTCCCTGCTGCAGGGGATGGACACGACCATCTCCTGGTCTGACCTGGTGTCTCGGGAAGTTTGCAGCTTGCCAGACATTTGGATCCAGGGCACCAGGTTGCCAGTCTGGTCCTCAGATTATTCTCTGCTGCTCTTCCCTGTGGGCACCAGTACCTGTAGGAGAAGCCCAAACTGTRGCAAGCCTGACATTGCATTTGAGGTGAAACCCAAGGGCCCAGAGGCACAGGTGGCATCTCCTTGATTCTTCTAGTGAGAGGGAAGGATTTGATGGAAAATGGGTAGAACCCACGGGCCAACAAACAGCTGTACAGCCAGTGTTGACAACAGGAATCTGCTTTTACAAGCTTGGGATCCTCTCTGAGATAAAAATGGCATCCACATAGCCAACTGCAAAAAGTACCAAGTGGCAAATGATTTTTGTCAACAGACTGGCCAGCCTGGGGAGGAGAACTTTAAATTGCTTCCAAATAGAAATAAAGAGCAGGCAGGGGGGATGGTGATGATGCACAGCAGTTGAAGAGGTTGTGGACTGGACTGACAAGAGGATGCAGGGTAAAGGCTGGCAGAAGAGGCCGTGAAAACAGGGTAGAAGGATTCTGAAGAGCTCATTGATTTTTCAAGGATCATTTTCCCCAAGCTCAAGTTTTATCCACCCTCATGAGCATTCAAGAAAAGACAGCAGGAGACCTGCATGCATGAGCAAAGAGCTCTTCTCTAAATTTAAACATCACAAACAATTGAACAGAAGCTGGAAGCAGRGATAGTGCTTTTCTGGGAGAAATATGACTCAGGAGGGATACAGAGGCACTGTCCAAATGTGCAGAGGTGGGGTTAGAAAAGCCAAAGCCCATCTGGGCTTGAATCTGGTAAGAGTCGTAGAGTGGTTGTAATCAAGAGACTAGTTAGACTGGGACTCACTGTGATAGATTCTAGAAAAACAGAAAAATAATTGTAAAAAACTGTATTCTATTTAGTTGTGTGTRGGCTCAGATTTTTTGCCCATAAACTCACAGTCACCCAGCCCTGGATGCATTTAAATTGGGGGTTGCTTTAAGCTCAAACATGGTCAGTATGCAGTAGACAGATATTTTAACAAAGTGGTTTACATTTTGCATAGGCTCACTGGCCATTTTGTCCACTGACAGGTGGCAGAATCAGATTTATATCCTTGATACTCCTGTTGGTTTTTAAAAATGAGGGTGGATGTATGTGGTTGTTGTGGTTTAACACTGGCCAAATGCCAGGCACCCACAACAGCCRCTCACTCACTCCCCTCTGCCAGAGCTGAGCAGAGGAGAGAAAGAAAAAAAAATAACAAAAGGGTCACGAGTTGAGATAAGGACCAGGAGAAAATGTTCCAAGGGCAAAACAGAGTTACAATGTGAATTGATTACTGACAGAAACAGAGGAAGATAATGAGAAATAAAAGAAGCCCTTAAAACACCGTTCTTCCCCTCATCCCCTCCCTCCTTCCCACCAACAGTGCAGGAAACAGGGTGTGGGGATTTTYGGTCAGTTCATCACCGAGATCTTGTTCCACTGCTCAGGGAGAGGAGTCCTTTCCCTGCTGTGCCGTGGGTCACTCGTCCCTGGGTGCAGTCCCCAAGGCCAGGCTGCTCCAGCCKGGGAGCAGGGCCCCCTCTCTCCA
>NW_026623238.1:1993940-2004053 GCF_030028575.1 Malurus melanocephalus
TGGTGCCTGGAGCAGCTCCTGCCCCTCCTTCTGCACTGCCCTTGGTGTCTCTGTTGTTTCCCTCACATGTTCTCACCTCTTTCTCTTCTCTGGCTAGGAAAAAACTAGCCAGCAGCGTGTTCAGAATCATCAGGKATTGTCTCTGCTGGACATGGTGGAAGTTTCCCAAAACCAGGCCATGCAAAACCAACACAGTGGTCTTGACTGTATTTCTTTGAGAAAGAAAGCAAAATTGCAATACGTCTTAGTATTTTCCTTCTGCTATTTTCAGACAATTCAAAGGGATGAATTTGAATCTCCTCCATCCTTCAGTCGGAGGAGAATGTGCACAGAAAAACGAGGAATAGTACAGCAGCAAAAAAAAAAAAAAAAAAAGGAGAAAAAAAAATTGGTTCTAGGTAAATGGAGCCAAAGGGAATAGAAAATAGGGTTTCTGTGGCCTCAGTCACCTGCAAAAATGTAATGACATCTCAATTACCCTTCAGCTAAATCTTCCACAGGGTAATGGAAAGCACTTGCCTCCCTCAGAGAGGATTATGTGTTAAAAGGATGGCAAAGGTGATGATTTCGTTTGCTTTCTCCTTCCAGTTAAATCTTGGATTGCACAGCAATTGTCATATTTTACTTGCAGGCCTCTGAATGGCTGGTTTTCTTTGTCTTCTGCAGGTCAGCATTTCAGAGACACGCTGAAATATCCAYGAGACCCCAAAATGTAGGGCTCCCAGTGTAAGCAGAAGGCTTGGCATGTAGAGGAGTCTAAGAACAAAGCAGCCAACATCCTTTCTCCAGAGACAAAACACATTTTGTCTGTGACATTCTTAGTCTCCATCTGCTCAGGAGAGGGAAAGTTTCCCATATGGTGCTGCAGTGGGCTAGTGAGTCACTCTATTGACTCACTCCACAAAATGCACAATTGAATGTTAAGTAACTGAAGTCAGCTTTTAATGGATACAGCATATGTATACTTCATGAATGAAAAACATATAAACTATTATTATGTCACCTCTTTTTGTGCTGGTGGTACTGCAATGATTACTGATTGATTCCTAATTGCTTATTAATCTGAGTTACCATTCTCTGAATAACTTGCATTTGAATTATCAGTTTAGAGTCAAAATTAGTAGYGCATCTGTTTCTGCCATGTCACATTATATTTTATGTTTTTCATATTATTTTCAGTAATMTCTTGAGTCAGACAGATGTTAGGTAGTTAAGATATTATTGGTTTAGTTCTGATGTGAGAACTTACATTTCTAGAGAAAAGGATGAGTGACTCACAGATAGTCTTGTTCATGTATCACAAATGCTTTCTGTGTGTTAAAAGAACATAGATTTTTAAAAGTTGTGTGAAAGTGGGGACAGTTCATAAGACAATTTATCATGAGTTGCTCAGAACAAGGTTAAGCAGCTGGTGCCTATCCTCACAGAGTGCCAGGCTCATGATCCCATGGTCAAGGATCTGCAGGAAACTGCAGGACAAAAGAAATTTCAGGGGAAATATTCTATTTCTGACAAGGATGTGGGACTGAAAGCTGAATAATCAAGTTAGAGGATCATTCCAGAGCTGTGTATCATGTTACAGTGACAGCTAGTTTCAAACAACAAAGAAAAACATCATGTCCCGGATTTCTGGGGAAAAATATTAACCATGATGTACATTTATTATACTTCTTGCTTTGACATGCTTTAGTGTGTTTCTTTAGACAATGACAATGTGTGTCTGAATTACATCCMTCCAAGCTGTGAAGTTTGGCATCTGTGGTGAATGGACACAGGAATTAGGGAGATTTTCTTGATCATTATTTTTTCGGTAATTTTCCCCCTCACTTCCTTGATAGCTGCTACTAAAGCTGAGCAGTGCTGGGTGTAGACTCYTCTTTGAGTGACATTGGAGAGATTGACAAGCACTGTGCCCCTCGTGTGCATTTCAGGGATGTKCACCAAGGCTTGTCCATCTCCTGATCTTGGCAGGATCCCCGCCCTCAGGCCAGGCTGGTGACAGTGTTGCTGTGGATGGGCTCCAGCTGTGCCCACAGCTRAGGGACAAGGGATCCTGGCCAGCTCTGGAGCACCCAAGTAGACACATGCATGACATGAGTCCAACTAACCACACACAGCTTCAGCAGGTGTGGCAAACAAAACAAAAATCCTGRAAATTTCTCTCCTTCACTCACTAAATAATATTCAAGAATTGGTGCAAAGTCAGCCATCTGCCCATGACACCACTGCTTATAAAAAACTTGACATATGTCATCTGCTCAGGAAGGCAATTTTTTTCCTCCTAAAAAAAAGTTACAGACTTTGCCTGTCCCATGCAGAGATGTGCAGAAGGCTCTGTTTTACCCTCCATATCAATGGAAACCATGAGGAAATGCTGGTGGAAAGGAGGAGGTTATTGGGTTGTGAGGGCACCTGCATTTAATGGATGCTTTGCTGTAGCTTTTTAGTAAGTGATTGCAGAACTGAGACTGGGTCAGTGTTTAAGAGAATGGTTTGTTTGAACTTGAGATAAAAAGCTGGTGTGATACAGCCAGTTTCAAGAATGATATCTGGAGTGTTGAGAAACTGTGTCTTGGGGAAACTAGGRGAAGGAAGGAACAGACGACTTTCCCCCAGATTCAAGGACAGAGAGTAAATGAGGGAATTTAGCAAAAAATACTAAAATTTAACAAAATGTAATAAAAATATTTTTAAAATCCTTCTTTTATTTAAATGGGAGCTTGTGGCATCCCACCCTTAAGTGGAATTGAGCACTCAAGATTTGTAGATGTTCATGGTTGAAAGGAATGACCAGAGTCAGAGGATCTGCAAAATCTTAAAAAGCTTTATTRATAAATTATACACTTGGCATGGGAATTGGTATAATTAATTTCTTTATCTCCTAGTACAAGCACAAAGCTGTGGGTTTCAAATAAAAGGGTAGGATAAAAGTGAAGAGAGAGAGAGAGATGAATTAAAGAAGGGGAGAGAGAGAAAGGAAGAAAAGCAGAAAGAGAGAAAGATCACCAGTGCTGGATCCAGCTGATGGAGTGTCCAGGTTTGTGGGGTATACATGTGCCTGGGCTTCATGGGGTTACCTTTTCATCGGTAAGTTTTCCCCACCCTAGAGATAAATTATTGCTTTCTATGTAATTTAGTCATCATGTGCAGTCCATTTTTCTAGATCTTTCTGAAAATGGGTCAGAGGACTTGGGTGGTCCTTGGTAGTCTTTGTTGCCCTCTCCTGGGTTGGCTTCTTCTCAGTAGCCCATTCCCACATCTTGACCTCATTCCTTGCACTGYATTGGGTTGTGCTTCTCTCCAGGAGCCAGAAGAAGGAAATTCTGCCCCACCTCTGTACAGCCCCTTTTCCTGCCACATCCTGTTCTTATCACAGCCTGTCATTGCCAACAGTCCCTGGCTGGCCCCCCCAGAGCTGTCTATCAGTGTTTGAGACCTGCACTCCTTTCATCTTCTAGGCTTCTACAGCACTCCAAGTTTTTTAGAAAACTAAAATGTCATAGCTGTTGCACTTCAGCCATTCAAAACATCTTTTTAATCTATCTAAATATTTGACATAATTTTATTTACAATCTTAAAATTAAATTTAATATAGAGGAWGAAGCAACTGTAATTCCACTATACCTAGAATGCATACAGTACATGTACCTGTAATCCCCTTGGGCTACTTTATAATGACTATATACATGGGGATGTAATTTTTTTCCTATTTTTTCCTTGAAAATATATTTTTTTAAATAACTGAATTATAAAATTTGAAGCCCCTCTGATCTCAAAGTAATTATTTTATTTTTATTAGTAAAACATATTGAAGCTTTCTACCTTCAATTTCTTCCCTTTTTATAAATAGTGACAATATATATGTTTACAATATACATATATGTATGTTTATATATATATATATATACACACGTATGTGTAAATAGTTCAGTGTGCATGACAACTCCATTTGTGACAAAGGTTTACTTTTTATTCCAAGGAAGAATTTTCACTGTGGTTCATAAACATACCTAGCAGTGCTTCCTTTGTAATGAAAATTTACACAGTGCAGTTCTTAAGGAAAGAAATAAAGAATCTTTGAAGAACAAACCACATAAATGGAAGGCATTATTCCAGCTTCTTTGAGGAATGGATGGTAGATGCAATAACATGTTTTTATTTTGTTTTTTTTCCRGAAGCTTCAACATTTTCAGGACTTTAAGAAGTCTTTAAGAATATGCAGTAGTTTCTCTAAGCGCTGCCAGTGGGTCCCCTTAGGATTTCTCCTCCTGAGCTCCTGGATTCTTGGTAAAGTAGCAACATTAAGTTTTGGGTTTTTTGCTTGTGCGTGTGGGTTTGGGCTGTTGCACACACACACACACACACACGCACACACACACACACACACACACACACGTTGGTGGTGGTTGATCTGGTTCCTAGCAGCCCCAGGACTGTTGTAGAAGTGGATGGGAATCAGCCCTGGGCTCATGGGCCCCTGATACAGCCAAGTCCAGGAACCCACCTTGGCCCCACTGCCCTGATCCCCTGAACCTGGCAGCCTCTTCATTGACCCTTCCTCAGTTCCCTCCAGTAAGAGGATTTAAAATATCTCTAGGAAATGACAAGATATTGTGGTCAAAGCATCTGATTTCACCAACCTCTCTTATCTTTCATCTGCCCTCTGTTATCTCTCTCTTCAGTGAGATTTATTGAGATTGCATTTATTTCTGCTGAAAAACTGTCACACTAAGGCTCCTTTTTTTTTTTTTTTTTTTTTTTTTTTTTTTTTTTGTTTTAGTTACTTAATTTAAGTTCCATACACAGATTCTATTGTCACCTTTGAAAAGTTTTGTTAGTAATACCAGACACTTCTTCTTCCAGCCTCATCACTGCAGTCAGAAGGATTTTGTGGAGCTCCAAAGTGCTGCTCCTCACCAAAAATTGTTTCCAATTTCATACTTATATCAAGTTACATAAGGTTCAAGTCAGAAAAGTAGAATAAAACATTGAAATAAGGGGAGCTGTTTAATTCACAAAATTGACTCTGTCCCAGAAAGTTAGTTGTAGGAGTTCTAACATACTTCTAAATAAATAAAGCATGCAATGGAAAAAAAGCAAAACAAACAAACAAAAAGCCCCCAAAACACCAAAATTGATCCCTCCTGCTAAAAAAAAAWTTGACCCCATCTAAAGCTATCAGCCCATCTGCTCTACCATGCTGTCTCTCTCTGTTTTCGAATGGGTAGAGATAAAGGGAGACAGTGTTCCTCCAGTGTCACACAGGCTCACACTTTGGTGACTTTTAAGGTGTGCAAACTTGTGAACAGAGATTTAAAAAAAAAGGGGAAATTAATGTTTTAAAGCTTTATTTTTTAAACAGCAAATCCTTCCCTTATGTTCTGGTGAGATTTTTGGGCTGTGCACCTTGTCTACCAGATGGGGACACTTTTTCTGTTTTCTTGATTTTGTTTTTTGTTTTTTTTTGGGGGGGGGGGTTTGTTTTTTTTTTTTTTTTTTTTTTTTTTTTTTCTGTATTCTTAGCTGGTTTCAGGTATCTGTGTAACAACCTTTGCCTCCACTTAAATAAAATTAAATCCAAACACCTGACCCAGGCTACGCTTTAGGAGGCCTGATTGGTGGGAAGTGAATGCTGGAAGGTTTCAGTTTTCAAAACTGYAAAGATTCAGATTTATAGTCAGTCTGTTTATCATATCATGTATGGTAGCATAGGATATCAAAGCAAGAAAGCCTACAGGGATACCACCATTTGAAATGAAAAATAGTTCTTATGGATGGCATAATGCAGCACAGATGGAAAGTTGTGCTTTTCTGCTTTACTGTTTCTGTGCATTACTCAGGCAATAAATACTGGACAAATCAAGCAGTCGTTTCTGAGGTTCTATATAACCTATTTTACTAGTATCAGCTGCAATAGTTTTATATTCCCTAGAGAAAAGCTGCCTGGGTTCCCAAGTTTTATAAGGCATTTCAAGGAGACCTCACAAATAAAAATGGATGGAAAATATGGCCTGGCTTTTAATAAYAGCATAGTTAACTCTGCATTTTCATATGACAGTCGAAGCTCTCACTGGTGTATAGCACCCTTACCACTCTTCAATTCAGCATTTATTTGATGACTATTACCTGCTTATTTCATCTGCTGTGAATTTTGCATCGTTATTTAAAGGGCACAGCACAACAGAAATGCACTTCATGYCTGGGTTTCATAAAGTGAGAAGGGTTTTCCCACATTCAGTGTAGCAGACGTGCTCTGATGCCTCTCTGAAGGTGGTCACAAAGGATTCCCAAAACATGCTTGCAAGGCAAAGTAGCCTGATCATGTTTAAAGCAGTGCCTGGGCAGTGTGGTCCATCGGTTTGAGGAGAATTGATTTGAATTACCTGAGGTATGATGAGCCTCAGGACAGGAAAATCTCMCATCCTCTCTCCATCACCTCCACTTGTGGTCAGAAACCGCAGAAAAAGGACCAGAACCGCCACAACAGCTCAGCACCAGTCCTGACCCTGGACTACTGTGCTGGCAACATGCAGGTTAGTTTTGATGGATGCTTGTCTATTGCTGAACTGAAAAGAGCTGTAGATAAAAGAAAATTATCTTTCTCCAAAGCAGGCATACCTGTCTATGAAATCTTTAAAATTAAGGGCAAGAGATCATCCAGGAAAAAGAGACACCCCCAAAATAAACACTGAGCAAACTGTGACACTCCTCACACCCTTGTGCTTTGCACAGCAGTGGAAGCAGTAGTACCAGTATCTTTTCTGTGGCTTTTGTACTCTAACGTACCAATAAAATAATTGCTCCACAATATGGAAAATCAACTTTCCCTCAGCCTTTTAAGACTTCGAATCACATTATCCGGACCCAGCAAGGTAGTTGCCACATTTTTTCTTCTTTTTCAAAGTATCATTATTTTCTTTTTCAAAGGAAATAATAAAAGTAAAAAGGAAAAAAAAAATCTCTTAACAATATTTTTTTTAATGGAAGAAATAATTTCACGTGGGAGTCTGGGCTGCAAGATTTTTTTTATCCTCTCCCATGATACAAGTTCATTTCTGTCCACTTGGCTTTTCTGCCTCCCCATTTAGGAGGTGTTATATCGCTGCTGAAGCTGAAACCACTTCTGGGGATAAGGAAGAAAGACCAATTTCAGTATCTGACAACAATCTCTCTTTAAGATAACTTTCAGTAAGACAGAAAGTAATTTTTGTCATTGSTCTATCCCTGTGTGATAATGTCAACATTTTTTAACCAACAGAACTTAGAGTTTGGAGCAGTGAAAAGCTAATCAGTGAAATATAATTCTTTAATGATTTTTGTTTGTTAATATGATTCATATTACAGATTTAAATTTTTCTCTATTTTAAAGCCTCATATGGGACCCATAATTTATTATTGTTATTAATTAWTTTTTTGAATGRTTGGATACTTCTTTTTAATTGATTTCCTGAATCTAAGTTTTAAAACATCAATAGAATTTCTGAATTATAGAATCTTGAAGTTTGGAAAAGACCTGCAAGATCATTGAATCTAACAATTAACCCAGCACTGCCAAGCCCACCACTAAACCATGTCCCCAAGTATACCATCTACAYATTTTTTGAACACTCATAGGGATGGTGATTCCATCACTCCTCTGGGCAGCCTGTTCCAATGTTTGACAGCCTTTAAGTGAATAATTTTTTCCTAGTATTTAATCTAAACCTCCCTGGAAACAACTTGAGGCCATTTCTTCTTTCCCTAAAACATTAAATAAAAGAAAAGTATAAAAAGGTAAAAAGCAATCAAAACAAAAARCTGCACAACTTGAATTATATAGCGAGGCAATGATCTGGGTTGGGGTTTTGTTTCTTTGGGTGTTTTTTTTTTTTTTTTTTTTTTTTGTTTCTTCTGAGTGGTTATTTGTTTGGGTTTTTTTGAGATAGACTGCAGGACTGTACTTAAGGCAACTTTACATCCAAGGCTGAGTAAAAAACAAATTTTACTTAAAATCAAAAAGAAGGTGATTGATAATTGGATGTGGCCACCAAGATTACAGCTAAACTAATAAACTAAACCATAAACTAAGCACATGGGCATGAGCATACAATGAATGTGAGCATTCATACTGGGAAATGTTGGCACAGTTTTGGTCTCAGCCAAGTCCAATGGGGATAATCTGGGAGCCAGCTCAGGCCAGAAAATGCACTCCACAGGCAGTTTGAGGAAGGGTCAAGAGAGTTAAAATGTACAGACATGAGCCTTTCCATACTATTTGTCCAAGAGTTGTCCCAGGATGTTTTATTTATCTGTAAATTGCCATCACGGGTGACAGGRGTAAAGGAAATTTTGGGAAGGAGGAGAGGTTTAGTAGGAAACTGCTGTGACAAAGAAATTTGTTGCACTTCGAGGTCAACAAAACCCATCTTTGGCTTAAGGTTAAAATATCAAGCACCATTTTGAGAATGCAAATTCCAAGAAATTCTGATCTTCTTCAGAGTTGGAGGCATTTTGAAAAAGGTTCTGGCTCCCTAATACAAAGAATTCACTCAGTCTCAGTCAGCTCATCTGGACTCAGACATTTTCAGCCCTAAGWTTAACGTTTCCTTTCCCCATGTTTTAACCAGAGCACTACTGTTTTTTTTTTTTCAACATTTTCTTAATGTAGAGGAGTGATTTTATTGCTGTGACCTGCTATTTTTATTACAATAGCAAAAACATTTTAAAGAARCAGTTATTGTTTCTAAGCTCAAGTAGTTTTTATAAGCAAAAAAAAMCCTATAAATGGTGTCTGACAAAAAAACTTAACATGAATAAGAGAGTATGAGGCCCTACCCAGCRAGGTAATGAGCAGCCCTGTGAAAGTTGGGCCAGATGGCTTCGTTAGGGATAAACAAAAAGAGTGAAGRGAGAGCAAGCTGTAAGAACCATTTAAGGACTATGGAGACAGAAGAGACTTTGACCCCTGGGCCACCTCAGACTGAGAAAAAAGAAGGTTTTTTTGTCAGACACCATTCTGTGACTCAGAGGAATATATGATCATGAGAGATTCTCTTACCTAGGTCCTTACTATGCCTTTGTGACTYTTAAAAGACTTCTTAAAATAAGAAAACTTTTTTTTTTTCTTTCTGTGTCTCAACACCTTCTTTGGGAAAAAATCTGTTTCAGTCTCATCCTTACATCATTCTGCCCTAATGCATCCCAGCTGGAGGGACTTTCCCTTCATAATCATAATTTTCCCCAGTTTGAGGCAGATCCACTGCCCCTTCTTGACCTGTACTTCTCCTGCTTTAGTTGGAATTGGAGTTAGCAGAGGATTTGGGCAGCCCCCAGTGTGTCGATGCTGCAGTGCTTACCTTATAAACATCCTGAGGCCCCAGAGCAACAGCCAGAGCTTGGAATTAGTCAAAAGGGAAGCCAATGAAAAACAGTAATAGAAATTCTGCACACTGAATGAGGGTCACTTAAATGCTAGTGAAGAGAAATACTCGGCACAGGGGGTAGAGCTCCTCATCTTTCCARTCTTTGAATACCCCAAGTAAAGACTTTAGGCAGGCATTGGCACCTCCTGCAGTTTTGAGGGAAGACACCTACAGTTGCTACAGACCACAGAGCAGTGTTTCCAAAATTACTGCTTTACATCCTTGTTTCTGCAGTTTACACAGAAAACCCGCCAGAAAATACTCAGATGAGTTTCCCCTACAGCAGGGATCAAATTGTGGTTTCCATTTTCCAGTTCAGACTCCAGGCTGGAATTGGCCTTTTTTTGGTTGTTCATTTCTGGCCCCTTCCACACACTGTGAATCTTTTGATGCTTGGAAGGACAGGGAAACACCCTGCTTCAACCAAGAGTGTAAACTTTCTCCTGGGAATGAGGATATGAACACCAGCCCCTTCTTAATGAAACATTTAAAGAAGCTATACAGAAGGTGACTTTTACAAATACCTATCATAATTTGGAATCAAATTCTTTACTCAAAACCAGGAATAAAATTGATAATTGATTTGCATGCAGATCATGACTCTCTCAGGTGAATTTTTCAATTTCTGGTGTAAGAAAAAAAGATCCCCCAACTGTCTGGCGGTATTTTGTTTTGGCTTGGGCTTTTTTTTTTTTTTTTTTTTTTTTTTTTT
>NW_026623238.1:2004063-2033130 GCF_030028575.1 Malurus melanocephalus
TTTGAGGAGTGAGGGTTTTTGGGTTTCTGTTTTGTTTTGTTTTGGTTTTTACTTTTTGGTTGGAGTTTTGTTTCTTTTTACTTTCTTGGGTTTTTTTTGTTTGTTATTTTGCTGGTTAGTGTGAGTTTTTGTTTCTTTGGTTTGGTTTGGGGTTTTGTTGTTTGGTTATTTTTTTTCTTTTGTGGAAGGTGAGGCATTTTGTGAGCACAGC
Organism: Malurus melanocephalus; assembly: GCF_030028575.1. Lineage (NCBI taxonomy): Eukaryota > Metazoa > Chordata > Aves > Passeriformes > Maluridae > Malurus > Malurus melanocephalus. The sequence goes on from NW_026623238.1 coordinate 2,004,275, forward strand.
TGAGGGGAGGCAAGGATGGCTTCAGCTCAGTGCAGTATCAGCTCATCAGCTCAGCCAAGTGTGCGAGCATTGGCATAAGAACAAGATGCTGCAGTCTGAATATCAACACATGGTCAAATACTTCTCAGTAGCCCAAGTGTGATGTTTAAAGGTCCCTTTGTGGCTAATGTCTAGTAAAAGGATACATTGCTTGGCTAGAACAAAGAGTTACACTACAGACAGACGTGGAACATCTCCAAGTACTCCTGTTGTGCTGTACAGAGCAGCATCTCTCTGAGTCTGTGCCATTTTCCCTTGTGAGGGGAAAGACTTTTCTGATACAGGGGCTGCAGTAAACTGTGCAGATAATGGAACAGCAGAGAGAATTCACAATAATTTTTTGGCTAAGCTTTGGGCTGTGAAAATGGCTTAGTTGGGTTTAGGACAAGTTTCATTCCCTGCAGCGGGTCTTGTGCCAGGCTTATTACTGCACTGCCATGTGGAAAATACTGGAAATAAAAAGATTGATCCTTTGAAAAATGCTTTAGTGGACTTGATGAGACAGAATAAGAGAAAGGACAAGTTATGATGGATAGGGGTAGGGGGTGCCTGTGACTGCCTGCAGGTCATTCCCAAATCAGTTAGAACAGCTGCAGAGGGGAAAAAAAGCAAGTTGAAAATAAACAAAACAGATTTGCACCAATTACAATCACTGCCTTTGCCAGTCTTTGCACTCAAGCCTGGCTTCCTGGAGTGAAAGAAGAATGACTTCAGATTTCACAAARGAATATTAATAGAAGTAATAGATGAACTTAAGAAAGAAAAATGACTAATTTGAATACAACTTGCTTTTGGTGTGAACAGATGGGTCATGGAACAGTCTGAGGGGTAGCTAATGGGACATTGATGCTTAATTGAACAAAATAGAAATTAGCAGCTGAAGGAAAATCTGGGGAACAGTAAATAATGCTAAGACCAGGCCAGTTCTATGGGGTGATCTGAGATTCATTATAAATARTGCTTAGCAACTCATATTTTAATATATTCAACTACAAGGAAATTGGTCATATTTATTGGGCAAGATTCTATTTTAGAAATCAGTGATGCTGCAGATAATACAGGGTCACTGTAGCMAATCAGTTGAGCACCCATTTCCAGCACTATTAAGCATGGAAAGACCCCATGGGAACTTTTGAAGTGGAAACAAGGAAAATTATAAAGCAGTAGTAGTGTGGCTCTCCTTGGCATTAATGAGAGCGTTACTGTCAGCTCTGGTGTCTSTACTAAAGGTTTTTAGAAAAGGCTGACAAGAGCTATAAGACCCAGTCACATCCAGGAAAAACATGTTTTCAGCTGGAAGATAAAATGTTTGATTTCTTTAGTGCATCCAAGGCAGGRCTAAAAGGTGACTTGTTTGTAACGTACAAGTACAGCCTTTGAGAGTTTGTTTTTGAGTGAAAAAGTCTCTTCATYCAAACAGATAACATCCAATTTAGTAATTTGAATGATGAAATTTTGAAYAAAAATATCTTCTAACAGCAGTTGATTTTATAAGTGTTTCACGCATTCACCATCACTTAAGTTCTTCAAATAAAGACTGCATAGCTTTCAAAAAGACAGCTGCTTTATCTCAACCAGGAATTATGAGCTTTATTCAGGCATTACCAAGTCCTTTCTGCTTTGTGCTGTATGTTAAAGGTAGCAGGGATAGCAACATTTTGGACCTTAAAACATAGGTCAGTATTGGGAAAGCTCCGAGTACATTGCAAATATACAAGCGGCAGCAATTTCGAAGAAATCTCATCAAAATGTCAGTTGTGCATAATAAGCATCTGCCTCCACTGGGTTTTAATAGGCTTTCGAGGACTTAATTTTCATTATGTTAAACCTCTGAGATGCAGAATGAGAATCCAGCTTTATTTTGCGCTGAATACCTCTGCTCTGTTAGAAAGAAAGATGATCTTTGCTTTATCTTTCTGCACAGAAAGACACAAGATCTCCATCAAGTACATTTCYCACATTATTACATGAAATCCCTTGACTAGCCCTTGCAGGCTCAGGAGCGAAGCAGTCTTTAAAAACCCTCAGAAAAAAATGGAAACTCAGATCCCTTCCTTTTTATTAGCTGGAAGAGAAAAGCATTCTCTTGTCAGTCCATCAAGAGCCATGATTTAAGCATTAGCTGTTAGGCCAAGTAATGACATGAGCTGAGGTGATTATATACTTGCAGGTACCACATGCTCATCGTTAAATGTCAGTACATACCTAAGGAGCTGTGTAATCTAAACAGCACCAAGTCCTTATGACCATCCAGTTGCCCTATTTCTTTCACATTTGATTTTATTTTTTAATAATGCTTGTGCCGGAGGTGCTACTTAAGAAGTTCAGAGAGGCAGGAGCAGCAAGTTCCATCAGTTTTATAATRAATGGGTGTGTAAGAGGAAACCAGCCAAAGGGCAAGCATTTGGAGGTGAGATATTGAGAACACCTGCTCCTCCCTCAGCACACTTGTGATTAAACATTTTACTTAGTGTGTGAACTGAAATGTGTTATGTTAAACTGGGGTCAGAAGGCACAATGTAATTATGGTTGTTATTAATACTACAGAGGCCAAACAGACAGAAATCATATTGGGACCGACTAAGTGTCACTGCAAGAAGGAGCAAATCTCCTTGGGGAAGGAATTGCATTTTGGGTGGAGATGATAAAGAATGTTTTACTGGAATTCTCCAAATCTGTAATAGTTACGTTTCTTTCCAGGAAAGCATTAATTTCTGTATTATTCCTTACACTTCTCTCAATAAAGCACAAAAAAATAAATTAAAAAAAAAAAAGTCCCTTAGCCAAAATCAGTGCTCTATAATGTATTCTGACTTCCTAACATGATCTGAGTATTTTTGTGTGAGTCTCTGCTGAAGTGTTCCTTCATTTCCTAAGAAGTTTTGCACCTTTCCTTGAGAAATACCTTCAGAGCTTCTCACCTCAGGGCTGGATTAGCCTTGGCTGTTGCTTTTGAATATAGATCATGGAACACAYACACACATGCACACCACACACGTATTCCAAGCAATCCAAATGGTCTGTTGCTTAAGCATCTTCTAACAATCCTTGATCATTTCATAACATAAATGTAAATGTTCAGTCCATTTTTTTAAAAGCAATTAATGGAGCTAGGCTTYGAGATGTAATTTCACACATTTTTTACTACAACAGCTGCACAATTTGGAGCCAGTGTTGCTCACAAAGTGCAGAAGAGCAGGAATTAATGTTCTGGTGTAGTGTGGTTTAACCCCAGGTGATCGCTAAGCACCACCAAGCTGCTCACTCACTTYCACCTGAAAAATGGTGAGTTGAGATAGAGACAGTTCAGTTGGTAAAGCAAAGGCCAAGCACACAAGCAAAACAGATCAGGAATTAATTTGATTCTTCACATCAGCAGGGAGGTAACCAGTCATCTCCAGGACAGCAGGACATCGTCATCCATAAGGGTGACTTGTGAAGACAAATGCTTTGGGAACAGCTGCCCCACTGTCTTTCCACCAACCTCTTGTGCCCAGCCTAGTACCTGTTCAGGAAGAGTAATGAGCAAAAAAGGGTTTGCAAGCACTGCTCAGCAATAACTAAAGATACCTGAATTATCAACACTGTTTTCAGCACAAATCCAAACCATAGCCCCATACCAGCTATTGTGACAAATAGTAATTCTATCCCAGAAAAGCTCAATACATTCTTCATTCTTTTTTCAGATGTATCCATTGGATATGTTTTTAATATAAAAATAGTATTTATATATTAGTAGATATGTGCAAGATRTTAATATCTATAAGAAGACTAAACTCTCCAAGTAAATCCAGTATAATAAGAAGCAATAACTAAAGCTCTCGATGAATATGGTAARTAAGTGCAACTGCTCTCAGCGCAACATTTGAAGGCATCTTAGTGAAGTTAGCAACTCTGGTTTCTTCCCAGAAGCTTTCTTCACAGTTCAGGGACAGGTACTGAGTAATTTTGTATTTTACCGACTTTATTTACCTTGAGCAGTACTTTATACTGCAGGACAATTACTTTGAGGGGTGAGATGCCATCAGCCTTTTTTCCTGCAGTCAGTAGCAATAATTATACAGAAAGCCAAGTATAAAATACAGTAGATGTTAGACCCTACTCCTAAAGGCTCACGTCCTGAATATTTCTGTCCTTGATTTAAAAAGAAGAGACATTGTAATTAATTCTGATTGTTGAGCAGCCTCGTTACTGGAATCAAAAATGAGATATTTTTCTGAATTTTATCTAAGTTTGACTTTAACAATTCCCTGTGGTGATGTCTTACCCAGTGTAATTGCACAATTTATAATTCAAAATACACTTGTTGGTTTTGAAGCTTAGCCTTTTTTAATTAACTGAAAGGTCACTTGCCTATGTACTAAGAGTTAGGTTGTGATGCCTACAATCAGTCCCATATGTTGATTGAAAGGCTTAAATTTCTTAAATTTTATGACTTTTCCTGTTTGCAATTAAAATTCTCCCTGCCAGGTGTCTGCCACAGTTTGATTTTACAACAAAAACACCATAAACAAACAAACAAACAAACAAACAAACAAACCCAAGTTAAAACAAGAAAGCAGTTTCTTACAATGACATATACCCTGTGGTTTTAAATTAAGTTGATTCATATGACTGTTTAAATTGAAAAGCCTGAAGAGTGCTTGGTTTTTTGAGCAGGGACTGGAAAACAGAAAAAGTGTGTCTTTATCCCTCCTGTAATAATCATTCCAGGTATGATCAAGTTTTGAATTTCAAGTTTTAAACCAGCTACTCTTAGTTAACTCATGCTTTGCAGAGCATATTCACTAAATTCTTAACATACCATCCAGAATTAAGTACAGAAAGTTGCAATACAATCTAACAGTTGCAAAAATACCAAACACACAGGAGTTATGCAGTGCCAGAATTGAGCTGACACATAGAATTAGCATTCTCCTATTGCTTATGTAATGATCTTTCATTCTATAGCAGTCTATTTTTATTTTTTTTGGCAACCTTTAAAGCACAGAGGAAAAGTAAATCAAATCAGAATAAACATTTAGCTTGTCTTTTCATTCTTCTTGCCAAGGTCTTCAAGCATAGTCCATTTGTGTGTGCCCTGCAACCATTTTCCACACTCCCATCATATGAATTCTTTACTTGCTCCTCAAATTTCATAAAGAAGCAGAATAGTACAGTCTGCCACATTTAACTGTGATATCCTTACTAAAGAAACAGACTCATCCTAGACTGTAGAGTCCTGGCTATCTATTGGCCTATTCTGCAATGGAGTGACTGTCCCAGTGGACAAGGGATGTCATCCACACAGGCTTCTGTAAGGCTTGATCCTGTCCCCCAGTCTAAACAGGAGAGACATGGGTTTGATGGGTGGATTTTTAGATTTATAAGCACCTAACTGACCGTGTCCAAAGATTGACCGTCAACGGCTGTGTCCAAGTGAAAAGCAGCAATGTGCCTCAAGAGTCCATCCTGGGGCTATTCCTCCTGGGTATCTGCACTGACTGCATGGACAGGGGTCAAGTGCACCCTCAGCAAGGCTGCAGATGACACTGAGCTGAGAGCTGAAGGTGTTTTGCCAGAGGGAAGGGATGCCATCCAGAGGGTCTGTAWCTGGCTTGAGGAGAAGGCTCATGCAAACATCGAGACCAACAAAGCCCAGTGCAAGGTCTTGAACCTTTGGTGGGACAATCCCCAATGTCAGTAAAAACTGGGCAATGAACTCATTGAGACCAGCCCTCTCTTCCTTGTGTAAATCTTTCCGTAATCCATGTAAGCCAGATCTTTTCAGATCAGTTCAGACAGTGTAACTATAACTACGTTGTTCTTATGGTGCATTTGAATTCTAAATTAGGGTTTTAGAGTTAGTTTCATAAAAAATTTGGTATACCACTAGTGTTCCCTCAACGTAAATCTGCTAGACTCCACAATAAATACTGAAAATATAACTTATCATATGCAATAAAAGTATTTTTTAAATCCACAGATCAGCACAATTATTACCAGAAAAYAAGCAGTCCTATAAATAAAACCATGGAATTTAGATGAGCTTTCAGATAATACTGCATCTGTTTTTTGGAAGGAGTCACAACACCAAATTTACCAAGAAAAAAAAAACAAAACTCTTAGCAGGGGTTACTTCTGTGAAGTAAATTTTAATTTAGTACAAGATTTTCATGTTAGCATAAAAGCTTGCTGCAAGGAAGGAAAGACTTCAACAACTGCACACACCTGTGGATGATAGAAAAGTTGATAATGATGACATCTACACAGARAATAATTCATCCATTTTCATTTATGCTGAAAGAAAATTATACTTTCAGAATAATATTACTACACATGGGCCTTCCAAAASATCTAAATTTAAATAACTTTCTTATCTAAAATCACTGTCATCAGAACATCTAATAGAAATATTACCTAGAACCAAGTCTTGTCTGAAGTGCCATCATTCCATGTGGTTGAAAGCTGAAGAGTCATTCTTGTGACTGTTGGAGTGAATTCTTAATGAATAAATGACATCAGTGCAGAAATGATCCACGATCCGTGATCTTCTGCCTGGAAGAGAGGGTGGAATCAGAGCTGAAGGAGTTTAGGTTGTTACAGACCTGTGTTACTTCCAACAAATTCATTGATTCCAACCTCTGGAATCYGCTTGTTCTTCCTGAAAGGTGGTGAAGGGAACATTGCCTCAAAACACTTCTGCTGCTGCCAGCAAAATCAGCTGGAAATTCTGCCTTCCTGCAGAATGGTCAATATTGAACATAGCAGAAGAAATTGAACCATGCAGCTTTGCTTCTGTGAAGGTGCTATTTTATTTTAACCCTCCTAGTCCTGTTCCAGACACCTTACAAATCTCTTGTATGGCTGTATTTGTGCTGCTTTTGTACTTGGGTACAATCCTAAGTTCAGAAGTGTAAAGAACCCTGCCTCACATGGCTTTCTGTAAAATCAGAACATCATAAGGTTTTAAAAGCATGCTGGAACAGAGCAGTGTTTTGGATTTATGGTGAGCTGRTATTTTGGTTATTGCTGAGCAGGACTTGCACAAAGACAAGGACTTTTCAACTTCTCATGCTGCCCTATCAGTGAGGAGTCTGCRGATGCATCAGGAACTGGGAGAGGTCACAACCAGGACTGCTGTCCCTGACTGACCAAAGGGATATTCCCTACCACATGGCATCATGCTGAATGACAGAACTGAGGGGAATTGGCTGGGGATGATGGAACTCTGCTCAGGGACTGGTTGGGCATTATTCAGTGGCTGATAAGGAATTGCATTTTKCATCACTTGTTTTGTGTATTCTTTTATCATTATTATTTTCCTTTCATTTTCTGTGCTATTAAACTGTCTTTATCTCAACCCAAAAGTTTTATCCTTTTTCTGATTCTCTTCCCCATCCCACTGGAGGGAAGTGAGTGAATGTCTGGGTGATGTTTAGCTGCCTGTCAGGTTAAACCACAACACTGGTGATCTATTCTGCTCTAATGAATAATGCCACTGAAACCAGCAAGACTTGGAGGGGGTTAAATTTAGCCAATCTCACATGTCTCTGTAGAACTGGAGCCACAGCTTGTGTAACAGAACRTTTTTAATGTTCCCCAGGACCAGCATGGAAAATTGACTTGAACAAATCATTAGATGGCCCCAGAAAAATGACTTAAGGATGTGACCCTCACAGACCTGATTTCCTGCAGGCTGCAGAGGAACAGTACTGCAAGCACCAAGAATAAAAGCTGTCTGTTTCTCTACCCTTTGGAAAAAAAAATGGGACAATTTTCTTTTGCTTGAATTTTTTACTGGAAGAGGTAGTACAGAAAGATAATTCTTGCCAAAATGTCTGCAGGCTTATACATTTTAAACACTATTTTGGTGATTTTTATAAGGTCTAGGTACTACAGTAGGATACAGATAGAGAAACAAGGCTTGCAGCTAGTTTTGTGTAGTCCTATTAACAATTTGAAGACTGCTATGCAGAAAATAACACCAGTGGTATCAGTGTCCTTGTAATATTCATAAAGGTGCTGTCTAGGTTCAGCTGCATTCTGGTATTTGTACCCAGGAGCTATTTTTTYYCCCTTACTGTTATTTTTGCAGTTCTAAAACATGAATCATAAAAACAGCCTTTCTGCAGAAACACATTATTATCCACCAACAGCAGCTCCTTGCATTTGCCACAACATTCTCTCCAACCACCTATTGTTATGAGAGTGCTGCTGTTGGCTAAATGGTATTATATAAATAACATTAATCACATATGCCTGCAGTTAATTTTAATTACTCTGCTCTCTGCTTCTCTTCTCCCTGCCCSTTTTTTCCCCCCAGTAACTCAGCAGAGGAACTGAAGACCCACTGTTTCTGYGCCCTTCCTGAAGACCAAAGGAAGAACAGAGCAATCCCTCTGTGAGCACTGACAGCAGTTGAAGGGGGAAAAAAAAGGTGCTTTCAAGTAAGAGAAATGAGAATCCCTCATTTAAAAAAAAAAAAAAAAAGTGTTTTGAGACTGGATTTACAGCAGGAGGAATATTTAAAACAGTGTCGTAATTCATTAAAGCACCAAAGCTCCCAGGATAGCTGCTGCTGACAGTGGCCACACAATTGTGACTGACTGGTGGGTTCAAAGGTCAGTGCTGAGGATATGGGGAGAGGGAATGCTGAAAAGCTGCACCATCACACTTGGCCCCAGTTCTCTAGGCTGACAGTGGTCACATTGCTCATAATTCCCAATAGGTCTACATTTTGAGAGTGAACACAGCTTCTTCCTTTCGTGGCCAGTTGACTGCTCTCCACATGAGTTAATTCTGTGCTAAGTAGATCTACTGGATCTGATTCTCTTGGGAAACTGAGGCACCCAGACACTGATAATGAGACTCACTGTGTCTGAGTCAAGGAGTCAAAATCTGTGAGCTGGTATCACTTGTCTCCTTCTATAATGGCCTGTCTTATCAATGYTACATCTTTTAATTTTTTTTAATTAGATGGTAAAAAGGATAATTTTTATCATTTGATTATTAAGTGAGAGTCAGATGCCTGGTTTGAGACACTGGTAACTCATATTAAGGATGCCCAACATAGGTCAGAAGCATCCCATGCCTTGTCTGTGTGTACCAAGCATTCTGAGTGTCCSACCACAGGGTAATGTGTGATTACCCCAGGCTGTTGACATGATGTAGGATTTAAACTTTTATAACACCAGTGAGCACCATCAAATGATTAACTAGCATTATAATATTAGTGCTACTGTCCTCTCTCACATTCTGTATGCAACTTTAGTTTGTTCCTTACACACTGAGCCACTTTCAGCACATTGACCACTGTGACATTTGACCAAARGGTCAGAGTGAAATCAGGGATCAGTTCCTTGCAGAGCTTTGTTTCTTGAGGGGCGACAGCTTTGCCTCAACTAGACTGAGAACAAARCCCTCTTTCTCTGTGCTTTGCTCTTGCTGAATTCTGTGCCCCTGCAGGCTCATCTTCAATGCTGAAAGTTTGGTCTAAGTTCATTCTTTGCTTAGAGTGTTTATAAAAGGGGGAGCTTGACAATCTGGAAACAGATACAACCACAAACCTTCATTTTCTTTCTGAAGTCAGTTCAGAACTATGATTTTACACCATCCCTCCTGCCAGTTCTGAAATGTTTTCTCCCCATCTTTCTGCTCAACATTTCAGGGGAGTGGGAGACACATCCCGTCTGAAAAAGAAATTTATTCCTGAGTGTCTTTGTCATGTGCAGATAGTGAATTCAGGCTGGTTGTAGCTCTGATAACAGTCAGGTGCCTCCTTGACTCCATTCTTAAAGGTAAGGAATGATGCCAGTTTTCTGGAGGAAAGGTCTCCTTCAAAAGGTCAAGGTGGATTTTAAAAGCTTGACTTTTTTTGAATAAGAAGAAATTATTAGCTGTTTTGGTACTAGGATAYGGTTAGGCAATAGTAAGAGAGCCAAACTGAAAAAATTTTGATTTTTCAAGAACAGAATTAATATTTATTGCTAAGATATAGAGAAGCCTGCATAACTGTGGATGAATTAAGAGAGCAGGAGCAACATARTTGCTTTTTACAAAGGTCAGCCATTCTCACACTCATTTTTTCCACTTTGTAATTAGTGTGAGAACCTGCTGTGCAAGGGCTCCATCTCAATTTTCTTCACCTACAGTACTTAGCAGATCTATTCCACTCCTGGCTTACTTGCATCCATTTCCTCAAATGTCTGTACAATCAGACATTTCTCCAATCAAAATGCTTTCTGAAATCATTGTGGTGCCAAGAAAATGTTTGGCACAGAATCATCATAATGCTGATAATTTCTTCAGATAATCTAATCTGTTAGTACCTTAGGCTGATATTTATATCTGGAAATTGAATACAACCTGTTTGTATACTTGCATATGTGTATGTTTGTATATATGTAGTCCCTTTTCTAGATAAGGACAAAATTCCCTGGTTCCAAAGAGTCTTTTGAAAGCATTGAAAATCAAGTACTGAAAATCAAGGTGCTGCTGTTTTCACAAAGGGTTGCATGAGGCAAAATTGTTCTAAAAATTACACCTCGTTCTTTTACAAATATATTGCTCTATAATTTCTATTACAATTAAGTTTTAATGTTACTCAGTTTTATATAAACAATTTTTAAAAATAGAATTCATTTTATGTCCAACCAAAACTGTTGTGCATCTAAATAATTTAAGTATCTCATAAACTTTCAAAGGTGCTGGGGAGGCCAGATGTGATCCTGAATTGTGGCTCTATTTAATTATTGCACTCTCAGTATTTCAAAATTTGATTTAGCAAGAGAGAAAAATCTTGAGCTACTGTCACAAATACCCATTCTGCTTAGAGTGGTTTCACTCTGAACGGTATTCAGCCCAACCTGATCCTCCCTTAAGTGGGGAAAGTGCAGGATGATGATTTAATTTATATAAACTTTCAGCTAGGTGCAAAAAGTCACCAGCATGTCAYACACCACTGTCCAGTCTCTGTGATCAATGAAAAGCTTCACTTTTTGAACAAAATAGGGGACCTTGCCCGAGTTGGGTGTCTCCAGCTCCTGAGCAGCACTAATCCCTTGCAAGGGGTTGGTGTGAATGCTCCATCTCAGCTTTGTGTCTYRTCAATCTGTGTGGCAGGCTGTGAAYATTAAAGGATGAAGTTKTGTTGTTAAGGTATAAGTAAGGAGAAAGGATAACCTGTTTGCATGCATGCTAGTGTTTGATCTGTGCTCAGAAAAAATATTGTTGTTGGCACACTGGAGTCCTTGTGGGCTTCATCAGGAAATTAAATGTTCTGATGACAGGTTCATATTTCTGTCCAAAGCTGGACACTCTTAGAGATATGCCTGCTAGGGAAATGCTCAAGAACCTTTGCAGAAGGGCAGAGAGCAGCTCCAGCTACTGTTGTGTCCCACCACCAACCAAAAGGGCCAAAAGGACTGCGAAGCCCTGGCTGGCACAGAGAAATGCTTGTGCAGTGTGTTTTCCCATCTCCCAGCAACGTGGGACTCTTAGGACTTCTGTTGCAGAGGTAGTTTGTCTATTTAACAAGCTCAGCAGGCCAGGGATGGTGGCTGTGGCACTGCTGAGCCCAAACTTCTCCCTGGGTGAATGTCTGACTGAGTGAGTGACCCTCGCTGAACTCTGGGGTTATTTTCCTTCGCAGGTGAACCCCAGCCCAGGATCAGCACAGGGCAGCTCTCTCAGGGCTCCCCAGCCCAAATACCCAGGTCAGAGGGACCAGTGGCTTTTCTGAGCACAAACTCAGCCAGAGCATGGCAGCACTGCTGGCTGCTGGGCAGGAGTGCTCCATCCTCCTTACACCAGGAGGAGGAAGGATCAAACTGATGCCACGCTGACACAACACTGCTACCCTGACTTTTTATCAAAATGTTGAGAGCTCTTTGCCTTGTTATACACMATGAAAACAAAGTCTGAAATATTGAAATTTTTGGCAAAATGAAATTATGCTTTCTGAACCGGGCTCAGGCAGGACTAAATACTACATTTTCTCCCTAAAGACTATGATTTTTTTCAAAAATTCTCTTCCTTTTTTGCCGTTTTTACTCACCGTGGAGTACGTTCATGAAGTGCTGCTGACACAGTCATATTTTTAGCCAACACAATACTAATCTGAAACATATCACTCAACTCTCCTCATGGCAATTTTACAAGCACAAAAATAATCACAATTATCTGTCCCAGGGCAGTGCAAATTTGATGCACAATTTGAAATGCGATTTACTTGTATTCATTTATATAAATATGGGCTTGATATATCTTAATCAAACTAAATGCATTGATTTTCAGGAGCAAAGATGATGAATTTTAAATATGGAGCATGTGAAGTCAATGCTCTTCTAGAAGTCACAACTTAGTAACTCTTAAAAACTTAGTGTATTTACTTAACTTAACAACTTAGTATATTTACTTACTTTGGGAACTAGCTAATAGCTTCTCTCAGGGTAATTGTGATGTATTTCTCGTGTTTCAGTGTCAATTTGTCTAGCCAGTTTAGAAATCCAATCCTTCTATTTTTCACTGGAAATCTAAATTTGTAATTCTCACACTGTTCATTTTTTTGTATCCAATTACAAATAAGGGGAGGAAAATACCTTTACTCTTTTAAATGTTAGACAATTAGATATTTTAGAATTCATATTTTATTTATAATCTTTGAACAGAATATCAGCAAGAAAAATGCAGTGTTATGTCTTGCGATCAAAAATATGTTCTTCTTTTCCAAGGGCTGCCAGTAATCTATTACTGAGTAAAAGCATGCAAATTCCATGTTCTTCTTGAAGATACAATATACAATATCTCACATCTACTGCACTCAGATTTCAACAATCAGCTTCTTTCAAAGACACCCTGACAATTAAAATGGTGAATTATTAAGTCAGGATAACAGGGACAACATTCACTCTCTTTGTGCAGCTCCAGCTAGAGTAGAAGACTCTATTAATTATCAGACCAGAAATGGGCTGGGATTTGCTTTTTACACTGCTAAGCAGTTTAACTGGAAGAGATGGGTTATGTATGGCAATAAATGACCTTTCTAAAAGCTTGTTTTTCCACCAACTGCTTGTGTTGAAACCAATTGCAGGAGTAATTCAAAATGAGCTGTTTATTGCTTCCTAAATGCATTTACTGCATGCCAGATGTCCATTTCAAAACATTCTGCTGGGTGCCTTTTAACTGACCCTACCCCGAGACGCGACTGCCCGTATCCATTACCCTGGAAATGCTGCTCACTTAGCAGTGGGCTGCCAGCCCAGCAGGCACTGGGGCAGACCCTCTTCAATGCCACAGAGATTAGGAGGAGTAAAAGCAGCTCCTCAGGGGAGAGGAGTCCATGTCCCTCTCAGAAGGGCGATTGCACCCCAGAGTAAACCAAACTGTCAGTGTTATCTGGTGGGCTGGCTGACAATAACAGTGAACACATGGCTGTGCAATCTCCCAGCACGGGATACTTACAAGTCCCTGAAATCGCTTCCTCTCTTGTGCTGTAGAGTTACTGTTTAGCTGAGCTGTGTTTTCTGGGGTGCCTGGTACCCTGAGTAGTTCTATTTTGCTCCTTAAACACTTCTGCAGTGTCCTTGGTGTTCATCCTCCTGGCCTATAGCAGCCACCTGAGACAAAGCTTAAATACATTTACCCTCACTTGGTGCTTGCCTTTAGGTGTGTGTGCTCTCTGGGACAGCCATAGAATAGTTTGGAAAAGTTTGGAAAAGGCCCTTAAGATCCTTGAGCCCAACTGTTTATGTAGCACCACYCCAGGCAGCTTTGCAGTAACTTTGTGTAGCACTGCCAAGTCCTCCACTAAACTGCATCCTCAAGAGCCACATCAGCATGTCCTCAAAATATGGAGCACTGGCCCTGGTAGATGCTGGCCAGAGGAGTCTCCTGGAAGTGATGGACACTTTATATGGCCCCAATACCCCACTTTCTGACATCCCTGGACTCAGCAGAGCTCTCTCAGTGGGACCGTGGCAATTTCACCCTTTCATGCTCCTCAGCAGTTGTGTAGGTGCACCACACCTTGAGAATGCACTACAACTTTTCTTAAATTTGGCTTTGAAATGCTTGCCTGGTCCTTCAATAAGGCATGAGGTTAGGTGGTCAGTTTGGTTACTTTCTTCACTATTTAACATTTTTCTCTATTAGCAATTTCAAAAGGAGTTATCTTCCTGTTCTCTCTTTCAGGCAGAGGCTAACTCCTTCTGCTAACATCACCAGAGATTTCTTATAGCAAATGTTCTTATTCCCRTAGTAGTACCCTGAAAATGAGGCTTGGATAAAAATGAAAAACACATGAAATTAAAGCAAAATTTTATTTTTTAATCTAAATTAAGGTTAAAAGGAAAAAAAAAGGGGACAGAGGAATGTTTTCACAGAACAATATCAAAGAAATTAAAGTCATAGTAATCTAAAGTAATTTTGAGTAACTGTGGCATATACAGCAATTAGGAAGAGAAATGACTTTTATGCAACTGATTTCAGTCCCATGTCAAAATGAGTCTTTTTTTGCTGTAACTGAATGTTAGTACATATGAAGCCAATGTGAAATTGTAAAATATAAAGTCTTTATCAAATGAGAGGAACTATAGCAAATGTGAAAAGTAAAGAAAACATCATATTTTTTCTATAAAGCTGAAAAGCCTTGATATTCAATCCACTATGAAACYAGTTTTAGTTTTAATGAGTGGGAATTTTCAGCAAAGCTCTAAGGCCTTCTCCAACTTGATTTATTTAATTTCAGATCAGCCATACTGCAAAGCAAGGAAGTCATCTCCCTCTTGCTTAGGAACACAGAGCTCATATTTGGCATAGCAAGGCCACAGAGAGCAGCTCTTCAAGCCCATAAGGTACTTAATGCAGTGTTTATTTCCAAGTTTCAAAATATCATTGCATTCTATGTCACACCTTCATTGCTCCTGATAAAAAGAAAAAAGTACCAAAATAAGGTGAAATAAAGCATTTGRAAGTAATTAACTATCTCTGAATTTCTCTTGTTTTTCTTCAATGTAAATTCAGTTAAATCCTGAATTTGAAATTAATCCTGGGCTAACTACAAATACATTGGCTTTAATGCAGTTTCATTTGTAGCTGTATAGAATGAAGAAGAATGAGAAAAGCAATCATATGCAGGAAGCTATTGCTATAGTATTGATTTTTCCATGAGCATTAGCTATATGTCAGAGGTGGATCTTTTATTTGCTTGGAAATAAAAATGCTATACTTATCTGTATAAATCATACCTTAATTAATGGTGGCACATGGAGTCTATTTTTTGCAATGATAAAAACCAGTTTAAGTGAAATATTCAGAGTAAGTTTGCAACTGAATTACAGAATTTTAACTTCCAAATTCTGTTACTCTCAGTAAATGTACAAAACCACAATTCATTTGGTAAATTAGCAGTGTTGGAAAGAAAGCAGCTACACCCACGGTGACAAATCAGCTTTTCCAGACTGCTAAAAGGAACTAAAATTGTCAATCACTCAAATCAGGCTGCAAGGGCTTAACATTTGCTGGCATGCAAATAAGAGGAGCCGTC
Organism: Malurus melanocephalus; assembly: GCF_030028575.1. Classification (NCBI taxonomy): domain Eukaryota; kingdom Metazoa; phylum Chordata; class Aves; order Passeriformes; family Maluridae; genus Malurus; species Malurus melanocephalus. The sequence goes on from NW_026623238.1 coordinate 2,019,840, forward strand.
TGCAAGAGTAGATCTGTTCTGCAAGATTAACGAAAGTACAGGAAATGGTTTGGAACTATCATTAAAATATAAGCCCTGGAAATTATATCAAAGGAAAAAAGCACATGGAGAAAAAGCAATTATTCCATGTGATTCATGTTGGTTTTACCAGGGTATGTGAGAGGATAAGAGAGATATATGATGATAAAGTGACAGGAAAAGATTTTAGGTAGAAGTGAAAATGCAGCTGGAAATGTCTTTCTAAATAGTTACTAACTACAAACACTTTGATAGTCTGATGAGGCCTCAAAAGATCTGTTTCCAGACGCACCTTTAAGGCTCCCAAAATTCAGTTCTGTGGCAGACAGTGGTTGTGCTTACCTTCATACTGAAGATTTTGCAAAGTGACTAGTCTTAAAAATAAGTGGGGGGGAAAAAAAAAACCCCTATTTACAGCTTAGAACTAGTCTGTAATCTTTTGCATACTTGAACTACTGACGTTCCAGTTGAGATTGGAGGGTTTTATCACTTGATTGTCATTTTGGTCTCATTCAGTGTAACCTATTCYGAGGTCTGGTCACCAGTTCAGCTGTACACAGTTCTCCCATTTTCAGGCCAGACCTGGAGTTTGAAATCCTATGGAGCCTGACAGCAATTACCCCAGCACCTCTGGCTTATCCATCATCTGGATGTCTCCTCGTGCTGGGAGCAATAGCAATTATAGCCAGAGAGSCAACAATCTCCTTAAAGCAACATATTTGGGACAGAAACATTTAGAAAAAAATAAAGAAATTGTTAAAATAATAAGTCTAACTTGTCAGCTATCTAACTATGTTTAGTCAGATGAGACTAAAGAGCTTCCTTTTATTATGGACAGAAAGAAGTAGGTGTTATCAGAGGATAATGTATTTTTTTTTACTTTTGGAATTTACTTTAGAATTGAACAGCTTAACTTGTAAGTACCTAAGGTAGTTGAGACCCATCTCACTTGAAGTATTGATGAAATCTGGTCCTTTTCCTTCAGAAAGCCTTTTGCTTTCTATTTACACATTTCATATTTTTAGAAATTTGAATAACAAAAGAGCAACAAAATGCAACTCACATTTGAGAGGAAATCTTACAGGCCTTCTGACAACTTCATTGTTTTTTAATTATTAACCTTTTTTCATTGCTGTGGTAGTGTCCTTYAGACTGAATTTGTACCTTGTGATAYCTGACGKTCTCAGTCCTGCCAGGTGTCAGSCACTTGAAGCTTGTAGGACATGGGGAAATGGCTTTAAACTGAAAGARGGTGGATTTGGATTAAGTATTAGGAAGAAATTCTTTACTGTRAGGGTGGTKAGATGCTTGTACAGGTTGCCCAGAGCAGCTGTTGATGCTCCTTCCCTGGCAGTGTTCAGGACCAGGCTGGATGGGGCTCTGGTCTAATGGGAGGTGTCCCTGCCCGTGGCACGGGGGTTGAAATGATGAGATCTTTAAGGTTCCTTCTGACTGAAACCATTCTATGATTGATTCTACGATTCCATGATTCTATGATTTATTCAGCTGAATTTGACAGCGTGCAAGGCACATGGTTACAAATGTCATTGGTTGCAAATGCTTTGTACACCAGATGATTGATTTTATGATGCTTTATCAACTCTGATTTGTAGAATRCTCAACCATTCAGGTAACTCTTTTATTCAAGACATTCCCAAGGTTCTCAGCCTACTAGTTATACATCTTCTGACACCAGCTGGTGCTTTTCTGATTTCTCCTTCAGAGACCAGGTCAGCAGGCTGTCAYGTTTTCTTTTGTAAATTTGGAAAACTGGCAAATGCTGACAACTGCATTTGGCATTCAGGGATATGATGTATTTTGAGAAGCTGAGAATGTAGCAGCCAAGAGTAAACACTCAAAGAGGGTGTGTAATGCTCCTGTGAGTAACTTAAATCCACGGCAGAAGCTTCATCTCTTCATCATGAGCCTAAGATGTTATCTAAAGAAATAGGATTGATTTGATTTATCTTCTGGTTTTTTGGGTTTTTTTTCTGTTTCATATACTTAAAAAGGATAAGCAGGAGGATATATTAGAATAATCCAGTAAGTAGGAATGCTGAGCAAAACTTACATTATAGCTACTGAAGCAGAAAGAGGTGCAAGCTAGAACTTTACCTCCCTCCAAATTCTAATTTCCCTGGAATCTAAATATGTTTCAGARTGCTTAGTTAGCTGTCATCAATTGAAAAGAAACTGTTACCAACTGCTGGAGTTGGTGGTTGAATACACAAGCTGTGTAAATGTGTCAGGAGGTGGAATTTCCAGTTTTTTTTTTTTTTGTTTGTTTGTTTGTTTTTGGTTTTTTTTTTTGTTGTTGTTGTTTGTTTTTTGTTTGGTTTGGTTTGTTTTTTTGGKGTTTTATTTTTTGTTTTAACTCAGAGACCATTTTTCTACTTTCTCTTTACTTCATATTAAGTGTCCAGTATGACAGCTCCTGCAACAYTTCTGTCTTTAAACTGGTCTATGTATTCTGTTCTATGCATGTGATGTGAGAATGTACAGGTATAGGAAGCCCAGAACTGCTACTGCAAATCCTAGGGCAAAATCCTTCATCACAATGTGGATCATTTAATTGCTTCTTTGCTGCATAATCAARAAGTTATAGTGGTAATCTGGGAATCCAACAAATCTTTTGAATATTTATCTGCTGAGGCTGCAGMTCCTCTTACCTGCCACCAAATTGCTTAGAGATCCTGGGAATATTGATGAGGGAAAGMTCTGGCTCCTGGTGCAAACTACCTGAGCGTGTGTTTCCTGAAGCAGCAGAATCTGTGCAAGTGGTGCTGCTCCAAGGGAGAGAGTTTCAGCTCCCTGTGACCCCTTGAAGGCTGGCAGAAACTCACATCAGCTGGCTGAGGAAGTAGAGAGAGAACAATGGAAAAATAAGAAAACACTCCAGGAATCAGGGGACTGAAACGGAGAAATAGAACTTTTCTGGTAAAGCAAGCACAAACAGCTGAAGATTTATTGATTGCAACCCATATTGCAATGGTCCCTGAGCTAACACTTTAATAAAACCGGGGAAAATGACAACCAAAAGGAGCCCCAGAAATCATAAATCTCAGTGTACGTGCTGAATGGTGTGGAGAAAATAATCAGCAAAAAGCAATCAACTCCATCTCAGTTTGGAAGCACAGAAAGTRCCATTTGGGGAAGACAGAGGTGCAGAAAGCCTTGGATTTTTCAGTCTTGCCTATTTCATATGGCAGCCAGCACCAGATGCTTCAGAAAAACACGTAGGAAATTCCACAGCAGTCACATGGGGGATAATCTGTCCCCATCTACTTGCCAGGAAGATCTCATGTTAATCTTTAAAATTTAAGATATACTTACAACTTGAAACATCAGGTTTTATATTACTCCCAGCATTCCATTTAAATGTTAACCAGTATAACTGGATAGKCAAATTTTTGTTTGAAACCTGCTAAACCTAATTTTTCTTGGAATTTCTTTGCAATGCAGAATATGTCTACTTAGTTTTAAGAAATACTCCAGATTTATTACTCTTATTTTTGCAATGATCTGAACYAACCAAGTTTTGTCCAAGCAGCCTTTACTCAGTGTTCAAAATACCAGTATAAGTTTTATAAAAAGAAAGTATTCCCCTCATTTTTCAGGTTGCAGCCTACACAGCTTTTTCTTGCCTTCCCTCAGTGTTCAAAAAGAGAGTATTTATTTCAGGGATGTGTCAAAGTCTRTGCCTGGGATAGGTTTTCTGTGTAGGGTCTAGTTTGCCTAACTTGCTCCAGGTTTTGAAGATGTAGGATACACCTATGCTAGTAAACTAAAAATTCTGGGACAGGAACTAAGTACTGTGACTTAATGATTGATAGAGCTTAATTGCTGGAATTATTCTAGAAATATTTTCCTCTAAAAAAATAACATTTTTTCAAACAGAACCCTTGAAGAGTTTGCATTATGGCACAACCTAGGTATGATAAAAATTGCCATTGGTGTTTTAAAGGAAGCTACCCAGTTTTGGAGGGTAAGAGGGCTGACTGCAGCTTGCACACACACTGTGCCTCGTCATTCAGCTCCAGTGACAGAAAAGTGTCCCAAAAAATCTAATAAACTGTAAGTAGGTGGCCTTGASAACCCACCTTCCTCAGGCAAGTACATCCTATATCATCAGTAAAGGCAGGTGCCCTTGAACTCTCTTCTGACAGGCTGCCTTGTCTAAATTGTGCAAGAGATTTTTCTCTTGGGGATATGCACTGATCAGACAGATCTTCATCTGTTTTAGTCCTGGTGCTTTGTTAGCATCTGAAGCTGCAGTGCAGGTCTAATTAGGCAGTGTAGATCACATGCTTTATTGACTCACTCCAATAACCTGGGTATCAGGAAYTCTAAAGTCATATTTTCCTTTCATTTTCAATCACTTTGTATTGAAAGGSATAGGGCAAAAGTAAAAACTAAATCTGAATATGTAACTTTTATCTAAGTAAAAATGGAAGTGTGCTTTTTTAAATTAATTTCTTCTTTTGGAAAGAACAAACACCAGTGGGTTTGTGTTGTGGTTGTACCTAGAGGCGTCAGTCAGAATTCAGGTGCCTCTGAGCAAACATGTACAATAAAAGAGCTCCTATCCCATGGAGTTTAACCTGGAAATGAACCAGATCATCAAAGAKGGAAGAGTAAAACAAAGCCCTGGAAAGTACAGTAATGCACTTGAGATCAAGAAACTGACTAAAATGTGCTTAAAATTAAAAGATTTAGAGCAACAGAAGAATTTAATTAATCAGACTGTCAGAACTGCCAGGTAAAACACTTTTGCTGATGAATGTGTAAGTGCTGGTAAAACACATCCTTCACTTCAGCAGCAGAAAAGCAAAGCCGAGGGAGCTGTGGAGGAGCCCTGRCTGAGGTGTGCTCTGAGCTGTGCTGCTCAGGCACCAACAATCCCATGTCATACGAAGTGTGCCAGCACAGCCAATGAGCAACAACTGTTTCATTAATATTTAGGATGACACATATTCATATTCATTTAAATCCTATGCACTCAGTGGAGGGAAGCAAAAGCTACAAAAGTATATTTAATGGGTTTTTTGCCASTGCTGCAAAACAGCACTACCCCATATGCCACGCATAGGACATTTGGGCCACTGCATGAAATCCCACCCATCTCCACTTTTGGCACTAGCTGTGTTTCAGTTTCTTTGTTTTGCTTTCTTACTCTTTATCTACCGAACTATTAGTATTTTGAAGACTGTGTTCCTCTTATTCTGAAATTTTCATGGCTGTTTTCACCTGAGATTTTACTTTGGTTGTCTTTTGTACTCTGAGATTTTCATGAACAGGTAAACATCTGGCAACATTTGTTATTAATTAATCATTATTATAAAAAAATATAAAGAGTAGTGTATCTGAAATTGAAAAGTAACAGCTTCTGGAGTGCATTTTTTTTTCTCTTTTAAGAAGCAGTATTTTATGGAATCTTATTTTTGGACATACTGTGAGGATTCTACAGTCGTACTGAAATTAAAAGTGAAACTGCTAACAAATACTTAAAAATGCTTAAGAGAGAGAAAAAAAAAGAGATCACAAGTTTACCCCTAAACCAGAGGAAAATTTGTTTTGACTAGCAGTTAACACAAAGAGTACCCTTAATCTGAAAAATTAAGTWCTTGTCTCATTCTGAAAAACCTTACATTATACTTTCTGAGTCCCTTTGACATGTGGSTTTCAAAGTTGCAATGAGGAAAAAWGCTARCTYTCAAAATTTCCACTGCACATGTTGATCATAAATCCACTGACTGTAATGTCTATAAACTTCTGTTTCTTGTTCCCTGGCCACTATATTCTCATTACACAATCAACAACCAACAAATAAAAATAATTCAAGGTGTAGCATTCGGAGATTCAGGTCTCTTTCCATTTTAACAATCTTGCTGGTAACCTGTGTAGCTGGGCTGGGGTTTGTTTGCCTTTTTTCTGCAGCCATGAATTTTCCATTCCTGGTTCAGCAGATCAACATCTGGATGAGAAATGATGGGTGTTCAGATCTAGATTTGCACACGTTGTGGTCGGGAAAATATCTTGTAACAAGGGATGTTTTATATATATATATATATTATATGTTTATTTTATATATATATATATTTATATATTTATATATTTATATATTTATATTTATATATTTATATTTATATTTATATAAACAATTATTACCAAATGTTGGAATGTTGGCTACATGTAAAAAAAAGTAGGCACAGTGAGAGTCACAAATTATGTTAATGGCCTGAAAAATATCAGTGTATGTTGTATGGATTCCAGCATATTGTTTGAAAAACATGACAAACCTGTAAAAAGTAGAAGGTATGATAATTGCCCAAGATGAGCATCAAGTCATGGAAAGTTTCTGCAAAAACTGCAACACCTATTGGCTTCAAGAATGCTTCCCGTAAGAATAATTTTGAATCTTGACTTCAGAAACATCTTTATATCTTTATCGTATATCTTTAACAGAGTGAATATTCTGAAGTTATTAATGAGATYTGATTGACTTTTGCCCATGAAATGTAAGTTCAGGTTCTTGGAAATCATTGTGCCTGGTGCTGCTACTGCTCAAAGCCTGACATGAGTTCTGTCACACAGGTGGAAAGGGAAGATACTGTGAAAACAAGTTCTCAGAGTTAATTTTCAGTTTGTTTTTAGGCAATTTGGTCCCTCTGAGCAATCTTCAGCCYTGACAAGCATCATGTGAACAGCTTCAGACCGCTTCCTGAAGCTGATGCGACAGCCTTGCAATTGTCCTATCCCCTTATTACTCATTAGACATTGCAGAAGAATGTTGCTTCCCCACTGATAATGGATTGCTGTAATTCACAAAGGCAAAAGTTACAGAAGTAGGCAAAAGTTTTGAAAATGAATAAATGCASTAGAGGTCAATTTTCAAGTATTCTGAGTGCATTACTCAAAAGATGGTGACATTGATTTTTACTATGTGTCTTCAATTAGAATTAATTTGGTCAGGAAGACATTTATGCATTTAATATACTTGTATGACTTTYAGTGATGAACCTGGGAGTTGGGTTCAGATTAGAGTGTTATTGGAAATGCTTCTTTATCAGYTCAACTTCTAAGAACATCAGAATAAATGTGACTTAATGCTTTGCAGTAAATCTCACATCTTTTATTGACTCTAAATTTCTAATGATATCCAGGAAATGCAGACTGAGAAAAACTGCTGTGATGTAACACAAGCTCCTTCTACAAAAGTTATGGAACACATAGACATTCGTGTTTCAAAAGGGTCTTTCTTTGTAACAAATATTCAGAAAATATTTATATTCTCTAAGTAGATTTTAATGGACCTTTGAAATTCATTAGGGTGTTTTAGTCATCCAGCCAAATTAAAATTAATGTGTCCTGCCTAAGGAACCAAATCCTGGTTGKGGATCATATTGCAGTAGGAGTGTGGTGGGTCTTTCAGCTATGTAAACCATCTGTGCCCTGAGTCCAGCCATACAAGAGACTATTGACCAGGTGCACAAAGGAGTGAGACATTGCTTGACCAAGGTAGCCTTGGTTTCCAATTTCCAGAATGATTTTGTGTCAAAAATGCCAGCAACAAAAGGTGAAAAGGAGGAAGGTTTTGGGGGGAGGTGGGGACTGGTGAAAGGAATTCTCTGTATTTTCCCAGACAGTCCTATGGTGACCATGGTATTATCTTCCTGAGGTTATCCTGGAGAGTCAAGACCCAGACACAATTCTCATACATCTGGGCTTTGCCCTCGAGCAGGATAAAATGTTTACAAATGCAATAAACTGAGAAAAAATGTAGTTGCAGAGTAAGTAGCAGCTGGCCACCAACATCTAGCAAACAAATTTTAGTTTTTTTCTGGTTTTTTAAACATGTTTAAGAAAAAAGAGAACAGAAGAAAGTTTTGAAAGTATTGTATAAAKGAATGTTTTATATGAATGCTTTCAAGAAAAAGAGCTCTCCTTTTGGTGAGATACTTTGTTTCAGCTTTTCTCAAATATTGAAAACTGTTTGCATTTTGAAACTGAAGAGCTTTTAAAATGGAATCAGAGAGTCATAGAATTGTTTAGGTTGGAAAGGACCACTAGGATCACTAAGKMCAACAGTTAACCCAGCACTGTCAAGTCTCCCTATAAACCATSTCCCCAAGTGGCACATCCATGAGTTTAAACACCTCCAGGGATGGTGACTCAACCACTTCCCTGGGCAGTTTGTTCCAATAACTCTTTCAGTGAAGAATTTTTTTCCTGATATCCAATCTAAACTTCTCCTGGAACAACTTGAAGCCATTTCTTCTCATCCTAACTTGAGGCCTATTCCTCTTGTCCCAAAGCATTTTCACCTTGTCCCATTCAGTATCAGTCCCACATTTCTCTTGTTCCTCATTTTGTTTCTAATACAGCAATAGAAGCTCTTGATGCCCTCAGTATCCCTTACAAGTCTTGTCCTCAGCTGTGATTTTACTGTTCTGACACCATTCCCACACAACAGCTCAATGTTTCTGAATTCTGCCTTTGCAGTCTGCCTTTGCTGCATTTTTACACTGAAGTGTAGTCATGAGCTCCCTGTCAGCAAAGCTCTTATCCTGCCAGGTCTTCTTGACATTCTGAGTATTTTGATAAACATTCTTGTTGATGGAGGAAGTTTCTAGTCTGTCACTCCACACTGACTGGAGAGATAAATGGCTGGACCTAATTTCACTATTACAAAATAAACTCATGTAGCTAACTAAATCATAGCAAAACAGAATATTTGCCTATTAGTGCTTTAAATAATTCACTAATGAAACAATTATTCAATCTGAAGATTTTTTTAATCTTCATTAATATATCTATAAAACAATTGCTACTAATACTACTGCATTATCAAATAACTAAAATTATTTTTTAGTTACTTGGGCCTAAATCTGGACAATTCTAATGTTCTCTTTTATTCAGGTCCTACACAGTGAGACTTCATAAAAATACTACTTCTGCTGGTTCCCAAGCACAAACAGGAATATGTATTTTGACTGTTTCTGATCCTCTTCTAAGTAGGTAAGAGGATGTTTTGGCCCAAAACTTATCTTTCCACACATGGTCTGTTAATATTTGCTTCAGCTAGTCCATCTAGTGGAATTTTACCTCTGTCGTCTTCTCCCAGCTGAAATGTCATTAACCCAGTCAGGATCACTTGTGGTTCATATGCCAGTGCTTCAAGATAGGATTTCTCCRGTGTAATCCCATACACCCTGCATGAGCTGCCCCACAGTATCTGTTATTTTTATATTCCTGTGCATTTGCAGATTTAGTAACTTTAATTCTCACACCTGAAAAACCCCATTCAGGTAACAGCTGCATGGCARTAGCAGTGATTACAGGCAAGAATTGCCTTTCTATTGGTGACTCTCATCTTTCTGCAGAACTTAAATGTGCCATCCGAGGCTTCCAGCCTTCCAAATCTTTCTTTGTGCCAAAACTCTTCTGTATTAGTAGTTATCCACTTCTAAATATGTCAAAGAAAGTGTAAAAATAGAAAATCAATTGCCTATTGTCATTTTAGATTGACTATTAGGAAAAATTTCTTAACAGAAAGTGTTGTCAAGCATGGAACAGGCTGCCCAGGGAATGGTAGAGTCACCACCCCAGAGTAGAGTCACCAGAGGTATGGAGACAGGTAGATGTGGCACTTAGGGACATGGTTTAGCTGTGGACTTGGCAGTGTTGGCTGAGTTAGTGGTTGAACTCAAAAATCTTGAAGATATTTTTCAACCAAAATAATTCTAACACTCTACAATTTTAATATTTCTGGGTCAGCATCTCATCTAGAATCCACAAGACCAGAATCCACTTAGACYTGTCCTTTCATAGGCTCAGTCTCCTCAGTATTCCATCTCTTCTGTCAGTCTCCCTCTCATTTCAATGCTTTTGTTCACATTTCACCYATGTTTTGGACCATTTTCCCATCTYGCTTTCAATCATCCATTCTCTTTTTCCCTTTCTTAGGACAGTCAGCTGTGTTCTTAATTCAGTGAACACAGACAGCTTCTGTCAATAACAAAACCCTGGACTTGTGTTCTGCTCCTCAAAGCAGAGCCCACAGCCATTCTGAGATATCAGTGTTACAGACATCTGAAGATTTTGGTAATAATAAATTACYAATATTGAACAATTTCTATTAAGACATAGTTTGGTGGGGTTTTTTTGTTTTTTCTGGAAATGTGTTAATATATTATTGCTGTTAGCATGCAGAAGACAACTTATTTGTCACTAATTAAACACCTAYAAAGCAGATGCTTAACCTGAACAACACCTTTCGAGGGAGCACCCAGAGGCTGAATTTACCAGGCACCTTTATAAGTATTGAGGACCTCCATTTACCACTGAGCAGTAGCAAATTGTTTCAGAAATGTTCTAAGTGAGGGAAAATAACTAGTGGAAATAGAATGTTAATTGGAGTCAGGAAGTTCAGGGCCAGATGTTTCATGGCAGGGAATCATGCTGTCTACATGGTAAGGTGTGGGAATAATGCACTGTGAGACTTTGTGTAAATGAAGCATTCTGGGGCTGGCAGAGGTGCTCTACTCTCCCAACAACCATTTCAAATCTATTGTCCTCAGCTTTGCAATTTAYTAAGTGTTTGTGTTGTCATTCAGGTGGAGTGGGGCTGTTGGGTAAGCATTTCTTCTTTTAGCCATTTCTTGGGGTTTTGACAACCTGTTGTGCTGATTTTGGCTGGGCTATAGTTAATTTTTTTTTTCTAGTGTCTGGTATGGGGCTGTGTTTTGTATTTGTGCTGGATGCAGGGTAGATAATGCAGASATGTTTTGTTCATTGCTGAGTGGGGCTTACACAGTGCCAACACCTTTCCTGCTTTCCATATTGCTGTCCTGGTGGGAATTTGGGGGTGTGTGGGAGGTTGGGAGTAGATGCAGAGGTGACTCAAACTGACCACAGGGATATTCCAGACCTCAAAACATTGTGTTCAGAATATGAATTGGGTGGAGGATAGAAGAAAGTGTTTCTGTGGATTTTCAGAGTTATGGTGTTTGTCTTCCCAAGTCACCATTAGGTGTGATGGGTCCCTGCTCTCCTGGAGATGGGTGAACACCTGCCTCTCCTTGGGAAGCAGTGAATTAATTACTTGTTTTGTTTTGCTTGTGTGAGTGGCTTTTGCTTTCCCTATTAAACTGTCTGTGTCTCAATCCTGGAATTTTCCAGCTTTTGCTTTCTGATTCTTTCCCTGATGCTGCTGGGGGAATAGGGGGTGGTTGTAGGGGGCTTGGCTGATGGCTGGAGTCAAACCATGGCACCTGTACAGTATTATCTTATTGGAAGAGCAGCTGGTATTAATATTCAGCAACAAGACTACTAATGCCAAGGGCTAACCTTCTCTTTTATCCATCTGCAGAATAATAGTGATCCTCATAATTAGGAAGATTTTTGGAGTAGAAGAATTTCTGGTTCAAAGTTGTCCTACAACACTGTTGTACCACGCTCTTGTGCCTGAGTGCAAACTTTCTTACAGCTGCTCTCTTTTTCAGTAAGGATCATAATTCAGAAGACAGAATGCACAATAATCTTGCAAACAGCTCTTCTCTTCAGTGCTCTTTTACAAAAGAGAAGAATCTTTTTCCAACAACAAGGCTCAGTGTCTTGAGTTACATTTGCATGTGTAATTTTTTGCTCCATTGCCCCTAATGTGCACTTACAAGGTACTATTTCAGAACACAGCTATAACTGATTGAAACACAAACCACTGGGTTTATCACCTCTTGGACTTGGATTTGTGTCTTATCCTTAGACAAATGCATATGGAAAGCTTTGCTCACTGCATTGCATATTGCAGCTTGCTCCCCAAATGTACAATACATAATTCAACAGAGTCTGCTGTAGTTGTCAGCTTTTCCTCAGAGAGAAACCAGCTGTTTAAAAGGCTGAAGGAATAAAATATTTTTGGAAGAGCTTCCCTCATGGGTTGCTACAGCTTCTCTCAGCTCATATTACTAAGACAGATACAATAACAAATTTACAGAAAAGAGTTGAAATCTGGACTTAAAGCCAAATGAGGATTTCTGCCTCCAGTGACTTTCCTCACTCTCTGATTTATGGYTCTGTGTGCGAAATGGGGGAGAGAGAGAGCAGCCTTGTGTTTCTCRTTAATTTACACTTTCTGTGGCTGGAGCTCTCAAGGACCTTTGTGTGATTATGAGTGATTCCCRGAGACCCAGACCTATAAAAATCATTTCATACACCCATAACATGAAAACCTAGAAGGCATTTAGGATATACCTTCACTATCATACCAAGAGGGAATCCCTCGTCCCCAGTGCAGTCACAGTGTCTCATATCTGTACTGCTCAATGATTTCACCTGCTGGAACAGGCTGTGTTCTTCATGTGGGGTATTCATGTGACAAGATATTGTTTGATGGTTATAGCATAGCCCTTTTTTGTCTCTCTGCACATAAGCCTTCACAGCTCTCATAGCTTCCACATCTGTGTCCTGGCACAGTTTGTGGTGGTGGAAGGTCCCATGTCCCATTCCATGCTGGCACATTCTGTATTATGGCACTTCATGCCACACATGCTGAAAGGCTTTCTTCAGTGCTTTTCCGTGCTAAAGTTTTTGCACATGGTTAAGAAAGCATAGCAGATGCACATTTCTTGAACCCTCATGGCCATCAAAACAACTGCCAAACACAATGTAGACAAATATGATGTATAAGATATAAAAAYGCCCTTCTGAAATCTTCCTCACAAAGACTAAAATATTGATAAAATTCCTTACTCTTCAACTACTCTTCCATATAAAATCCAGAAATATGAATTATGTTTCWCCTGCGTCCTCCTCTCCTACTATAAAATACCATGCAGACAAAGCGTAAATTAGTTCTCCCAATTCTCACAGCTATTAAAAAAATAAATACATGTATTCACAGCTCTCTTCCCTCACAYACCTGTGCAATAAACAATGATATTTCTCTAAAGCATCCATTAGTCTTGTGAGGCTTATAAATGAGTCTTTCTCATCTATAATACCTGTGGTGTTACAACTGAGTCAAGCACGCAAAATAAAAGGGTTCTGCAAGGCCAAACAGTTAAATTCCTCATGGAAATAGCCAGAAAATTTCAGCWATTATTACCTTCCCATAATTTTGTTACCTAGATATGAGGCACTTAGTCTGTGTCCTCCATACTGTGGCTGTGAGAGTGAAAAATATCCCAAGGACCCCAACCTAAGATGGGCATATAGAGTGAACAGTTTATCATTGTATATGTATATGTATATGTATATGTATATGTATATGTAT
>NW_026623238.1:2033356-2042643 GCF_030028575.1 Malurus melanocephalus
TGATGTAGAAATGTATACATGATCAGCCTGACTAATTTAAAGACGTTCTCTTGCTCGCTAAAGTGTTGGAGAAGCACCTTGTTGACAGAAAAGAAGGGAGAAAAAAAGGTGCATATGCACCTACCTTCTGTGTTCAAGGCTGCATTATGGGGAAGTTGATCTTTCAGATAAAAAGAGAGCATATTATTTGGTGGTAGCAGTGAAGCAAGACAGGTTTTGGGAAAGTAAGCATTGGGGAAAGATGAGCTCATGGTAAGAAAGGCTATTGTCTCCTTCTCCAACTTCCCAGTCAAAATGCAGAAAAAACCTAAGAAGAAAGGAAGGTCACGGACTCCCTAATGCCAGTCCTTCCCCTCTGCTGCTTTGGAAACGGGGTGACACGTGTCCTCTCTGCACAGCTGGTGTTCTGACAGCTGAGACATGTGTCAGGGGGGTTGTGTGGTCAGGTACCTTATGGAGCTCATCCTCCAGAAGAATTTTTCTGATGATGTTGGCCGTGCTGCTGGGGGCTGGRTAGCAGTCAGCAGTGACAGAGAATGGCAGCCACGGTCAGGATCTCACCTTCAGCTATATCTGTAAAATTACYGAGAGAATCGGCTCCTAAACACATGCAGGATGTTGCACTGCTGTTCATAACCTGCTTCCCAGCTGAGTTTCTTTCCTGCTGTCACCAACAAAACCATAATTTTGTTTATGGGTACATGAATTAGATATTTATTTGGCAATCCCATGTGAATCTTCCCAGGCAGCACAGGCAGGAAAGATTGCAATACAACCTAGGCACTAAACAAGCTGTTTGCCAGCGTTACGGTTCTCATGTACCAGAGGGCAGAACCTCATGATGAGCCATAAGCCAGAAAACTAAGAAACCTTAATGTCAATCTACRTTGTGACTGTCAAGCACCCACACAGAAAGGCAGAAAGGACATGGTGTAGCTGAATAAACTCCTCTATTCCCTATTCCAGATGAACTTTCAGAAAATCCAGACTGAAAGGCATTGTTATGGTTTGGGTGTGAMTGAATCAGGACTTCTCATCCACAAGCAGTGGAAATTCCTATAAAATTATTTGGTTTGGCAGGGACCTGCTTCCAGCCCTTCTGCTGTGGGTAGAGSTATCTCCCACTGGACCAGGTTGTTCAGAGCCCCATCCAGCCTGGCCTTGAACAYGTCCAGGGATGGAGCATCCACAACTTTTCTGAGCAACCTGTTTCAGTTCCAGCCTTACAAACCTCACAGCRAAGGATTTCTTCCTTATATTTAAGCCTATTGTCTTTCAATCTGAACCCCTTGTTCTATCACTGCATGTCCTTGGGTGATACAGTGYTGAGCATAATAAGTGTCTTGTTTGTATTCTGCTTTTCTCAACTGTAAAAAAGACAAATACAATTGAACATGACTGCAATGGTTGACTGATTCATGTTTGTGCAATGTTTGGACTGAAGATGCAAATTTTCAAGCCAGAGAGACTCTGCAGAGACTAAAAAAATTAGACAGCTGGGAAACCACCAACCATATGAAGTTTAATACGGGAATGCTGGATTCTGAGCTCAGGACAGGGCAACAGTGGATGTGTGTACAAAGTGGGGAATGAGGTGATGGAAAGTGGCTCCTTGGAAAGGAACCTGGGGGTTCTGGTTGACAGAAAGCTGAACATGAGCCAGCAGTGCCCTGGGCCAGGAGGGCCAACCCTGTCCTGGGGGCATCAGGCACAGCATCGCCAGCCGGGCAAGGGAGGGATTGTCCTGCTCTGCTCTGGGCTGGGGTGGCCTCACCCCCAGTTTTGGATGTCACAATACAACAAAGACATTAAATTATCAATCACTGTTCAAAGAAGGGCAGTAAAGATGGTACAGGGCCTTGACGGGAGTCTGTGTGAGGAATCCCTGAGGTGACTGGGTCTGTTCAGTGTGGAGAAGATTGAGAGGAGACCTCACTGCAGTTACAGCTTCCCTGTGAGGCTGACAGGAGGGGCAGGCACTGATCTCTGCTCTGCGGTGACAGTGACAGGACCTGAGGGAAKGGTCTGAAGTTGTGTCAGGGCAGGTTTAGGTTGGATATTTGAAAAAGGTTCTTCACCCAGAGGATGGTTGGGCACTGGAACAGGCTCCCCTGTTCCAGTGGTTACAGCACCAGCTTGACAGAGCTCAATAAATATTTGGACGATACTATCAGACACATGGTGTGACTGTTGCCAATGGTGCTGTGCAGAGCCAGGAGCTGGACTGTGGGTCTCTGTTTATTATTGTTAAGACACACGGAGATTCCCATTGTTCCAACCTTTACCCACACCCACTTAACAGTGATTACTTTTCATCACTATTTAAAGATAGCCCATTTTGAGATATTGCTGCCATTTTTAATATATCAGTACTCAGACAGGTTTATCAATTACCTCAAAGTCAAACAGCTTAACAGCAAAAAATAGCAGTAGCAAGATTTAATTTGAATCCATCCAATCAGGCTCTACTGGGAAAAGACATACAACTTTAATGTCTGCTGGGACTTCATCTCTGCTGCTGGATAGGTCAATGCTGGAGGAATATATAAGGACAAATTTTGCTTTTAATTGCTTCATGCAGTTCCGTTGACTTTAAGGAGACTGCAAAGATTAAGAAGCAAATGTGTTTGTAACTTTACCTTCTTTCCATCAGCAGGCCATACTTATTAAATAAAATATAAGGTGAAAGTTCTTTAGGAATGGCAAAGCACCTGGACATTCTCAAAATGTTGTGTCTGCCTGACTGATTTGTTAGCCATTATTTTCATTCAAAAAATATAAATTATGATGGGTAGCTGTGGCATAGATCCATATGGCTGTTACTAACTTCTTCATGGTAGAATCATCACTTTATGTAAACCAAAAACTTAATACTGTTTTTTGCTGTGTCTCTTTCATATCCATTATCAATACTGCCAACTTCCCCTCTTAATTTTTTTTTTTACAGTTTCTTCATTTCTTCTAGTTCAGATTCACGATTTCCATGCTTGCTTTAAGTGTACACAAATTTTTGTTGTCCTTTTTAATGTCTATGAAACACTCTCCACAGCCCTGAAGAATACCTTGTATGCATCTTACTATCTTCTTGCTTGCATTTCTTTTCTATTAAAGCCAGATTAAGCATGGATTCTGTGAAATCAAATTCAGTATCAGAGCTCAGTTTATATATATAAAGCTATTCTAAATCAAATCTACAGCCAGGMTATAATGTTAATACAGATGAACTGAGGGATAATTAATATTGAAAAATGAAACATGCATTCATAGTACAAAATTTTTCTCTGTTTTTTTCTGAGTTTTCTCCTCTTCTGTGCTGCCTACTCAGCTTTAAAGAAAAGTGCCACAGAAGACTTTACAGCATTCAGTTTGTAGAATCTGATAAAAGCGATGTGATTGAAATTCTCCAGACACAGCTTGGCATCAACATGTAAATAATATTTTAAAACGGATTTCCAGAAGTTGACTAAAAAAATTAAATTTGTAACTTAGCAGTTCTGGGGGGGGGGGAAAGGAAGAGACATGAAAAGATAATAAAGAGGGAAAAAAAGAAAACATCATTCAAGAAGGGGTGAACATTATTAGTCTCAGCAAATTCAATCTTTTCAAGCTTCTTCAGTAATAGACAAGCCTAAGTTTGCCTGAGGATTTCCCCAATCATGATTTATGTTTGAATTTACTATGTGTTGGCAAGACTTTTTAGTCCATTCAGTCCAAGCTYGGGCTCAGCTACCAATGAAATCAAAATAAATACTGACGGCTAATACTGACTGGAGGTCAAAGTAGCATGAAATAAAAAGAGCAAATTTGTTATATTATTATTTCTTAGACAATTATTCTTTTTGTTTATACTTGCTATCTGTTTAGATTAAAAAATAATTATCCATTTATATGAATGCCCTGCACAAAAGAAGGCTACACAGCCTCAAATATCTGACAGTTCTGAGGATTAAGAGAATAATGTAGTTTATTATGACTCTCTGGGTTGCTTGACCTAGCTGAGATGTGAAGAAGTTTGTGTCAGGCAATTTATTTTCCACAGGAATTGTTCTTTGTGAGCCAGCAGGGTAAAAAGTGTGTTTTAGTAAGAACATTCACTCCCCTTTTCTGGAGCAGGGGGAAAAGGAGAATAATTACTAGTGAAAAATGGGGGGGCGGGGGGGTAGCCCCAAACAAAAAGCACAAACAACCCGATTTTAAAAAGTACTGTTTATTTCATGTATAATGTATCTCCAGGTACTGATCAAAGTTTTTGGGACTGTTTTCAGAACCAGTGTGGTTACCTTATCTCTAAAGAAAGGGAAGATCAACACCATCCAGAAAAAKGTCTGTATAGCAGGTTGAGTTGACCCAATTCTCTTGTCACACCTGTCCTTCAGTTAAAGTATAGGAACTGCTGATGTGAGTGTGGAAATTCCATGTCTGTGTGAAACATGGCAGACTTTGCTTAGCCACTACTGAAGGGCTGATTGTGTATATCTTCAGGTGTTTCTTTCTTGCGCTGGTACTCTTGTTTTAGAGGCAAATTAAGCCATTTTGTATCTTTATGGAACAGTAGCAAAGAGGAAACCAACAGTCAATTTTCTCCTTCCTTTCACCCTCCTTCACACTTTTGATTGCTCCATGGAACTTCAGTGAGGGAGAGCAATGTGTAATGACATATAATATATTTTCAAATATGGGGTAGCCCAGCACTGATATCTGAATGCACTGAACTCAGTGCTTAACTCTGAGGTCCGGAATTTCTGTCACACACAATCTCATTTTAGCATTTTCATGGGCACTATTGAATATCAGTCACTTTCTTGCCTGGGAGCATTCGGTCACTTGCTGTGTAAAGACTGTCCTCACTGACAGGACATGGTGAACCCTGCCCAGAGACATTACATTGCTAAMCCTATCTCTGCCTGTGATTTTACTTTTGTTGCTTTAACTGGGAGGTAAATCTCTGGGTATAGCTACACCAAAATTTGGTGAAGAAATAAATTCTGGGTTCCTTCTGAAGCCCAGCTTCTTGCTTAGAACCATTTGGCCAGTGATGAAACGTACAATGTTGATGTTAGTGACTGGACAAACCTTACAGTACCTCCAGGGTATATTATTTCCAKGATGTGATTCACTTAGTCTTAAAATAGACACCAAAGTAGGTTAAGTGAATTAATGCTCTACAACTGGGTGTTTCTGTCCCCTGCTCCAAGAGCCTTTTGCTATGAACTTATTCCTTTGTGAGAGTTCAAATTGAGGTTGATACAAGTCCCACTGGATGTGCTTGCCTTTCCTGTGCAGGAAGGCTGAACAAAGATTTCCAGAAATTCTGCCTGTCCTTTGGTAGGTGAACAGAAACTTTCTAAGGGGGAATTCAGACCAGGCTGTGATGAGCAGGTGACAGAGCTGCCATCASAGCACACACAGAATGCCAGGGCACACACACAGGATAACGAGGTGTCACTTAAGGAGCTCTATGGGGAAAGACTGCACCTGAACTTTTCCCTTGGGACAGTGAATCAGCCCCGGGGGTTGTCCCAGGAGGCAGGGAACACGAAGAGCCGTCAGCTGGTCCTTGCTCAGCAGTGTGGACCCAGACATCGTTCTGCTGTGTGTGTAGGTTCTTCCTACACAAGACTAACGAGCAGATTGAACACAGCAGACGTGGCTGTGGACAAGGGTTTAATACAGAGTTTCTTATCTTCCCCAAGAACTGTTTATGCTATAAAACTAATGGGTTTAGAAGAAGAGAAGAAGCAGATATACTGTAAACAGATTGGTTTAATTTATGTTTTTCTTGGGGSGAGGAACTATTAACAAAGTAGAAACTTTCATTCACAGTAGCAACTGGAATAAGGTCTAAGTTTTTCTTTTTTTCAGTAGGTATGATTTGTAATTAWTTTTTTCTGAAGGTAAACATCACTATAATTAAAGAAGAAAAAAAGCATTAGAAGTTGCCTCTCAACTGATGTTGACATTTGCTTATTGTAGAGGAAGAGAAATAAAAAAGAAGGATCTTTTCCTCAATATCCTTCTGTTTCATCATTGATACAATTTTTATTCCTGCTATTGCTCTATTAGTATGTGTTTATCGCTTGTTATCATAATATCAATACAAAAGCAACAGCCTTCACCATGTGCTTCAGTGCCTAATAGCACTAAAAACAAACAAATCCTGAAACTTAAGATTATAGTGGGGAAAATGTTCATATCAGCCAAATGTGTTTATTGTGGGTGTACTAACTTTTCTCGTTTTTAACAATTTTTATTTGGGGTTTCTGCCCTGGACCACCAGCATACTTCCTCTGTTTTACTTAATCTTTCTTTTCCCTTCCAAACATAATTCTTTTCAGGAATCCTCAAGCACCATTCTTCTGCAGTCTGAAATTCAGTATCTGAGTTATATCCTGGGGATTGCAGTGGTATTATATTGTCAACAGGGCTGCAGCTGTTACTATCATGTGTAACACATGTTTAGAGTACTTTTTTTCCTTCTCTCAGATGTTTGGGTTTGGGTTTTTTATCTTTTGATGGATTCTTGAAAAAAAAGAAAAAAAAAAAAAAAAACAAGGAATTAACTGGAATCCCCAAACCAATAAAAGTTTAGATACAAGACCTTCAGATGAAAAATAACAAGTATTTCAGTAGAACACTGAGTGGGCAAAGATCCACATTGTAAAAAGTCTGCTGTCACCATTGSTCTACTGAGAAAATGTGAGAAAGACTGAAAGAGCCTGGGGATGAACTGTGAACACATCATTAAGGAGCTCAGCTGAACTGCTCAAACTGAGCACGTTACAGCACTCCCAGCCCCATCCTCCTTTGGCTTYCTCCCTTCCTGCTTTTCAGTCGAGAGTAAGGAGCATGAAACTTCTGCCCTTGCTGTGTCACACACCAGCACTCCTGTGACCAAGAGTTTGTGGGAATCTGATCCTTTTCTAATGAGTRCTAGCACACATTCAGGTGTCTGTGAGCCAAGAGAGGGTTCCATTGAAATACTGAGTGTGTGCAAACAGGGATTAGAGGATGAATCAAGACAAAACCTGTGAAATTCTCTCTAAACAGCAACACACTGCTACTGAAGTTTACCTTTCTTACAGCTAAGAAATTTCTGATTTGTGGACTACCAGCAGTCTGGGAGTGATTTCTTCAATGATGTGAGAGGTAACTAAAAAAACAAACAAAAAAAAAGGATATTGTCAGAAAGCTTACCTTTGTTTTTCAGGGATTCACGCTTTAAAAAAAAAAGTAGTTGAGAAAGAGTGAAAATGACTGCAACTCAGTAAAAAAAAGCATAGAAGAGGTGAAGTCCTTCTGTTGTGATGCCCTGAAATAATATCTGGTCAAATTTCACTTTATTTTGTCATATGTTTATTTGTGATGGCAAGAAATTTCTCCCTGTCATGGAGAAGACTTTAGTRGAACTGGACTGACACTGGTGAAAGAGGCAAGAAATAAATTGTTATTTTGCAGAAATAGGATTGTAAGCTTGAAATCTTGTAAGCTTGTAAGCTTGAATTGATTGTAAGCTTGAAAATCATGTGACTGAACAATAACAAAACAGTAGTGGGCATTTGATTGGAACCCATGCCAACCTGTAAAAAACAAACATAAACAACAATASGATCTATCTTTCAAAATTCTGGGTTTGTTTAAGCCAAGATAACATCAGAATAATTGTTTTCTCATAWGACATGTTGGCTGTCAATCTTAACATGCAAAACCAGAGTCTATCTTCCTATATCAGCAAGAATGCAAAGTACATTTAATAAAAAAGTAGGACAACAGCTGATCTCCTATTTATTTTCTTACTGTTAGGTAAAATGGCTGAAATTCCAGAAGGCAAGGTAAGAGGATCCTGGACTTTCCTAAAGGATCAAGACAACAGCATTTCACTAAGGAGGCTATGAGGAARAGGCCTTTAATGAACACCGAATTCATTTTTTGAAGGAGGCTYAAAATAGAGTGGCAGTTCTGAGACACTTAGAATTATAACAAGACACTTAGAGGCAGAAGCAGTTATTTTCATTCTATCCAGATGGATGAGTGAAACTGCACAAAAGCAGCTTTATTTTAAAGRAAAGATCTAATCATAGATCTAATCCAGAAGTCCACTGCTCAGTTTGGATTCCCCGAGAACTCATTGCATCTGCTGTGTCTACCCAAGGCTCACCCATGCACTAAAGCAGAACACCCCTAGAGACAATCCCACAAACAAAGCTGACATAAAACAAAAAAAACCTATATAATTTGAACCGTCAAGTTCCATGCAAATTTAATGTATGTAACTACAGGATTGTATTTTTGCTACTGTCCTTCTCCACCACCTTGAAAACTCACCTTTATTTTATGGACTCTGTCTCAAATTTTTGCATTTTCACACAGTTTGCAATATCTTTAGGAGAGGGACTGTTTTTTTGTCTTTCCTGAGATGGATTAGAAATCCCCCAAAAATGGGACTCTGGTCTTTTGTGGGTAATAACAGCATTAATAATGATAATGTATAAGTAACAGGAATTGCCTTGGGAGCTAAACTTTTTATCTAGTATCTCCTTTTAAAAGAAAACCTGGAATAGTTAGGAATTATCAGTGTAATGACACATATTTGCAAAAGCCACATAGAGGAATACTTTATTGTAGTGGGTTGGTGTTGTAATCAACAAGTAATTCATACACATTTTACTTTCACTGGGGTTCTGGTGATAGAAAAACTGGAAAGCGGTGTTTTTTTCAGACAGTGTGCTTATCTCCTTATGGCTCTGAAAGTTGGAGTCAATAAAATTAAGTTCTTGGCTCAGCAGATGGAGCTGTCTTAGTCTCTATCCATTCCTCAGCTTTTCCAAAGAWTTCTCCTGCCAAATAAGATAAAAACTAATATCTCTAAAACCACTAAAAACTTATGTTGTGATGTGTGTGTAGTAACAGATTCAAGCACTTAATTTTTTTCYTTCACATTTCATTTTCTGCATGCAAAGCATTTCACCACTAGAAATGGTTGAAACAATGGAAATGATCATCAAGGAGCCTACACTGAGCCTGCCTTGCACCCAGAAAGTTAACTGATCTTTTCCATCCCTGATTCTTTGAAAATTAGCACTGTATAAGTACAAACTGTCATTTTTTTTAATTACAATGAATATTATTTTATGTAATCTTGGTAAATAAAGGAGATGTGCCTTCCTTTCAAACATGAGACCTCAAAGTATTGTTTATATCTTTACTGACACACCTAGCAAATACTTTTTTTTAATGGGTTTAGGCTAAAGCTTGTATGTAAAGACTTCAATGAAAGGACTTTAAAATAA
>NW_026623238.1:2042729-2045756 GCF_030028575.1 Malurus melanocephalus
TGGTACAAGTGATGTTCTTTCTGCATAGGTTGAGACCCAATAAAGGTCTGCGTGGAAAAAATAGATGGAAAATATATCTCAGGATAGCCATATTTCATCACACTAAAGGGATTCCAGAAAATGGGATTGACAAAGCTGAGCAAGTACTAGAACCCACCCRCTCTGAGAAAGCTGATATTGGTTTTTGTCAGTAACAGTCGGGGAAAGTTCARATCTTTCATTCAGTAGCTCCAATGAACTTGTCCACCATAAATTTGCCCAGTTTCTTCTTTAAAACRTTTATTCTTTTGGCTTTCACCACAGCCTCTGGCAATCAGTTCCACAATTTAATTACACACTCAGAAAAAGTCCTTCYTTTGATTTATTTTCGATATGCCACTTGATAATTTCATTGACTGTACCTGTTTTTTTGACAATGCCAAAATTATTAGTTTTGACAATTTTTCCAMTGATGTTTTAAGCTGTTCTTAAAGCTAGCAGAAAAGATTTTTCAGCTAAGGTGAAGAATAGAATCCTGCCTGAATTGGAAAAAGTGGTTTTTTTTTTTCTGACAGATAACAGTTTGGGAGAGCCAGAGGTACCTGAACTAATARCAAGGGYAATATGSAAGGAATCTGGCAAGACATAAAGAMATGCCAGTTGCCATTTGGAATTCYTCATCTTGTTSCATTTWTCTTTAAGAGGTTAATTCTTSTTAGCTRASAAGAACAAGGTCCTTTAGTTTCAAGGACACTGTTCACTATTCATGTGCCATTGCTACAGATTGGAGAAGTGCCTGATATCAGGAAATGGTTTCACACCCAGCTTGGGTCCAGCCTCAAGGGGAGAATTAAAATGTTTGACTGCCACAGCATGTCCTGGAATTTGATAAGGGTTATGAAGAGGAACCAAATGAGAGGGAGAGAGCACATAAACTTGTTAGTAGAGCAGCAACATGCAATGTGCTGTAGTGTAGACTTATGTCTGTATTGAGGTGTAAAAATTTTTATCTCCACTGCAGGTGATCCCGAATACACTTAGACTTAYGACTGACTCATGTTTCCTGGGATAYAGAAAGGAAKTACCAGAGTCTTATGAATTTGCTGCCTGACACATGTTGAAAAGTAACATATGATGGGATTTTTCATGTTACTCTTTTCCTTTACAGTGCCAAAGACTGTGTGCATTGAAATGAACTGCTGAGTGCAGCAAATGATGCTCAGAGAGCTGCTGTGTTTAAAACAGAGCTCTTGGATTTTGCTCTGTCTGCTTTTTATAACAATTTTAAAAGAATTTTTTTGCAACATTTGGTTATTTTTATTTCTGGGCTTTTTTTTCTGTTCAGGACACTTTTCAAAGGACTTCACAGCTGTTCACTGGGAGATCTTCATGACTATTTTTGTCTCAGGGATATATAAATGTCAGTGACATAAGTACTTGRGCACAGACAGTTCAACTAAATTTCAACACTGCCTCTCACTTATTTGCATGGGAGAGGTTCACCACACTTAATGTTACCTGCCAAGAAGTGTTTAATCTGTGCTTCTTAAACAAGATGCACATATGAAACCTTGGAGAAAACAAATTTGCTCTTCACTTTTTGGTATCATCCTCTTAGGACAGGATGAACTGCTGCTTGGAAGGGTCCTTTTCTCCCCACTAGCAATAGGGTGAGCTCTGGCCACCACATTCCACTGCAGTTAAACAATGAAAGGTATGTAAGGTGACTTCTGTCTCTTGCTGTATTTTCTCCAGTTCTGATTTTCTTTACCAAGAACCCTAAAATATATTTAAACCAAACCAGAAAAAAAAATTAGGTTAGCTTGCAAGTAGTATGACAACTGATTTTAAGATTGTCTTTTATATTGCGTCTTTTATTTATCATAAACTCTAAAGCTTAGGAAGCAATCAACACACAATAAAAGMTGCATATTCTTTGTAGCTTGTCACAAGGAGCAATTAAAAGTGGAGTTTCAGTTCTGTCCTTGTGTTGTGGGRCACATCTTAAAATCATGACATGCATGAATTCAGAATCTATAATCTCTTTTTACTTCACACTTGAGGTTTTGAAAAGTCTGAGTGATCTTTGACTCATAAAACAGGTGGCCTTTGCACATGAAGGTGGAGATCATTGTAGAACCCTTCAAAGAGCACTGACACAAGGGATCTATCTACAACTTCTRTCTACTTTCTCCGTCAGTGGAGGACTAACTTTCTTTCAGTAGCCCATGAAAAAGGTTAAACTGAAGTCTTAAAATGCTGAAACAATGCATTCACTACATTTGTTTCTAACATGTTCTGTTTGGGTGTGGTTTTCTCCTTTTCAAAAAAGAAATCTYTTAGGGATGTTGCAAGCACAGTGRTGTCAATCAGTTTGCCCAAGACAAGTGTACCTCTGTAAAAATATAAAAAACCTAAAATTATCATGGAAATCTTGCATCTGAATTTACTCTACTTACAAATCGTAATCCTCAGAAATACAATATCCTGAAAGAAGCCTTTTATTTAATGACAAGACTGTGTATCTTGAGAGTAGCCTTATGTATTTTTCATCACAGATCTGAAACAGTTTCTCTTCAATTTCTTGTAATTCCTTCTCTCAAGTAGAAGGCAGAGTCATTTCCAGTGAAAGCAGTGTAGTCATGTAATCTGTGAAATTATTTACACTTGATCAATGTCAGTAGAGGCCTGGTCCCTTCCCAGACAAAATTTCGTGTAGGGCTCCTGCTGCTTTCCTTCTTGGCTATCTGAGGTTGCCACACGGACACCACCATGCAGCCATTCCCTCTGCATCATCCACCCTTGGAAAAAGCAAGGAAACTGCAGGTTGGAAATGTCTAGAAGTGTGTACTCTGGGCTATTAAGAGCAGGATTTTAATCATCTTATCATGAAAAATGGATTTTCCAGAGCAATGCAAAAAAAAAAATTTTTTGTATACCTTTTGTTCACTGGTTTGAAGACAGGAATATTATTACTGTAACCAGCCCTTCACCCACAGACACACAGGAAAAAGGCAGGGGGGGATCAGAAAAAAAGCTACACAAAGT
>NW_026623238.1:2045883-2050907 GCF_030028575.1 Malurus melanocephalus
AAAAAAAAAAAAAAAAAAGAAAATGAAAAGAAGGGAAAATCTATGCTTCAGAAATACAGATAAGAAATTCTTTAGAGTAATTATAGGCTGTTGAGGCCTTATGGTAATAATAAAGAAAAACATCTGACTGGATTGATGCTGGAGGAGACAGTGACAAGAGGAATACAGGTTGAAAAAAATAATTAAAATCTGCTATCTTGGGTAAGCTGTCATTCAGTCTCAGGAAGAAAAGAAATGCTAATAAAATATTAATAGGATCTTTTTAAGRTTTTTAATAATATTCTTTTACACACAGGTAGCAGTGCAGTTTGTCACTCAAAAGCATCAGACACAGCAGTACCAGACAAACAAATGCATGAAAAGTGAGAAGAAAAGCTTTTGGGCAAAAGGGTTTGACCTCAGAAATAAACCATCAAGACATTCAGACAGGAGCTGCTTGGAGAACATCTTGTGGAAAATCACTGACTCTGCTTTGCTTCTTAGAGGAAATTATAGCAAGGAGGAAAAGTTATTTCAGACTGACAGACACCAAATGTCAGCAATCATGATATAATCAGTGCAGGCTTTATTATATTTAAGTGGTTTGAAACTCGGCAGATTTCAGACAGCGTCAAAATCTAGAGGAAGAGTGCATCTAAAAGACGGTCTTATGAATATTACATGCACACACTCTGTGTACCATCACACATATCCTTATGTGATAAATTCTTTTACAACTGCTTCTTCAGCTTCTTCTTCAGTGGCCCCTTAGCACTGAGTGCCTTTCTTGAGCTGGCTGGAAATCCCTCTGCCCTCCCTTCTTTCAAGTCTTCACATAAAGCCACATCTTTGTTGCTGATGCAGCCCCGCTTTGTAATGARCTCCGGAGAAAATATACTTTGTCAGGACAGAAAATCACTGAAGTCACTGTGCTCAGACAAGTCCAAGGCAACTTCTAAATATTAAAGATATGCTGTGGATTTTTTTTCTTCCTTGTAATGTAATTAGACCTTCCTARAAAACTGTGTTACCTTGGGGGTGGTTCTCAATCCTGTCGGTTTTAAGGAGCTGCTAGGACAGCCTCGCCATCAGATGTTTTTTCTCCACAGATAAAGCTGCTGAGGATGACACTCACCCTGGACACGGGGAACAGGGTGGCTGCACTGTCACCTGCAGCTGCACTGCATCTGTCACAGCTGTCACAGCTGCTGCACACCTCAGTGCAGATGCCATTAATTTTGACTCTACACCTGCAGTGCTCCTGATCTCTTAAAAGTCTCTTTAACAAGCTCTTTCCTTCCAAATCAGCAGACTTCCAACTCAGCCATAACTGATTAAAGTGGCAAGTTTTCTAAGGAGTTGCAAGGGGAAACTGAGGGAAATAATTAAGGTCCTGCCCACGGAAATGTGTCGCATGGTTTGTGATTGTCACTAATGACAGGTGTGTATCTGTGGGTGGAAGGAGAAYGGATATTTATTCATTACTGGTAAGCTGCCTTGCATATAATGGCTGCTGATAATAATGCCTATTTTAGGATTGTTTGACAGTTCTCATCAAGCACAGAAAATGGTAAACTCGAGTGGGTTGTTTCATTGGAAAGGAGCAGGGTGAGGGAGGAGTGAATGTCAGAGCAGAATTCAGTCATGTCTGAAAACAAGGCTGAGGGGAAACACATTGCCTTTCACGTTAAAAAATGCTGGTGAGCATCTCTTGTACTGCTTTGATTCAGCAATTTGACCAAGTGACCTTTACTGCCAATGTGAGAAGCCCATTAAATATTGGTAAATCCTCAAAGCCTGTAAAACTCTAAGGTCAGTTAAGATCTGGYCCTAAATATTACTGAAAATGATACCTCAATTTAGCACATTTGGCCAGGCTGCTTCAGTGGTGACCAGAACTGTTCCCCTGATGTGAGCATGGACTCCCTCTACACACGTGTGACCCTCTGCACTCTTATCATCCCACAGCTTCTGCTGAGAACAGGCTCACTACATACAACCCACACTAAAAAAGTGGAATACAGTCCTCTTCTAAGCAAGAACTACATGTATGGCTGGATAGGTAGATGCTGATGAAAAGAGCTTTGTACATGTATATATGCAGAGATCAGAGAGCCATGAGGGACAAATAGGTGAGAAAGAGGCTGTGGTGACAGCACACCTTGTGTGACACAGAACAGACAAGATGAAGGKTCCAGAGGTCTCACAATAATTTTGCATTGCTGTGTCCTCTCTTGATGGGGTCTCGTCTGTCAGGGYCAAATGCAATACCCTAAGGGGAACAAATCATCTGGGGAACAGGAGCTTGGTGTGGCAATAAATCCCTTTCAGTCTCTGGTTCCCAAGATTCACAGCTGCRTGAATTCCCTAAATTCACACCTGAGTCTGGAGAATATGCAACAAATATGATATTGAGTCATTGTGCACTGAAGGATGACAAAAAATACTACAGAATTTGATAAAAACATCTGTGAGTATTTTAACATTTTGATTCAAGGGCCCCAGTTATTCTCACAGGTACAAATTGYCCCCTGAAACACAGACATAGTGAAAAGGTGTTAAAGCAACTAAGCACAGGCTGAAGGAGTAGGTACTCAGGTGCAAGTAGCAGAGAGCACAGTGCTCTCTCCTGCTGGGTGCCAGCACAGCCCTGCATGGAGACAGCTCCTGGAGCCTGAACTGCTTCAAGGAGCTGCTCCAGCTGTGGCCACTCACTGGGCCAGTCTGTTTAAAGCTGACACCCTGTTCTTCCCCAAAACATGGTGAGGGACTGGAGGGGCCATCTGTCTGAGTGTGAACTGGCCTTCAGCAGAGCGTTTGTGGTGGCCTCCATTCCCCAAAAGTGTGCAAAACAGCCAATCAATGCACAGCAGACCTGAGTCTGCTGCTTGGAGAGGGCAACAAGTACTGATAAAGGGAAGGATCAGGCTCAGAAATTGCAGTACTGAAAAATGAGAGTCTCATGAACTATCATRTGTCTTGGAGGTGATTAGGGACAGAACTCCATTTGGAATGCAGGGGATCAAACTAGATGTCAGGCTGTSATTGTTTTGGTTTCTGAAGCCTGTGATGTTCTACATGGAAACTGCCAAATTGAATCAAACCAGTTCAATKTCACACTCAGAGTATCTTCACAGATCCAGGCCATTGTTTCCTGACTCAGATGTGGGTGTTAAAACAAACAAACCAACAAACAAATCAAATAACAGACTGAGAGAAGCTGCTACCATGATCAGAATCTCCAATGCCTCTTATTGGACATTATTTATCCTCTGAAGCTTAGCAGATTAAATACTTTCCAGAAGTAGTAAATTTTCAATAGCATTTACTGTAATAGTCARTGATGATAAACAAGCAACTGACACAAGTCTTAGATAAACAAATCTAAGATTTTTTACATGACAGTTGTAAAAGCAGTATTCATGCCACTGGATAAGATGACATCTAGGAATAACCTGTACCAGAGACAAAGCTCTAGAATATTCCTGTCATTTTTTGTAAATGTACCTCTATAATTTAGAATTCTGCTTGACTTAATTGCTATAGCTATGTGAAATTCAGATTTTACTACACAATTATTTGCATTGATGTTTGAAAAGATCACAATAAACCATAACATTACTATGATTACTTAAGCAATTAAGAAAAATGATGTTTTGAAACCACCTTGTAAATAGAGTACACATATCATCAACATGTCTACATCTCACTGATTTTTCTGTGATTTTGATTAACAWGATATGCTGGACTCTGCAGTGAGGACATGTAGATGTTTATGAGTTAGGCAACTACACCTTAACTGTTCAACTGGGGCTGCTTTTGAGACAATAGAAAGGAACTAAAGAATGGCTTACCTCATCCTTAAGCATGCATCTAGGGTGGGTCAAGTCAACTAGACCCTTAAAATATTTTTTTTTCTTTCATTGATTGATGGGGGATTAAAGAAATACATGTCAGATGCTGGCACACACATTGTATGAATACATCACACAACGACCATCTGAAAACAGCAAATATTCTATTTCTACCTCAGTTCCCCATAGATTTCCAGAGTAAAGTGGAAAGCTCAATGAAATKTCAGTTCTTTGTGGGATTGGATCTGTGAGATATCTAGTATAACAAGTTTTACTGTGTGAAAAGGAATGCAGAATTGTAGAATTTACTTTGTGAGCCCCACAAATTCAGTACTTGACAGGCGTGGAACTTGCAGCAATAATCTTGATAGCTGGAAGTAGAAACCTGATCCAAGTCAGGAGAGGTTCTAATCAGAATGGAACATGTYAAGTATCAGTACTACCCAGTGAACTAAGATGCTTGTGATAGCTTGAGGTTGCTTGAGAAAAGAGTTTGTCTTTTTTGCTGGTTTTATAACATCTTAGCTTCCATAATATAAAATATGCCTGTGAGTTTTCTTACTTTGGAGACCCTGCAACRTCAGCAAAGTAATTATTGAAAATTAGGAAATTACTGCAGGAAGTGACAGTAGGGTCTGAAGCTTCTGACCCAAGGAAGGCCCAGAGCTCCAGATTTGCACTCTGGTAAGCAATGAAAAAAGAAAGATTCTCACAATGTTTAGTAGCCTCATGATGGAACACAAGGACTGCAGACTAATTCCCCTGTGACAGACAGATATGTTTCATTTCCTGAGAGAGTCTCTTGAAATTTGTTGAAATGGAATTTATAAAAAACACTTAYAGGTTTATAATAGGTTTTTTTTCTCATATTTATTTCTTGATAGTGATTCAAGAGGAAACAACAAGAATAGTGAAACCAATAGACACAGTAAATTGCCCTCAGGACACAAAGCATTTCTGCATCAAATAAACAATGAAGATTATTTTTTTACTTCTTCTATGCTTTTTTATCAAAATTTATCAAAGCTTTAAAAGGAATTTTTGATTTGTAGCAGCGAAAATGAGTTTCAGACCTAGTCAAGGTCAACAGCAATGCCTCAGTCTTCATTACTGCTGATCCATGTTATTTGTTATTATACTGTTTTGATCCTCAGCTCGTTGAGGCTGGAGAACTTGCTGGAGTGGCTTCTG
>NW_026623238.1:2051138-2059771 GCF_030028575.1 Malurus melanocephalus
GTTGAGGCTGGAGAACTTGCTGGAGTGGCTTCTGGGTGGGAATGGCTGTGCATCATCCTGCTGCAAAGCCAGAGTGCAGATTGAGCAGAGTCCCAGCTCCAGTGCCTGAGTCATGAATTGCACCTTCCAAGGTGATCCCAAGACTCAAGCCTGGCAGAGCACAGAAGATATTGCTGTTCTTGAGTGGAAGAAAATTCTTTTAYTCAGATGTATTTTAAAAATATCAGTCAAATTGACAGATTAATCACCAACACAGTTATCTTCAGACTACCACTGAACCCTCAATCGGAGCAGGTGTTACAAATATATAAGAAGAAATTCTGGTGTAACTGAATTCAATGGCATTTCTGTCCTTTTTGATGAGGGCAAGTTTTCRACTGTGATCCAGGAAGGCATTAAAACAGCACAAGTAGTAGCATTATTCTTACAACAGAGGACTTGCACACATAAAATATGTCAGAAGAGATGCCACCAATCTGTTTTATAGCTGCTTAGATACTACAAATGACTCTAACAGAATTTAGAAAGATGCATGCTCAAAATGTCAAAGTCAAGCTTTTATCCCTGTTAGTAATTATCTCATGTAATATTCTTTTACACAGTGTAGAGTTTAAGTTTAAACAGAAGCGAGCATGCTTTATGTATTTGTAAGGCTTAATATGTACATTCATAACAAGCCATGCCTGGATTTTACCTCTTCCCTAATTTTCCATCAGTCATTGAGAGTATACTGTCCTTACTCTAAGTTGTGCATTTTATTGTCAAATAGAAAGATATTTGCGTATAACGTAGCATTTCATTTCATAAACAGACAATCAATGCACAATTCCAAATTGTGTATTCTAGATGTGGCTAGAAAGCTGCAAAGCTTCATAAAGTTGGCACACAGAACCCTGAAAGCAAATTGGAGAAGGGAAAATCTTACACAGACAAACYTGAAGGAAGAAGATGTGACAGGACTTCTTTCTAAGAAGCCTTAAATCTTTTACCTCCTCTACACTAATCTCTGGAAAACTGCAGACAGAACAAAAAAAAATTGAACCATCTTCAGAGTCAGGAGCTTTCCAATGTCCTCCAGATTTGTGAGGTACAGTAGGGGTGGTGTTTAACCCTGGTGGGCAGCTCAGTCTCACACAGACACTCAGTGACTCCCCCAGGGTGGGATGAGGGAGAGAATCAGGAGGGTAAAAGTGAGAAAATATAGTTTAATAGGTGACAAAAAAGTAAAGGAGAACAAGCAATTGATTAACTGCTTTCATCAGCAGGCAGGTGGGTGGCAGATTCAGCCATCTTCAGGAAAGCAAGAGTCATAGTGTATAATGGCTGCTTGGGGTTATAAATACCATAACTTCAAATGTCCTCCCTTTCTCCTTCATCCAGCATTTATTGGTGAGCAGTGCCATTGGTATGGAATATCCCTTTGGTCACTAACATATTTTGGGGTTTTAACACATTTTATTTTAATCACAAATCCAAAATACTGCACCATACCAATTACTATGAAGAAAATCCTCATGGCCAAAGTCAATACATGTGTAGAGATCCTGTGACTCAGCAGCCTTGTTCCCCACTTCTCATAAGGCAGTCTTTGAGGTTGCATAGTACAAATCACAGCTTTTGTGACGGTAAATGTGTGATGATATTATCTGCCCAGTCCACCCCTACATCAAGGGGTCTCCACCTGAGATGTAKGCACAAGGTATAGAGACAGTACCAYAGGATGCTGTGAGGAGGAAATTTGCAGAAGGCAATGTGGGCATCACTTACACCAGTACCTTTTGTCAGACTGTTTCACTTTATGAAGAACAGAGTTAACCAGCCWGGCAGTTGTGCATTGCCTTGAAAATCACTGTCTTTGGAGGACTTGAGCAACCTCTTACAGCCTACATGAGTCAATGCTATCACTCTACTGATGGTGGATGTTTTAAGTTTCTCCTTGAGGGGTTGATCAGGAAAATCCCTGCTTTTTCCTTTATGAATGAAAGATCGAGAGGATTTCAGAACATTTTTGCCTAAGCCGAGACACTTGCAAAGACATCTTCAATGCTGTCTATCTGATGGTTGATCTCAAGAGAAAGCTGTGTGGTAGATTGGAATTGTGTGAGTGAGTGTGCATTTTCATGTGGGAATTTTTTCTGTATGCCAAGCATATAATGGCACATGTTTAAGAGAATAGCACTGTACAAAGCAAGAACAGTGAAGGTTATTCATCATCAAGATAATACAAAAAAGTTAAAATATATAGTACTTCTGTTACTTTAAAAACAATTAAAAACCTGCCAGTACCTTTTAAAAAACTTGTGCTTTCTCTCTTGAACCTCTTTTATATTGTTTTTTAATCTTTTAGTGCTTAATCGACCTTTGCCTGTTACTACATTCTTGGGTGAACCAGCATAATTGCTGTTGTGTGAGCACCCAAAGCACAAGAGCTATGTAGAGCATTCAGTTAAACTTTAATGAGGAAAAAAACCTGTTGAAGCTCCTTTTGAGATTTTCCATGCTAACTCCCAGTCATGTTACCTTCCAGTAACCCTACAGGTAGCCTCTCTGGTGTTACACCATTACTGCATGTGACTCTTAGAACAGACAGCAAAGAAAGATTCTAACACCTTTTGTACAGTTCTRATGAGGACAGACCTCATTAATTCAAAGTAAGGGCTGCCCCTGCTTATGTGGGGTCATGTTGACAATACATTCATGCTTCATTTTTTTCTGGTTATAGAAGCGTCCAAGATGGAAAACCAAAGATTTCTATGTTATTCAGCCAACAATAGCTGTGCCAGTTCTGATTAACTCCAGCATCTGTACATTTTCATCACCAGTGAAACTCTTGGTACATGAGTATCATGGTGATGCTCATGACGTTTCCACAGCCTGAACTTTCCAACTCTTTTATTGACGACTAAGACTGACATTATGTCAGAATACATGGCAAAGAGGCACAATTATTTTGCCAAGGATTTCATCACAAACATGTCAAATACAGCTGAGACTGAAGTAAATGTAAATTGTAGACTGCAGGAAGTGGTTGGAACACTCCCCGTAGTCATGCCAGAAGAAGGGGCTGGGACATTGCTGTCCTCTCAGCAGTTGTGTGAGAAATACGTCAGGCACAGATGAAGCTCTGGCACTTTTCATTGCTCCTCCCAGTGCATCYGCATGAGAAGCCAATACTCAACAGAGAGCTGGGCAGTGGGGCAAAGCTTTGGAGGGGAAGGGGAAATCCTGGAGCTGCCTCATTTTTTACAGCTGTCTCTGTGCACATACTGCCGACTGCACAGCACATCTCTGATTTCTGCTTTGCCAGCCCTGGCAACATGTGAGGCACAAGCTGATTTGAGAAAAGCATGGGGCAGGGCTATACCTGCCATCATCCCAGCTCCTGTGGGAGGCTTAAATGGTTTTCTGATCTGCTCAAAGAGTGAAACATTTCCTGCATATGGTGGGCTTGTTTCAGTAACACCATTGTCTGGAAGGGTCTATGAGATAATGCATGAGTACTTAAAAAGGAAACAATGCTGAATATACACCAGTTTTTAAGCAGGTGAACCAAGACCCCTCTCGTTAACAATTGTCAAATTTACTCAGATCATGTGATTTTTACTTGTAAACTCTACCAGCATATAATTTTTTTCAGAAAAAAATAGGTAGAGGCAGTAATAATTTATTAATTTTCTAAAGTTGCTACTGTTTAATTCTGTCAGTGAATCTTTACTGCTCTGTGGTGAGTTTACTGTAGGTTATATAGAATAGCTGAAGTATTCCCACTCACCCTCACCGACTCTAAAACCTGTTTCTGTCCAAAAGATGGCAAGAGAACCACTTTAGGTGCCTTTCTCAGAAATGCTTCAGGAAAYGGAGTTTTAGATTTATTCTTATTTAAATAAGATTGCTATTTTCTTTTAAAATAACACTTCTTATTTTTGAAACTCCTCAAAGTGCCAGTCATGTCTATCACTTGTCTGTCCCCGCTCAGAGCTTAATGCAAAGTCTAGAAACTCTTTGTATGAAAATTTCATGCCTCCAGGTGCTCCATTGATTATTCATGAAGCTTTTGGAGCTGTCACCATGGGAGCCAATTGGCTACAAGTTATTTAGCATATTAATGACCTATATGAGTTAGTGCATGAGGAGACATATCACGCCACCTGGAATGCAAGAGGCAAGCTGCTGCTGACTCAATCAGCTTTGCAATGGGAAGTGAGGAATTGGAAATATTTTACACAGAAACAGCAAATCTCTTGCATGTCCAAAAGCATTCTCTCAAATTAGCATGCACGGCTTCAATAGCTTGTTTTCATAATATGCTCCTTTTATCCTCTGTGCGTTTGGCCTCATTACAAGCTCTCTCCTCCTGCCAGAGCACTTGCCCCTGGAAAGGTTTAATAGGTGAGTCATGTGCTTTGTGAGACATTACATCAGAATGATTTAATGCGCCAAGGGCAGRGCTGTGTGTCAGGTTCAGCTGCTGTTACAGTTTGTGTAGCAGGTAACTCGATGGTCTCCAGAAAGCAGCTAGATAATGATAACAATTAATTTTACGGYGGCGAGAGAGGGACTTCAGCTGAGCTCAGCACCTTTTTTATGTCCCTGCATTTGCTGCGGCGCTGTTACACCCAGTCAGCCGGTGAAGCGATGCCTTAACGTTTTGGCAAAATTAAAATGGTAAAACTAAACAGGGAAATCATTGAGGGGGAGCAAGGAAGCAATGGTGTAAAAATACTCTGGCTAAACCAGAGGCAGCTCCCTTAAATCTGCTGACAAGCAGCACAAGCAGYGCATTCTGGCAGGGCTGAGCTGGACCCTGTGGTCAAGGAGCCTCCTCCTTCCCCAGACACTGCAAACCAGCACAGCTTGGGGACAGTGACCAGAGCCTGGCACCAGCAGAAGGACAGAGGGGCCGGGCTCTGCCTCTCCTGGTCACCACTGCTGTATATCACTGCCTGAGCAACCCTGCTGCACTGACAGAGAAAATAGCTGTGGGTCAGGGTCAGCCAGAATAGCACCATCTGACCTTTAGCTGAGATACAGAAGATACATTACTAAAGATTTATTAAAATTATTTGAGGCCATCTTTGGGGACAAAGGAAATATGTTATAGAGAGTGCATGGCTTTGGCTGGCTGACAGGATTTAGGGCTCCTATTCTTATTCTGCAGGACCCTGAGTGCCCGGGTAAGGGCAGGATGACGAATGAGAGTGATATACATGCGTAGATGTGAAAAATCAGTCTCAGCAGAAGTGGCAAAGCACTTAAGCACATGCTCATCTTATTTTCACTTCCTTCATACCTTCTGAAATATTTTCTCTGTTCTGGTACATTCATTGCTTAAAAATATTTCTTGATACTTGCAGTTAATTTATTTAGTAATTGAAACAAGCAAGAAGTAAGGCTGTTGCTCATGGGGATGTGTTACATGCCCACATAATGTGTATAACTTGCTAAGAAAATGTGTGACCTAATACCCACGTAGGTTCTCCCTTGTGACTCCAGCACAGTTATAATAATAATTTTGCAATGCCAGACCAGTATAGAGAACCATAGAATAAAGTACAAATACAGCTGGGAGCAAAACAGGAGGAGGCAAATGCAGAGCAGTTCATACTGATAAAAATACATGTGGGAGAAAAGTCCACCACCCATAGGATCTCTGTGCTACCCATATCCATGTTCYTGCTGGCCAGACTGAAAACACAGTACACTGTGTCTCTCTTGCACTAAAGTGTGCTGAAYCTTTCCAGGAGGTGGGAAGGGACCTCGTGCCTTAAAGGACAAAATGCCTTCCTTGCCCCTTGTATTAGCAACAAATTACTTTATTTGTAGGCACTCCCAGAGCTCTGTCAGATTCAGCTGGACACCTATATCCTAACCTTGGGGGATGAGATTTTTTTCTGTAATGATTTAAGTGAACTTTCTGTCATTAGTTCCCACTTTGATTCTAAGTTTTAGATGCCTCARTTGGTCAGAGGCATAGATTCCTCTTAAAAACTGAGATTTTGGGACTTYACATTCTGCTTATCCAAAACCATGCAGCGACATACCTTTGCACACAGCCACTGATTTATTAAGCATACACAGCTCTCAGAGAGGAAAGAAGGCACACAGACAGCATGAAAGCTCCTGGGATCTCAAACACCTAAATTTTCCCACCCACTTCTTTGTGAAATGAGAAAAAGATTATAACAATTAAAAGCCCTCTTCTGTGTTTTGAAAGTTTTATACTGTTGTCCAGGACCCAGGATACCTGTTTTCCCAGCAGACTGGGCACAACAAACCTGCTGTTCCTACACAATGCTGTACATTGTGTTCTACAGTCACACAACTTTCATCTGAAACACTGCAGAAACCTCAG
Source organism: Malurus melanocephalus (assembly GCF_030028575.1). Taxonomy (NCBI): domain Eukaryota; kingdom Metazoa; phylum Chordata; class Aves; order Passeriformes; family Maluridae; genus Malurus; species Malurus melanocephalus. The sequence continues at coordinate 2,057,491 of NW_026623238.1, forward strand.
TGCCAGTAAGGCGATTGCCCATCTCATTGGCCATCATTTCTTCAAAACAATAGGGTTGTTTTGAAGAGGCCCAACAACAACAAGAGCCCAGAATCCATAAGCTTCAGCCCTTTGTTTTTACCAACCAACACCACCAGAACCCTGCCAAGGGGGGAACATTGTCTGGACAAAATAGAAAGCATAGCTGCAATGAGCAATTGGTGGCCCACCTAAAGGTTAACTGATGGAATGAAATGCAAAATTATTTGGGTGTTAGAAGGCATATGGATTGGCAGTTTGAACTGATGTAGTTGTGCATATTTCGTAGTTGCTGTAAAAGAACCAAAGCTGTTATTCTTTGGTGTTCTTAATTGCTGTTTGAATTTAAGTAAAGACTGCAAGTAATCACATTGTTGAATCCCCAGAACTTTCTTGGTTTCAGTAGAATAAAGCTTCCTTTTGCCTGTTCAAAACTGTGGGGAGATGAGTTAAATTTATATATTATACAAAGAAGAACCAATTTGCCTTTTGTTGGTAGTCATTCATGCAGGGGTTAGCTACAGGTACTGTGCAGAATCAGAGGCAATGAAAGACATAAGAATTTAAAACAACTGCACAGAATGATCTACGATGGTACTGATAGCAATATGGAGTTCAATATTAAAATATTAGCCCAGCAAATAACCCTTTATGTCCAATAAATTCCGATTGCCTATTCACAGCTTAGAKTTCATTAGGCCTTCTTCATTACAAAATGAATAGCTGCTAATTTGTTGCATCTCTGAGTAAAGTTMCAGTAAATTTTATTTAAAGGAGGGAGAAAAAAGGCCTTGTTATGAAACAGTCACCAGCTGGCCATACCATTGCTAGTGCTATTTTCTTCTCCTTTTTGAAATTCAAATTTTTTGTAAGACTTCAACTCTGAGCCTGTAGTGATGCACATAAAGATATATGAATGCTGCACTCCCATATACATGGATTTGCATATTGAGGACATTGGGCTTGGGCTGTCTGCAACAGAGATAATCTTACTGAATTTGTACAATATATTGCACAAAAGATCCTTGCTGTAAATATTGTTACAAAATCACTAGAAAAGTAATGGTTAAGATGAAAACATTTAGAAACAAAATACCCTGAGATCAAATATTGCCCTGTAAATGTTGACTCTGGATGTTTTTCTCTTTAAATTTCTCTATCTAAATCCCCAGATTTGTCTTGGTGCCTGATTTAACAGTGCCSAGAGCTGTTGAAAGGGGCTGCTTTCTCCCTGACACCCTGTTCCTGTAGCTCTCCTTATCCTGCTCTTATGCTGGAAAGGTGGACTCCCACAGCTCCTTTGTGCCTGTCTGCTATCTGTAAGATCTTTTCCCAATTCAATTCACTAATTTGGCAGAGAACAGCACAATACACAGGATCAGAAGCATTTTTTTTTCTGTGGCACTGAAGCACTCTGCTAATCATGAAACTATCCCTCAGAAAAACACCTTGGCACTAAAATAAAACCATCACAATCCTACCTCCTTTATCCTGCTCAAAATACTTCTGTTGTGTTACCAAGTGACAGAGTTACCACGTGCTCTATGTTTGCTACCAAATATGTTTTATTTACTTGTCTGAGCATTTTCTGTTATTTCTGTTGGAGGAAACTGCAGATGCTAAAAATGCTTGGATCTCAGTTGTCTGCAGTGTGTCTTCAAGATTCAATTCCCTGTATATTCTACTGCATACATGGTCTGAAGTCCTGCAAATAAGGACCAGGGAAGCACCGAGGTCTAAGAGGATCAAAGACATGGGTCATAGAATTGAACATGAGGCTTGGCTTCAGCTGAGGACACCATGTCCAAATGCTCAAATTGTCAGTCAAGGAGGCCATTTGACTGTGCAGTCTGCAGCAGGTGCCCATCTTGAAAGATCTGGTCTTCTTTTTAGTAATACATTTTCCAGATGCAGAAATTTGCCATTACTGTTATTCTTCACATGACCTTTCTTGCAGTGTATATCTCCATATTATCCTACCGGTGCTGGAGGAATGGATGGAAATATCTACATTGCTAAATTTAGAAGACTCTATAGAAATAACTGTGTTGCAAGTAATTTGATTTAGCATTCAGCTGGGCCATTACAGGTGACAATTTCTTGTCAGGCTAATGGAAAATGCATCTTGAGTAAAGGATCAAACAACACTTCCTTAAGTGAGATCAGAGAGGAGAGGGAGGAAAGATCTTCCCCCAGACTGTGCACCTGGTGAAAATAACTGTGGGAAGGGAAGGGAAGGGAAGGGAAGGGAAGGGAAGGGAAG
>NW_026623238.1:2059931-2103525 GCF_030028575.1 Malurus melanocephalus
AGGGAAGGGAAGGGAAGGGAAGGGAAGGGAAGGGAAGGGAAGGGAAGGGAAGGGAAGGGAAGGGTTGGAAAAGTGATGGAAGACAGGGAAGGAATTCCTGGTCTTTGGAACGAGGAAAAATCAGAAACCAGCTGAGAACCTGGACTTGTTAACAAGAACATGTCGGGTTTTGTGAGTTGTGGGATTGAAGATAAGTGAAACTGTGAGCGTCTAAGATCACCCCTTGAACAGGATGAGATGGAAGAGGGGAGTGTGCCAAGATCATCATTTATGTGAGTGGAAGTTTTATCGTTTGCAATTTTGCTGACAGTGATAGAAAGCCTCGTATCAGCCTCGCTATACTGAGGCTCTTCTGTAATGAGTTTATCAGCCATACCAGGTTTATCACTATAATGAGTTTATCACCCATAATGAATTTATCACCCACACTGTTTGGTCAAAGCTTTCATAAAACCTGGTAAAGATAGATCAAAGAGTATCAATTTAATCCTTTTAAAGCAATCACACACATTCATCTTTAGAGGAAAATGTGAACACCTCCAAAACATTGTCTCCCTGAGGAATATCTCTTGGCAATTATGGGAAGTGTCCAATGAACCTGTACTCCTCACCAATATCTCCTTAACACCTTAAGCAAGAGGAATAAAACATTCTTCAGGGTAATAATAATAATAATAATAATAATAATAATAATAATAATAATAATAATAATAATAGAAATAAATAAATAGATAAATAAATAAACAGACCTTATGGGAGGTTTTCTGACACAAAGAGGCAGAAACCTTAGCTGCCCAGTTCTTGCCTCTCTGCTTCTGATCTGTGTCAGCCTCAGTTCATTCAACAGCCTCACTGGTGCTGTCAAATGGCTGGACTGATCATTGTCCACCCTTGAGACAGTGTCCTGAGCACAGCCAGGCTGCCAGTGGTCAGCTCTGATGACCTCATGTTAAAAGCCTGGTGCTCTGYTGTCTGTGACAGCAGATGGTGTTTGATGGGTGAACTCTGGCTGAGGTGCACATTCCCATTCCATGGCATTTGCTCCTGTCCAGCTCTGGATCTTGGCACAGCCAAAGCAGAATGGAGTTTTAATTCAGTCACCTGATCAAGTGTCACCTGATCAAGTCTCAAGAGCTGTCATTAATGCTGTTACAAATTGTAACAGTCAAACTTTATTTTACTGCCTATTTCTATTTGTTAGGGTTTGGAAGCTTTGTGGACACAGGTGGCCAAATTAATCAGTGGCGTAACTCCCTGGATCCCTATTTGGCCCACAAAATTATATTTATTAAATTTTCTCAGCTGAACTTCTTTTGCTGCAGCCATTTTTACCTATAAATACTGAGCATTAAAAAAAAAATATCTAGCCTCACCATGTCATCCACTATATTCTTCCCAGTGCCACTTTTTTTTGAAAACAGAGGGTTTCAACAGTTTACTCCTTTTATTAAATTTTTACTAAATTAAAAGGCAACACAATATTATTTTATAATTTTTATTACTTAACAAAAATCTAAACAGCAATKACAATTGATTTTTTTTTGTTTCAAAGAGCTACTTGCTCATTATTCTGAAAAATAAATTCATTATACAAAGTATTACYATACGAATGTACATACCAGCCTTCCTGGTCTGGTTTGTGGGCTGGATGTTAGAAAATAGTGGATTTGTTATTAGTTATTCCAGGGCAGTATTTGACTCAGGAACTAACATCAAATTATAATTCCTCAGTTGTAAACTTTTGRTACAGTGGTGTCACCCAAAATGTCTTGCTGACTCTACCAAGGATGCTGCATTTTTTCACATCTATACATTCTATGCTTCTAATAAGGTAAAATGCTCTACAGTTGTAATTTCCAGAGGAAATTTGAACAAAACCTTCCAAAATACTTCAGAATTACCCAGCATGTAAGAATTCAGATTAAATTGGTCACCCAAATAGATATTTTGTAATTTGGGCCCATTTACATCTCACCAATCTATCATCAATTTTCAGCTAGCATTTTCTCTGYAAGTAATAACCTGCAACTGATGTTTGCAGCAGATAAAGTCAGCTGAAAAAAAAAGGTGAAAGRAAGTGCAAAAAATGAAAATAATAGTTGGTAAAAATGAGAATACTATAATTACTTGTATTTCAACAGTATCATGTCTTTCCAGAATTCAAGCTGTGCATAATAGCTATAGTGGAAGGGCAAAACAGAGAAGCCCCAAGGAAATGGGATGCAGAGAGCATTTTTTTAACCTTCCTGGGGAGCCTTGCTCCACAAAGATTTAAAGCTTTTTAAACGTCATGAAAACATGTTGGCTGGAAAGTAGTGTATTTCAAAATGAAAATGCATTAATTAATGTCTCTTGGAAAGGGACAATCTGAAATATCTTTCTCTGTGGGAGTAACTTGCAAGCTGATTATGTGGGCTGATAGATATTCCACTGGAGAATGTTCAGGGAATGTTAAGGTTGAAYGGTGAAGCACACGGGAGTTTGGAAATGCCACACTGCAGCATTCAGGCGCATCCTTAACTCTGCCTCTGGTGTGTACGTGGTATAATGTATTCATTACATATAATCTCCCAGACACTGCTATAAATATATTCTGTCGTCCCTGATCTTAGATTTTACACATATCAGTGCATGCATTAAGTGCTGTGTACCGCTCTCCACCACGGCTTATTAAAACTTGTATAAGACAAGGACATAATAAAATTTGTCTGAGCAACTAGTGCAGATTAAATATTACATATATGATATAGAAAATGGCAGGCATTTGTTTCAATAAATTATCCTGTGAGCTTGAAAGACTGAATGCTACATGGGTGCATGCAAATTAGCCATGCAGTTAGCGCCTTCAGTTCCTGCCAAGCTCAGGAGGGCTGGCTTTGCTTCTGCTTGAAAAGACACGGCACAGGTGCTGCAGCAGAACTGAGCCTTTGGCCATCCCCAAATCAAACAGGGAAAATAATGGGGAGGAGTCCCTGTGACCCYACATGGACAGTCAGCTGACATGGTTTTCTTCCTGATGCACGGGCTTTGTCTGTCTGATGGGTGCAAGAGAAAGWTACGATTCAGTGTGGCCAGAGTTGAAGAACTGACAGCAGAGCAATTGTGCACAAAAGCTGCAAGGCATTGGAAGTGAAGGAGTGAAAGGAGCTTGGGAAGTTTAAATGGTATTCACAAAAAACCACAAAATACATCATTAGTAAGGTGAAAGATCAGAGAACCCAGGGAGAGTTGAGGTTTTAAAAAACTCTCAACATGTATAAAACCCGTGGCTTTTTCCATTTAATTGACTCAAAATGCAATGAAAGCATGTTTCTCTAATTCAATAAATGTCTTGTGGTATTCAGGAATAAATACCAATGATTCTTAAATCGTGGACTTTGAGTCTGGACAGAACAGAGTTTTTGTATTTGAATCTTAAAGGATGTTTTTTAACATTGTTTTGATTTTAATGAGTACTTCACTTTGTTCTGCATTTTAACTCTCTCTCCATTCAAATGAGGGTCTAGTTGATTTTATTCAAAATTAATCCTGCCCTGCCCTTTTTCTTGCTGACACAATGAAACATCAGTTTTTTCCTCTGTCTCTGTTGATTCTCCTCTCTCAGAGAGCAGCCCTTCTCCACAGCTGTGGTGGTGGCTGTACCAGCTCACCCCTTTCCTCTCCAGCTGGATGCTGTATGGAACTTCCCAGAAAAAGGAGGGCTTGGGCTTTGCTCCCACACAGTCTCTGTGTGAGCAACACTGGTTGATGAGAGTGGGGATGTCTCTCTTTGTTGAGAGCTTTTCACCAGTTCTCATTCCATGAAGTGAGCAAATATTGCATGTGCTCRAGGAAGGTCTTGTGACTCTCCCCAGCCAAAGCTGAAATCCCAGGCAGATGTGGCCCTTCTCTTGATAAACTGACCCTGGTTGATGAGATTTATCAATAGTGCCCTCACTAAAATCTCCAGTTTTATTATGAGCCCTTCCCTTTCACGTGTTTTGCTTCCTTCTAGCATCAGAAACTAAATATTCTGCAAAATAGTTTCCTGTGGAGCATATTTCTTTTTTTTCTGTTCTTTAAATACTTTTATTTCCAAAATGATTCCTGGACAAGTACCTAGTCCTTCTAGCTGAAAGATCAGTTGGCATATCCCTCTTCTGTGTGATTTTGCTGGTATTTCACCTTCTGGACACTTCCAGGAAGATGAATAGATCCTCCCGCGTTTAAGGAAAGATGGTTGTACTCAACAGATTGAATACTTTTATCCCAAGATGCAATAATGTTTTTCTTTGCAGGACTTGCCTGCTGTGTGGTGAGTGCAGGACTGTGGTGGAGACCACTGCCTTCTAATGAGATTCCTCCTCCCACAGAAAAGCTAGAAACAATTTTCAGTTATCCCAAAGAAATTTCTTTATTCAAAGTACACAGGTGCAATACTGGAAAGGTCTGCTTTCATCACTGAATGGGATTCCCAATAAATACACGACAATGTGTGATGCACGTGGAGCCCAGAAGGGTGCTCTAAAATTGCTTCCTTTTGTACTTCGCTATCCCCAAACACTGTGAATGCTCAGTGCATCCTCAGAAGAATAAGATTCAGGTTCAAATTGACTGATGTTGGAACTCTGGAAGAATTTATTAATGCCTTTAATCTCTTCCCTTTGTGTATCCCTATGTGGGGTGTCATTTATTCCAGCATCACATTGGAGGTGTCTGAATCTCTGCTGGTCACCCCCATATCGCTCTTCAGTCAGTGGAGGGAGGAAAATGCTTGCAGAGTGTGATTCAGCTCAGTCTGAGCCGCTGTAAAGCAGAAAGATTCACACCTGACTGATCATCTCACACAGCACAGGAAAAATGGGTCAGGTATAAGTCACTATTATTCACAGAATCTGGACAACTTCAACAGTAATAGCTAAATTAGAAATAATGAAATGCAAGCACCAAGTTATCAGAAATGTCACTTTAACCTTTGCCTTAAAATATAATTCTATTCAGTCAGTTTTTTCCCTTTGTTTGTACACTCTTGTTCTTGGAGATTTTAATTGCTCACTGGTTGACATTGTTCCAGTTTACATAAAAAACATGCTTGAGGACTAGATATAATGCAATGTAGGGCAGAGATACTTTTTTTATCTTTATTGCAGCATATCAGAACTAAAGATCTGCATAATTTTCAGTACATGCACCAAGAATATACATTTTATCATAGATAAAAAAATCCAATTTATAAAATTAATTTTAAGGAAAGATAATGAAACATATGAAAGAAAGAAATTTTCTTTAAAGTAAACCTTTGCTGTCTTAATTGTGTTCACAGTCATCATTTGCATTTGTTTTGCCCTTGTAGTTCTCATACATATGTTAAGTGTCCATTAACAGGCTTCCTGACAGTAATGATCTTAGATCCCAACGGTGGGCTTCTTTGTGAATCCATCTCCACACTTATTATAAAACTCTGTTTATAGTTACTCTACAGCCTCTTGTTACACTTACTACAGGCAGGCCCTTCCAACCTATGCTCAAAAGGTCAAGAAAGAGGAAAAAAAAAAAAACACAAACAGCTACAATACTTTAATTCATGAATTTAATATTTCAGTGTTAAATATAATGGATTTTTTTTGTCCATTCCTTTTCCTTTTGATGAAAAAAGTTTTTTAAAATAAAGCTCTGTCTTATTACCCTCACTTATCTAGCCACCTTTAATATCTAGGAAGCATCCTTTAGCSATGATTAAATATAGGTTTTCCTCATTCTGATTCTAGAAATTAAGTATTGTCTCCATCTCAACCCCAGAATATACAAGTAAATAATTGTAATCCTTTGAAGAATGATACTTCTCTTCAAATATACCCAAAAGGCAGATGTGTCAGAGGCCTAATTCTTCTAAAAGTAAGATTGAAAAAGGTTAGAGTTGACATCTGATGGAGGCTAGGGAGAAAAAAAAACAACAAAATACTTACAAAAAGTTGGTAGAAAAAGGTAACTAAAAAAAACAAAAAAACAAAAAAACAAACACAAAAAACCAGTAATATGACAGTTCCAGAATTTTTGTCAGAAATGCCGCCTATATGCCTAATATTTTAATTATACTTTATCATAGCAGAAGAAATGGCTGAAGAAAAAGCWGAGGAAAGGTTACTGCTGCTAACTTTGACCAGTTTCCATCCCAAGCTGCTGCTTGAAACTCAAACTGAAACTCTTTTGAYGCCTTTGGCTTTTCCAGGAGGATCYGGACCTGCCAACATATTTGCACGTACTTGGCACATTTATTGCCAAGGGTGAGAGCAATGTGGTAAGGCTTTCCTAATGTCCAATTTACATCAGAGATGCTGGCCTTTGCTGCTGTTTCTTTGTTTTTTGTCGATGACAAGTGTGTGTGCCCAAATATATACCCAGGACAGACTGAAATAGCTCAAGATATATTTAGATCTGCTGAGACAGGGTGATGGGGAAGGGAGGGCAGTGTGGGTGAGCCAAAACCAGCACTAAAACTCTYGTCTGAGTGTCTGTGTTGTTCAGATGACCTTTAATGAGTGTTAAGTGTCTTTTTAGCAATTCAAAGACATTTTTCTTTCTCAGCATGCCTAATCTCAGTCTCAACCCCACATTCTCCAAACATTCCTTCAAGAAATCCTCCTTCTGATACAGTTTCCATAGATGGCCTTTCTCAGGTGTTTCTCCACCATGATTTGAGCCTCACAAATATCCCACACATAAGTTAAAAAATTGCCTTGACTAAATGATTCCTCTTGCTGAAGATGGTACCTGGTACAGGTCTCCTGGCACATGGATGGGGAAAATCCACATCTTACTCCTGATCTTTCACTGTTTGGACTGCTGAAATATCCTTTTGAAGAATATGAAAGTTGCTGGAAGACTGAGAAAAATGGGACATGTATAAGGGCCCTCCAATATCATAATACAATCAAACAATACAAAAATAACAAAGGAAAATAGAATTGATGGTAAATTTTAGTTTGCTTTACAAAAAGCTGTAGTCTGAAGTAGTTTCTAAAGTGGGCATTCTGTAGTGGTTTAGGCTTAAGCAGTCCACRATATGAAAACACAAAAAACTTCCATATTTACTTTGAGAAAATGAAGCATTTGGTGAGTTTTATGACCACTTCTAACACATAAATAATGAGGGATGAAGAGGTGATATTTGACAGTTTAATAGCCTTCATTGTAGCAGCTGTGGAGCTGGGAGGGAAGGGGACAAGGCAGTATGTAGACTCCATTTCTGATCTGGCTTGGGTTTCTTTTTYTTTAGTCCTCCCCCAATTCTTTTGGCACAGTGTGCTTTGCAGATTGGAGAGGATAAATCTCCCTTGCCACTGATTAAGAGCAGAGTTCTGGGCCCATTTACCGGGGAGGAGAAGGATAGATCAGGTCCTGTACATCACTCAATGTTCTTTGGTATTTCAGTACTTACTATTTGCTCTAATTTCCTATTTGGAGTGTCACACTCTAAATATTTACAATTAATGTAAATTCGTTACACATAACACATTTTGAACTTTAAATTCTGTGGAAAAATAATAAAGAACTGATTTCATTTTTCTTTCAGTCTTTTTTATTTCATTTATCTTTCAGACTTTCATTCTCAGTAAACATGTTGATGTGTAACTAACCATATAAATGTCTGATCTGAAAACCATTGTTCCTGCATTATCTTTTGGTTCAGCTTGTAGCTTTCAAGAGTTATTTTTTTAATATGGTGTAACCTTGATTCTCAGTTGAGTTCTGTTTGCTGCTGAAGTATGTGAAGACAGTCAGACAATGAAGTAAATGTCTCCAATTCTCATGGCCATGTTCTGTCCATTTTCAATGTCATACATGATGAAAATTATTTAGGGGATGTCCTAGATTTTGGTTTTTTATTTCAATGGGATCTGCTCTGTCATATTGTACCCCCCATGATGTTGCCTCATCTTCAGGTGAGACAACAACAGCTGATGTAGAGTCTGTTTGACTAACTTCATCCAGTGGTTATTTGCTTGGGTTTTTAAGAATTTTCATCTGAAACTTTTGTGCTAGACAACTGAAAGGGAACCTTTTCCTTTCCTTCTCATATATTATTTATTCATTGCATCATCAAGAAGAAAAGATTTTTGATATTAAGAGCCCAGCATAATCTCTCACCCGTGGAGATTAATTTGTGACAGCTGAAAGCAGCTGGCAAAGTGTACCAGGGCAGCTTTKGTACCTTGGTGCCCGGTGAACAGGCACCTCCAGAGCTCAGGACACAAATCCATCCAACATGGGTCCATCTCCACAAGCTGCAGTCACACCACTGACAATATGGGTATTATTACCTCAAATGTACTTTTCCAGCTCTTTTCCATCTCTTTGTACATGTAACCCATCTCTTTCTGAAAATTWAAATCTTACAAAGAAAATGAAGTAATAAAAGTAAGGAAAACTTTCTGCATTTCCTCACAGAATAACCTATCAGAAAAGGATATGAGTGTGTCAAAAAAATCGGTATAAACAGTTTTACCTTTAGTTAAAAAATAAATCTGAGAAGAAAGTGAGAACTAGATAGAAATGATGCATCTTTTTTCTTTGTGTCTTTTTTGTCTTTTCATATCACCCATAAAAGATGGTTTTCTTTCTAATGGTAATATCCTTTCTGCAAGGCTTTTAGCACATCCCCAGCTCTAAGCTGATGGAGACAGTCAGAAMTGCTTTGCTTAAAGTCAGAGATACTGTTTTTGAACTAGTGCCACYATCTATTTATAAAGTAATGTGGAAAATGTCACAATAACCTCAAAGACATTTTTTTTCTCAACTTTGTAGGATGATTAAACAGGACTTACTTTKTGAAAGTGGTCAGAAGGTACTGTTTCCTCTCAAGATTAACTTTCCAAGGTCTCTTTGTTTTCTCACAGAAAGAGATRCAGCCTTCCCTTCATCTGGGCTGCATTTACATACATTTTCTCCTTTGAACAGGAAAACTACAGAGAATCAGTGCAAGTGTGAATTTCTCAGGGATCTCCTCCCACAAATAGAAAGGTACCTACTGTCCCTGAAACAGCTTGAATTGGCAGAATTTTGCYTCAATGGATCATAAATGCAGGCCARCAGTTTACGTTCAAAGAYTTCTTCTTTTTACACAGAATGCACATTTTGTGTTGAAATYACAAGATCGGGATATGGAGAAGACCTCGTTGTCTCTGGTTCTGTAAGGATTAAAAAGGAGACCAGAGGGAGGGCTGTATGGAGTGCATTAGAGATACTTAATCTTAAAAACAGCTCTGTCAAGGACTATCAGGAGCCTGCAGTCAAATTTTCCAAGGGAAAAAGTCAGCRATAGAAGATATCATATATAAACCAAGTATGAATTTGGTGATGTGATCTGTTCAYGTGTAGGCAAGAGGAAATCAAATTACATACCTGTAAGCATGATTCCAAAGCCAAGAAAAGATCACAAAGGCCATTGAGATCTCTCATATTTTCCCTAAAACTCCYGTGATCAGGGAGCAATTCTGCTGTGAGCAAATGAAAAGGCAAAGAACAAAAAAAGCTTTCACCAAATWAATCCTTAGAGCAGTGACTCCTCCAAACACAAACAACACTTCCAGCTGACGTTTCCCAGTGCTCAATGTTTATCACAGTGCAGGAAGAATGATTTTTTTTTTAGAAGACAGAGAACTTTAATGACATTTGTCAATTAAGCCTTTTCATTACTGTATTTTATTCATAATTTATGTTTTGCTGGGATAGTTGTAAGAGTTCCAGTTGAGCTCAAGTCTTGGCGTGCTCCAAGCTAACCMAACACATAAAATGGGTGAGGAGTGCTTGAAAATCCCACCTGTCTGAAGGAGTTGTTGCTGGACTCTGGCTCAGATGGCAACATTTTTGTGAGCTCTTCCAATAGTTCAGTGCACAACCATTTTGAATATGGCAAGAAAATAAATAGTCAAGACAGGCAATCATGTTCTAAACACATAGGACAAATAAGAAAAGGAAAAAACAGATAGGACAGAAGAGAAAGGGAAAAAACAGAAATAAAAGGATTTGCCCAGTATCACAATGATAGGCAGAAGTAGAAGTAAAAATCCTTTTCTGTTCTCTGTGAATCAGTTCAGAGCATTTCCAGAGTCCTGGGCAGATATAGCAGAAAGTTCTACATTGTACACATTTCTTTCTTTTTTTATATATGCTCCTTAAAGACACCTAGGCCTGAGTGCTTTAAGGTTTGTGAGGGCTCATCTGTCACTGACACAGAGTCAGTGCAGAAGCAAAAGAAAGACTGCACACAGAAAGGTAAAYGAAGGTGGCAGACAGTGCTCTGGATTATGTCTTTTCTGTTGAYGTACAGAGACCCTTTAGGACCCAACTAAAAGTTCTTAAAAGCAGTGAAAACTTGTTTTAATTAAAAGCTTTAAATTCAGGCTGATAAAAGGATCCATGGAGGAACTGAAAAAAGCAAGAACAACATTTATCTGTGCAGCAGCTTCATTGAAACTGAAACAAGTTTACTGAAGGTAAATTGGACCACAAACACTTGCATATGGAAACATTTGGTATGTTTTACTTTTTGCATGAGAAAAGCATTCAGTGAATTGTAAAACTTTTTATTTTAACAAGCCTGAGGTAAACAACAGTAGTAGGTTTCCCTTGCTGCTCTGCAGCTCTACTCAGAGTTTCTCAGAGTCTTCAAGAGATGTGTTAGATGCTTTTACAACCTCTTTGTTCTCTTATGGGAAAATAATTATGGTACAATTTCTTCTCATTCAGATTTTAAGTCCTGATTAGAAACATGCAATCTGGCCTTCAAATAAAATATATAATTTTGTGCATCATGTTCATCTTTCTAAATTACAGCAAATTGTTCAATTTTTATTTTGTGGACTGTGTAGTTACAGCAATCAGCTTACCTGCTCTTCACCTCAACATATGCTATACCGCCCTAAGTGATGAATGTCATTTTAATCAAAAGTCTTGGAGAAATCTTCTGATCTAATAGAAYACTTCAGACTGGAAAACCTGTTGTCTCAAGAAAGCACTAGGAATTAAGACTTTCTTTAAAAACCACTCTAAATTAAGTTAAAGCTGTAATTGGTTRTTTTTTGGTCATGATGACATGAACTCTCAAAAACGCTAATACTGTCTCATTGAAAAAAAAAAGAGGAAATTAATATTAAGATTTATGTATGATCATTCATTTCAAACTCTRCATAAGGAAATCTAGAACTAAATCAATGAAATTAAAAGATAAATCAGAATTAGTCAATAATTAGTACGTCTGGTATTATGGGCTTTCTCAGACCTCAGCTCTGAAGCAGAAGGAAAAAGAGAGTACAGCCTCCAGCCCTTACTCTCCAAAAATCTGGGGATGGCTTGAAGGATCTGTGCCWTACTCAATGAAGAGTTTATTATTCAGAAAGGTAAATTCCAAGAAAGTAAAAAAAAAACTATAACCACCCAAAACACTCCCAAAGAACAAAGTGGTTAAAGACTTAAGTTTGGGGAATAAGTTGGAGCATGAGAGGTMAGACCAATTAAACAAGTGATTGGTYGTGGAAAAGCTGGCTCCAYATAAGGAAGAAACACTGGTGCAGTAAACTCCTCTGAAAACTTTGGGGAATCCARGTTGTGGGTAAAAATTACAAACTCTTTAATCCATACAGACACTATATGTTTTCTCCTCTTTCTCACCTTTAAAATGTCTAAAAAGTTAAACATAGCAGTGTGAAGAAGCATGAGGACTTTATTTTCTGCTGACACAATTTCTCTGAAAMCAGATGAATGACACCAATAGATGTTGGCTGTGAAAGTCAGGAAACACCAAAGTTAGGTTGAATGTCAGGCACTGTGACAGTATTTTTGCAATACCGAAAGCACATTTATTTTCATTCTGAAACAGCCTGAATAAGCTGTTGAGGAATTTGAAAGGGTTCTCTCAACAGTATTTTCCAGCTCCCAAGATAGCCAGAGGATATCTCAAGATAATGCAAGTCACCAGTGTGCATGTGCTTAAGTGAGTACAACATGAAAGGATGAAAATAGATTTATGCTATCTAAGAAGAATGCTCTGAGAAAATAATCTCTTGCCTTTCTACAGGCATAAATGTATGTGCCCATCAGTATCTGACTGTTGCTGATTCATGTCTCCCTTTAATGAACTAGTGTCATTGCCTTTAAGTCAGTAACCTTAAAATTAGAAAATTCATGTTTTAGATACATAAAAGACATTTTTGTRGTAACAGCCTTTTAGCAATGAGAAACTGATAGAAATAAAAAGATGATTAAAACAAATTTTTAGGGGTTTAGACAGTGTTCACTGGTATTTGTGGGAACCAATACAAACTTTACTTCATCCCATTGTTTTTTTCCTTTCTTTATGTTTGATATTTGGAGATTTTTTTCTCTCTCTTTTTTTTTTCCCCCACATGCTCAACTCTGAGAAAAAATACCACCAGTAACAGGATCATGGAACTGAAATTTGAAGCAGAAAGGCCCATTTTCAAGCACAGAATCCTGTTCACCTACACCCAGGAATCGACGCTTCCTGTTCCAATGAAAACACAAAAGACATAGGCAGGGGGAAACCTGGATTCTAGCACAAAATTATTCCACTGAGAAACTGAAAAGCAAGGAATGAGAACATTTTCCTGACCATAYTGTGCATGAAGGAGAAAGAATAAATGCATGTTCTGAAAAGACTAAGTACCAAGTAGGGTCATATCCTTCAACTGGTGACAAAAAAATTAGAATTTTCCTGGAAAATCCAACCCCAAGAATTTCCATCGTTAATTAAAATGTCATCTTTCTAGCAATTAATTAATTTCTAGAGAGAATGAAGAAGAGAGCAGATCTCATGTGACTCATTTTTAAACAGCAGTTTAAACCACCTAGGGCAAAATCAGGTGAGTTTCCCAGTGAAGAACACCTGGGTTATTTAGTATAGCAAGTAAAACTCTTGTCCTCAGTGAAAATTCTCATTTATGTGTCAAAAACTTCTTCTTGATTCCTTCTCAGAATTTTTCCCCGGTCTAGTGTGAAATCAGTTTTCTACATTCATGATCATCTCTGATGTTATCCCTCATCTCTGTGAGCCTGAACATAATCAGAAGAATGGATTCTTTCATGTCATTCAATAATATATGTAATTTAATTGCATTCCCRCTTGACTTCCTTTTTATTTTGAATTTATATTTACAGCAGCTAGCTAGGAGTATATTTTTCTCATCTTTGTTCTTTTGATACCCAGGCACCCAACAGATAAATATTGTGTCTGTAGAACAGACCCCAGTAGAAAGCAGTGTCTAGCAYTGTAATAGAAGTATAGGCTTTTTCAAGAGCACAAGAGTGGCATCATTGGCTATGTTAGGTGCTGAGAAAAAATCTTCCATATTTTTATAYTGGCAACACCTTAACCATCTGTGTAATTAAGGGAACCAGCATYGGTAATCAGCAATTAGCATCCTGAAATTCATAAAATTATTACATTTTTATTCTAAAGTCAAAATATATTCCTTCTGAACTGGCAATTTTCAGCTTCATTTAGCAGTTTCATTCTTTCTGAAGACTGGAACCAGTATTGTTCTTGCCCCCAGATGAGATACAACTCATAACCTCACTTATTGTTTGGCAAAATATGGACCCCAGCCTCTCCTGTTACCCATGTACACAGGTACTTTCCAGGTGCAATCTTAYTCAGATGGGATTTTTGTATGTTGGGAACCTGGACAATGCTTTGCATGTTCCTCCCTGAAATCTCTACCTTCATAGAGTCTTGCTCTTCCTGACAGTTAGTTCAGCATTTTGTAACTAATTCTCATTTTCATTAATTTATTCATATAATTTTTTTGTAATTATTTTAATATTCTCGAAGCAAAATGAGAGAGCAGTAACGGAATGAAGGGAAAAGGATATTTCATTTTAAGTTGTAATTTTGATGCATTTTTCTGTACAATCAAAACTTCCACTGGCAGTTTAACACAGCAATGTAAGAATCCGACTTTGCTACAAAATTCCTTGGATAAAAAAACAACCAAACAAACAAAAACCACCTGGGTTTCTATTTCCACATGTCCTTTTCATGGGAAGGCTAGAAAGAGTTCTACCTATGGAATATCAAATAAAAGCTGGCAATTTGCAAGTCAATACTTGAGAGTCTTGTGGAAATCTYGGGGAATTTTTACAACAACAGATTCTGGACATCTAACATTTTAAAGGCTCTTCTGCCTCAGTTTCCCAGAAAGACAAAAGAGATAAACAGAGGATACACCTTAATTTTAACAAGGTGAATGCCACTTGGTTTCCTTGATAATGAAAGGAGAGTGAGAGGTCACTATTGAGGTGCTTTGGGGCAGGAACTCAACATAATCTGGGACCACTCTTTGGAATAGTTTTTCTATTCAAAACATAGAAAATCTTGGAACTGGCCTCCTTTTTAAAGTGTCTTTTTATAATTAAACTGATGTRGTGAGAAATCCCATATTTGGCTCCTCTCTGATTTTCTAGTGGGCTGTAATTTCATAAAAACATTCTTTTTGCTCAGCAACTCTAAATTATGATTTTAAAGGGCAGGGAAGACACATAGGAATTCTTCTGGTTTGAATTACACTACACATTGCAATCCATATGTAAAAATATTTTTATTCTAATTTGTGCTTATAACCAGTGACAGAAAATCCCAGTATAATAGCTGTAATCTTATTCTTAACTGGTTTTCAGTGTYTTAAGCCAGAAGATTTTTTCCCCCTAAATTTAATAAAGCTTCCCTGGTGCTGAGCCAATATTAATTATATAAAAAACAAATTAGTGGTCTGTCAAAGTAATAGAGATAAAATTATCTCCTTTTTTTCCAATAGACAAACCAGATGGCCTCCAAAAAATTTTATATCAGTGTCTCTGCTAGTCACTGAGAATAACCATATTAGTGATATTTTGTCAAAACATCCAGTTTAAGATGTCTCTTAGGAATAGATGATGAGTTGTGACTGAACTGTTTGTTTCACTCTTGAAGGACAGCATTTATAATTCCCTTTTAACRTCACTTTATCCTAATTGTATCATATTATCACATTTTATCATCATTTTTCAGACATCATTTGTGCTGTTAATGCTCTCAGCCCAAGACAAAGCTCACAAAGATTCCAGGGGTCTCTAAGAGTTTTTAGTGTGGGGGCCTGAAATATCCCAGACCCTTTCTGATCTTAGGCCAGAGCCAGGGAAGAGTGGCAAATCCTGGGTACAGCCACACCAGGGACCTCACTTTTACCTGGGACAAATTAGAACATGATGGGATGAGATTTAATCCTGAGATGGGTTTGGGGTTGGGAAGAGTCCATACCTAGGGGAAAGAGCTTGGAAGGATCTTTAATATTCTATATTATTTAATAAAACTGGACAAAATATGTTCCTAACTATGACATTATCTAAAGTTTCTCAAAATTAGAGAGRAAAAAAAGTATGTCAATGAATTGTTTGAAAAAAAAATAAAGCAGATGAAATGCAAATATTTTCCATCCTTTTTAATTAAAGTGTGTATATATTTATCCTTTTGATTATCTTATTCTTTTAGAACAAAGATAAATCCAGACACAGTACATAATTTTGACTAGAAATTTTAATTAGGACTTAGATTATTTTAAAGCCTTGTTTATAAAATTTGGATTTGCAAGTATTAAAACTGCCAAATTTTGCCTTCAATCATCCACTAAAGTGACTTTCTCCAGCAGGAAAACATGCAAATAAAATTTCTGAATTTCACAGAAGTATCAGGAAAGCTATCAGCTCAGAAAAAGTACCAGACAGGAAAGTGCCCACCTCCTGGTKCCTCTCCAGATTCCTGGAAAACCCTGCTGACTCCTCCTCCGCCTGCAGGAGATTTCTGTGGGAGGTGCTGTTGGAGGATGAGTTGCCCAGGACATTGGGGAGGGATGTTACACCACCCCTAGAGCTTTCAGTAGCTGCCTCTWGCCCAGCTGAGGACAAGGGAGAACAGAGAAATCAGAGACCAAAGAGTTCCTTTCCCTCTGCTCCCTGCAGACCCCGGGCACATGGAGCACCACGGCTCAGGAAGAACCACAGCGGGATTCTCACAGCCTCGTGGGGAAGGGTCCAGGCTTGGGGGCAGCAGGAGACTCCTCACCCTTCTGCTGCCCCTTTGCCCCTCAGCAAACAGGATTTGCCTTTTCTAATGCTGCACACTGCACAATAGCCCTGAGTCTGTGTCCATGACCTTACCCATAACCTCTGCATTCTCTCTTTATTTATCCTTGCTCTGCTGAGGATCACCTCCATTTATTGCAGCAAGCACAGAGTAAGACATCTATAATTTCGATTCCATATAAGAAATAGAACTCAGCAGAAAGTCCATTTYCATGAGATAACTGCATTTTTCCACTAAATTAAATAGTTTTGTTTTCAGATTTAAACCTTACATGCTGGCACAACCTAAAATCCTAAGATAAAAGTTTCTCTGTGAGAGATAAGTGTTACTCTTATTGATTATATAATTATCTAGAAATGCACCACCACAAACTCCTCAAGGTTTAATCTATGCCACATCAGAGCTTTATTACTATTGCAGTCACTCTGTGGTACAGACAGACTGAGTAAGCATTTAATCAGAAAACGATATCTAGTTTCACAGCAGGGTGGGTTTGTGAGTGTGCATGTAAGCGTGAAAGTTTTTTTTCATTTGACTTAAGGGGGCCAAATGTTGCTCTTGGATATGTACATGCTGCTCCTACTAACATCTGCATTTTTGCATATATATGACATTTCTCTCAAGGGCTCCAAAGGGAATGGTTTTCAAGTCCTAAAT
This sequence comes from Malurus melanocephalus, assembly GCF_030028575.1. Taxonomy (NCBI): domain Eukaryota; kingdom Metazoa; phylum Chordata; class Aves; order Passeriformes; family Maluridae; genus Malurus; species Malurus melanocephalus. The sequence goes on from NW_026623238.1 coordinate 2,076,703, forward strand.
GCTTACATTATTATGTTATATCATAAGCAGTTATTTTAAAATACTGACTTTCTAAGTCTCAAAGCCATCTACTGTATGAGCTGTTGGAACAATAAGGGTTTAGAAAAAAAGATTTTTAAAAAAGAAAAGTGTGACTGGGAAGTACCTTGCTCAAGGTCTTACCCAATCTAGGATCAAAACTCATATCTGATACTGTAGAAGGAGCCATTTTAAAATGGCCAGACCTGACTAACTCACTCTCATATTTTAGAGAAATCCTAATTTATTCAGAGTTTGTTTACTTCATTTTAGATTTAATTGCAAAATATGCCCTTGTTCTAAATTAAGTGCTTCAGTTCACAGGGTTGAGAGAAAAGCTATTCCTCTTTAAACTGCTATGCCAGAGCCTGAAATAATTTCTCTCTGCAGATAAAACTGGCAATGAAATCAACAGAATTGCWATGAATTTGGATGACTGTGTAGGGGCCACACGGTCCCAGAGTTACTTTAACTTCTTGCTCTATCAGAATATGCTGCCATTTATTTTTATGTCCATTAACATTTCCAATTAAAAACTCGGTGCTACTTTGACATATGTAAATGAGCCTGCTGTCCACACGGAGTCYACCTACACACGGATAGGAGTCTCACTGCAGATGGCCTGGGCTTGCTGCACACCAGTGGAGGGGCTCTAAACCCTCTGCACAGGGGGTTTGACCTTCCTGCAGGTCGGTGGCCCTGCCACATGTGGGATGAGCCACGATGTGAGCTSAGTGTAGGTGACGGTGCCAGTGAGGTCATAGGGCTCTGTGCACTGAGAGCAGCCCCTCCAGGTCTGAAGTGACCAGTCTGTGACCCTCTGAGCTGGCACCTGGCACCTCCCAGGTCACAGCTGGACAGAGGACCTACTCTAAGAAAAGGTAGAATTGACAGACCTGACACTAAGCGAGAACATTTTCTTTTAGGCTTCTTAAAACTGTAACAATTTGTTATCATCTCAGAGCTAATAATGTTTGAATGTTTGAATGGAGGGGAAGGCAAGGTATCTGCCTCGCTGGGATTACAGGATAAAACATGAAAACAGGCAGGCAGTAATAAGCAGAGACAGAGAATTAGGACATTTAAGTTTTGGGGAAATTGTTTTGATTTTTGCTGTTGAGAGTGGAAGCTAATTACAAGTCTTTTTTCCCCCCATGGTTATCTTCAACCCATCCATAGTCACCACCTTGCTTTAAGCCCTCACAGCAATTTCTAGAGAAATGAGAAGTAAAACCAGTTGTTCAAATCGGTTGCTACCAGTTCTAGTTTTAGGACAGGACACTTTTTTATGTTTTTTAAACATGAAAAGCCATGCTTATATATGACTCCTTCCCACAGGACCCAGTCCTGGAACTCGTTCTGCTGTTATAGGATAAGGCTGGACAGCCAGCAACCTACTCTGTGCTTGATTAGGGGCAAGTAGTAAATGGGCAGGTAAATAACTCTGAGATTTCTGGCATATTTTTGGGACAATCACAACAAGTGCCTCAAAGGCAGAGAAGGGGAATGTCCTAGAGATTCTGTCAATTCCAGAACAGGCAACAGGACTATCCAGGGCAGCCAGAGGAGCCCAGCTTGACTCATCAAAGTGACAGTGTGAGCCAAGGAGTGCAGTGCTGGAGAAACTGCATCCATCCTGGTTCTGTAATGGAGAAAGGGTGGCACAGAATAAATGAGTTCATAAAAGCATCTCTTCATTGTAACTTCTGKCTTGAGAAAAGGAAGAAACATGAAYTWGAGCTGAAGCTTGGAGAGTAGAGGTTCTTATATGAATTAATAGAGCTTAGTTTGCTTTATGGTAATTTTCAACCCAAATATGCAAATTTAATTTGGTTGGAGAAGTGTTTGAAGAAGTCAGTTTGAGCATTCACTATTTTGTACTGTCTTTCTGATGTGTGTTGTCAAAAAAGTAATCACTTTAACTTTATAAGGGAAGAGAATTTTTTGTGCTGTGCCCAGCATGAAATGCAGCGAAAGGATGATGCACTTAAGTGAAGTTGTCAGTAAGGAAAATAATATCATTGATACAAGAGCAGAACCAAGAAGTGAAGTAAATGAGCATTGGTAGCATTCTCCAATCACCAAAAAACAAACATGAAGAAATCCAATTTGTACAGCCTGGAAAAAACGAAAAATACAGTTAATGAGTCTACATATAGAGGTATCCCTGGAGATAAATAAGAGAAACAATAGCAAAAATCTCTAATGGAAATAAAAAGGGAAAGAGAAAAAAATACATGCTCCTGCTACAAGCACTGGAACAGAGGAGATGAGTATTTAATGTTGGGTTTTTTTGGTCAACTTTTGCCAGAAAGGAAGGCACAAAAGAGGAAAGATCTTTCAGTTGTAGGGTGAATAAGAGTGCTACATATATGTCATGTCAYAGACCAGGATTTCACCATTAGGAAAATAAATACTTGTATGTTTTTGACCTACAGCTGGAGCAAAAGGAAAATTGGAAACTGAGTAGAAATGGGCAGATAAAGCTTGTGATGTGGCATCATAATCCCTGGACTGTAAAAAGGCTCCTTTGACACAACTGAATCAGCAGCCAGGCATTGGTAAAAAAAATTTTAGACAAATTGAGCATTTGAGCTGTTTCCAAACAATCAAAAAGACTCCGAGAAAATACTCAGAACAAAGGGACTCATGTTTTATATCTTAACTTTATATTTTAGTATTTGTCTGCTTCCAAGGTCTAGTTGCTTTACCCATATCAAAAGTAATTTTTGATTCATGATGTCAGGGTGGGCCATTTAACTCTGCAAATATTCGCAATATGTTTGATCAGATACTCTTTGGTTTGGATGCTCATCCCAAAAAAGATCTGTGATGACCTAAAAAGGGCACTAAAAGGATATTCAAGCATCAAGGTGGTAATATCAAGCAGACAAGTTATTTAGAGTGTAAAGTTAATATATCTTGGTAGCTAGCTGATATCTTGGGGTCTCTACTCAGGCAGCAGCTAAATTTCACTGAAAGCCTTTCCCAGGGTTGCCTGCCTGGTGCCTGGACTACCCTGCACTAATGGTGGCTCAGAAAACTCACGGGCAGTCCTATCCCAGCTCTCACAGGCTGCCTGCTCCAGAGCAGAGACAAAAGCTGTGYTCTGTGCCATGAAGAATCTGGGCCAAATTGTCCTCTGCAAAACAACCCAGGCACCCAGACCCCTCAGTAACTTGTGAAGAAATAAAGAACATTAATTTTGTATGTAACATTTAGGATCCAAATATGCTGTATTTATCACTGTTTCCCTTTCTGAAAGAAGATTTAAAAATTTATTAGAAAAAGTGCTACTTGATTAAAAAATGCATACCTTACATTTTCCRTGGGATGAAAACAACAGGTGCCTTCATAAGTGAATTATTTCAAAGCCATAACCACCACAATTTCATAAAAGCAGTGACATAGCCCAAAGGTTCAGAGACTCCAGAACTCACATTTGAAAAAGCAAACTGTAAATGAGGCACCATCCTCAGTCCAGGCACTAAGGAATGAGTGCTAGAAAGGAGGCCTCAGAGCAGCACTGATGTGAAGCCATCTGTCCACAACATTTGCTAGCGCAAGCGTGACCTGGGACAATTTCAGGCAGAAAGGAGCTGCCCAGGGTGCTCTTTGGGACAGAGCAACTCCATCAGTTCCCCTTCAGGGGAGAGGCTCAGGGCAGGACTCGCCATCAGACAGAATTAGGGAAAAGCCTCTGCTGGCTGCACCTGAGTGACTTCAATTCCAGGCTGTGAAGCTCCAGTGCTGCGAGAAGAGGGTGAGAAAGCAGCTGAAAAAGTCACTGCCAGTGACAAATATCCAGGGCAGAGACATGTCAAAGCAGTGTTAGGGACAAACAGTGCATCCACGTGCCACCATCTGGCTGCCTGGCTCGTGGGAGGCTCGAGGTGCTACAAGAGCTGGGTGGCTCCAACATTTCCAAGGGTGCATGTTAAAGAGATTAGCCCTTGCATTGTTGTGTGTCATATGTTTGCCTTTTTAATTCATCCAACGGATTGACAAAAGGATTAAAAAAATTAAAAAAAAAGGTGTGTCATATCATAGAAAAAAATGCAAAAAGTTTCAAATATAAGCAGCCTGCATATTTTGGGGAGAAATTTGTTTTCCTTCCATTTGTCAAGGGTACTGGAGTGAAGAGAGGTGTTCTCTTCAAAATCCACCTGAGTTTTCTTAATGACACAGCAAAATATCTTATTTTCCACACTTTATGCTCCAGTACATTAATCCCTGAAATTCAAACTGMAATTCAGTTTTAAAAAGTCTGATTCAATTGAGATGTAAAATTAATTACCTCATAAAAAAATGCAGTCACACTGCTACCCTTCATTCCAGGTTTGGGACAGCAGTTACATGGCATTCACCCGTTCCCTTTTCATTTATGGCATCCTCACTCTAGGGGAAGTACTATGAGAAAGTGCTTCAGGCAATTCTAAAAAGAAGTTGTACTGCAGTTTGTTTGAAGAAACTTACAATTGGGGAAAAATAATGAAGAGATTTTGTGCTCTGTCTCTTCATCTTCCCACACAAGCAGAGGATAACCTATTCTATTAAACGATAAAAGCACTTTCTATAATAAAATTTTAAGATACTACTGTAAATTTGGATAAATAAAAACAGGAGGTGTATAAATAAATGTTCCATAAAAGAATAAAACATGTGTACACATTCTGCTACCTTCTGTAGCAGGCTCCAGCCACATGGTAACATTGCCTTAAGCCATCCCTGCTGTTGTATAAGCAGAGAAATTTTCCAGGTAATCTTATAAAATGTAGCTACTAACTCTACTCAGTTGAAAATGCTATATATTGCCTCTTTATCGTTGGAATAGGCTAAAAAGTAAGTATATTTCAATCTTTAAGTATTTTTGTGTATTTTTTTTTATTTTATTAAAAACTGAAGTATTTTCTGGGGAAAAATACAGTTTTTCCAATTATTCCTCTATGTACTTTATTGTTGCTTGACCAAGACAAGTTACAAAACAACTACTGAATGKTTTTTTATATTTCCAGTTAATTTTTGCTTTAAAATAACTGTTCAGCTAGGTAAAATTGTTTTTCCTGTTTATTCAAAWTATTTTTTTCAAAACAAAGTCCAGATATTTCAGTTTTCTACAAAACAAGCCATTACATACAAAAACCTTGCATATTAATATATTTTSGTGAAAAAGGTTCTAAATAGTGCATCCAAAGCACATTGCTTGTATTACATCTTTACAGCACAAATAAAAGCTGTTTAAACCTAGGACACAGGATTTTTTGAGGMTAGGAAATCCCTGTGTTCATTCTAAAATAATACAATGACAGTTGTCATCCTGAAAGAAGCTGAAAGATCCCCTAAAAAGAAAACTCTGGTAGCCTTTCCTCGGTCACAAGGAGTGTGAGTTTACTATGAGATATTATGAGAAAAATCYTTAAGAACATGAGGTATTATAAAACAAACTCTTTATAACTTAACATTAATAGAACCGACTGTGCTTTATGCAATCTGTCTGCTGAGAATACATAGAAAATCAGAATTTGGAAGAGGTTTGAAATTTATTAGAAAAGTATCTWTGAGGATTCAATTTGCATACATGGATATCTGATAAGACATTATTTTGATGATGTCTGACCAGGCATCATTGTTCTAGCGTATGACAATTCCAACAGAGCATAATCAAGGCAAACACTGCAGCAAAAATCAGATTTTTGATGGACGGTCACAGGGGACYGATAGGGAGGATTCTTGATCACCAGCAGTGGCAATCAAGCTTCACTTCTCAGCAATCTCCATTTTGCTTTTTGTTTGTTTCCCTTCTAAATTCAGGTGATGTTTCATGCTCAGTAGCACATTAATGTGGAAAGATTTCATACTATTTTTTTCCCTTATAATTGTTTTTCTTCTTAGATAGTATTTCATTCTGTGTATTCTGGTCCAGCTTTTAACCTTACTCCCATCTGCTYGTAATTACTTTCACAAGGGCCAGGACATAGAAAATATGTTCATGTCAACACTGTATTTCTATTCACAGGTAATATGGGTGCTGGAAAGGTGATTTCCATGCTTACCAACTGCTGGCTCACACATTACATGTTTATCCTTGACCTGTCTGTATTAGCAAGGGAATAATATTTTTTTTTTATTCTACTGCTCTACTCCCCTTTCATAATATTAGATAATTGGTTGTTGCCTTCTGGTGGGAATGACAAAGGTTGATATTATCTGGTCTTTTAGCCCTTTTCTTGAATTTTTGCATATTAAAATTAACCTTTTGCCTTGGAGTTTGTCATTATCCTTTTCTGTAAAACACAACATTTATGTGATGCATTATGCATTTCTCCAGGTCTCACCTGAATATGCTTTTTATCAACCCTGTCTGTGTCTGCTCAGGAGCAGCTCTGGCTCTGAGCAGCTGATCCCAATCCCACAATGACTCCTGTGATTCTTTCAGCTGCTCGTGGCTGTATCTCCCCAGCAGCAGCCCCTAATCCCCCCTGGCCGTGCCTTTCTTTGGGCACTGCTCCACCACCGAGCGCTGCCCCGGTGCCGCTGCCTCGGCGAGGGGGGAAGGTCTGATCTCAGGGATGGCTCCGTGCAAATGGCCTTGGTGTGCTCAAACCTCACAGCCAACCTGGCAGCAGATGAAATGCAGCTCTCAGGGGTRCTTTAGTGATGCTCTTGATGATGGGGCAGGGTCGAATTTTCAGCACCCATCCACCCACTATAATTCTGACTTCGTTCCCAAATGCAGGTGTCGAAGTAATTATCCCTGGAGCTACCGAAGAAAAATACGGGGAAAACATTTTTCTTCTAAACTGCAGCTTTAAGGATGGAAAGCATTTTCAGTGTATGGAAATGTCTTTTAACCTAGCTCTGCTGGGTATAAAATGAACTTTATTTTGAGTGACAGTCTGCTATTTTCTTCTCAGAATCTTCAGTCTAACTCTATTTCATGGTGTGTCGACTCTCTATATGATTACTCCAATATTCAGGTGCAGAGAAGTAAATGTTTCATGAAAGTGATGTCCCTGTCAGTAGTGTGCATATCATCTGGCCCCCTGAGCTGTCAGTGAACAGATTGTAGAATTACCATTAGAATACAGGAGCCCATAGCTGCAGGCAGTAAATGGAGAGCCGGTAAGCATATGTCACCAGCGTGATATTTTAGCTTCGTATGAATTTGTAAAGTGGAAATAAGCCAGCAGTACCACAGCAACTGCTAACTGTTCTGACTATCCGTGTTTCCACATTACACCATATGTTCGCGAAATTTGCAGCAAAAAGGAATAAAAACTGCTTTCCACTTTCGTGAAATATAACTTWGTGAGACGGGGTTTAAAATTTCATTGGTCTAATGCTTCAGAGATGTGTTTACCCTGATGAAATTTACTTTTTAAGATATCACAGGATTTCTCTGGATGTCTACCTAGGAAATTATGTTTAGCTGCCAGCAGGATAAAAACAAGGCACATCTGGTTTGATCCTCCAGGGAGGAAGGTGCTAGGTACGTTTGGATTTCAAAGTCAAATTATGTTTTTAATCATATTCAAGATGCAGTTGGATAGCAGTCCATCCATGCAGGCAGAAACAGAGTTCAGTGTTGGCTATCACTTTTTGTTGTTAACCTTGGCAAATTTTGTCTCTCAAATTTGCTACAATTGTTTTGGATTAAAAAGAAAGGCCCTGGGTCAGTGAAGACGTACTTTCACCTTAAATTTTACTTCTTTGTTTTCAAATGCTCATTTAACAAATTATAGGAAGATGCAGTAATTCCACTAGGTCTTAAACAACCATGAAAAGAGATAATCTAGTTTCGTCACTTTCCATGATACATATTATAATTATCTTATATTGAAGAAAACCAAAACTTGTCTTTCAAACTCCCAGCACCTAGTGTAAAATAGTAATTGACAAAAATGCTGTAATTTGGACACATATTAAATCTGAATTACATTCTGCAGATATCTGTGTCTGCCTGTCTACTCTGGGATAGGAAATAGGAGGGACACCATGTCAGGTGAACATTATGATTTTAAGAGCTGCAGGACACTTGGGTCCTGAAACAAAATGGGGTAAACTTGGGATACAGAGATCAACCAGATCAGGGCTTTGTTTCTTAGGTAAATAAAGCAAGAGTTTATCTGAAACTATGGCAAGACATTATTATTAGATGATGAGAAAGMATTTTTTTGCCCTGTGCTTTGGCACAGAACATTTGCTTTTGGTCACCCATTCCCAGCTGTAATATGCAATTATTCATCACCCATTGTCTTGTAGAGGTTAACAGGCAGCATTAGCACAACTGTAATTATTGATAATAATTCAACCAATTAATAAATAGGTGGCTATTTTCTTGGTTGGAACATGATAAATATTAGTGACGTCAGACATATTTGAGTCTTGACAGCTGGCAAGGTCATACCTTCTGGGACACATACACAAAAACTAGAGATGTGTTTAATTATTTTCTTTATGCAAAAAAAAAAAGCCAAAAATAACAAAAAAAATGAACATCATGATCTTCTGAGCATCTTTGAGGAGTCATTTATATGGTAAAGCATTTGGCGAGTTCAGATTTCATTTTTTGGAGGAGAAAAAGAAAACATTGTTTCCTTGCTCTGGTTTATTGTCTAGCTGAGTTAATTTGTTCTCTCTGTGGGATTATTGCTATGCTATTTGCTGGCCATCATTTGGAATGGCAAATCTAATTAATTTTATGTGTACCTATAGCTTTTCTATGGGTGTCTTTATGCTGCTTAAGTATAGATAAATATAATAATAATAATGTATAAAAATAAAGAAAGGCCAGGAAGAAATTACAAAATAAGACTAAGAAGATGAAATGGGAAACAAAACCAAACCCTTAATCATTGACTGTCCTGTGAGGGAATACTCTCACTGAAATCAGAATTGTCTCTTTTTTTTTTTTTTTCTTTCTTTATGTATGTGAATGTGTGTGCATTCAGGTCCTTGATCTATAACTGCACCAAATATGAAGGTTCTACTCAACGGCATTGTGAAAAATCACCAATGTGCCTGTGGCATATTTGCTCRCTTTCAGCAATTTTCTTGGCTACAATCAGATAAAGAGATTTGATGACCTTTATTCACCTGAAGTTTTCCAAACGGAAGGCTTGCTGCACCTTAGTATAGATAGAAAGGAATTGGTTCACATACCATGGCTGACAAATGGATAGTTCAGGTTTGAGGAAAATAACTGAAAGGTCAGCTTTCACTGTCACCCCACTCATAATGATTGCATAAATGAATATACTCCTAACTTGGAGTATGGAGATTAATCACCACAAAACACACTCTACAAACATCTCTATTGTATGGATAATAAAAAATGTGTGTTTGTTTATGTTATAGTTTCAAAGCAAGCACCTGCAACTTTGATTATAATCTCAAGAACCTGGCTACGCTTTGTTTGTTCTTCTTGCGCTAATCAGAGCAAACTTGTGGTGTTGGTTTTAGTTAAAGGGCATTAGTGCTAGAATTCTCATGCTATATAACAGGAAAACCTTCCATTCAATAAAGTTTGTAATACAAGAGGAGATTAGAGCTTTCCACCCTATCTTTTCAATTAAAATCAATGGAGAAGCTTATCAGTGCATCAGATGGCATGAAAGAAATTGTCTATAAAATCCATGTTTTGAATCAATGCATTCTATTATTATTATATTTATGTATAACATGGTTATACAAGGGATGATTTATGAGTTTTTTTGCATATATTTAACTGTTTATATATATATATATATATATATATATACACACAAATATATATTTGTGGTAAAGAATCACCAAGTTTTTTAATTATGCTCTAGTGTTTCCTTATTCATCGTACAGACACTCCACAAAACCCTGGCTGCTGCTGGACAATTGGCTTTAAATCATCAGTTGCCATCAGCACCAAAAATGACAATAACAGCCCATTCTCAAAGGTCCTTTTTTACACACAACTCTGGTTTAAAGTATGACCTCTCTGATATCATGCTTCCCTCTGAATGCATAATTTTCTATAAAGAGGATAGAAATCTTGACAACACTTTTAGGTCAGCCTGGCAATATCCACCTGTAGCTTTTCATGATCTTTTTGACACATTTTCATTTTTTGATCTTTTTATTGATGTTGAGAATAAAAAATTGTATTTGGTTAAAGCTGATTGGGATCAATTTTCAACTCTGCTAAGTAGGAACATAATGTAATTTATCTCATTGGAATGTTTCAGGTGGAACTCTTGCTGAAACAAAGGTATTTGAGGAACTTGATATGATAATCTTTCTTTTTCTCCACTAAGAGATTAACTGGCAGAATCTTTCATTTTGAAAATTTCCAAATGAAAACTGTGATTTTCTACATTTTGGAATCATAGAGTAGTTTGGTCTACAATAGACTTTTGAAGATCATCTAGTCCAACCCCCTGCCATGGGGGTTCATCCACACCACCCACTCAGGACTTCATCCAACCTRGACTTGAATATTTCCAGGGATGAGGCATCCACAGCTTTTCTGGGCAGCCTATTCCAGTGTCTCACCCCCTCACAGCAAATTTCTTTCTTTTGTCTAATCTAAACYTCTAAGGTCTCTCTGGAGCCTTCTCTTCCCSAGGGTGAACAAATCCAACCCTCAGCCTCTCCTCAAAGTAWAAGTGTCCCAGCCCTCTGGCCAATTTAGTAGCCTTTCTATGGACCTATTGCAAGTGGCTCAGGTCATTCTTCTGAAATATTCTTAACTCACCTCTCCTTTTTTAAGTGAAATAGCAATTTTCTCCATAGTGTTTATATGAAAAGGGTCAYTTGATGTATCTAGAACTTAATTGAAAATTCTGATTTTTTTTTTTTCAATTTTAGTAAATAATCACCAAAACCCCAACTATCTACTTCAGTCTAAAAGTGGGAAAAGTAAGTGAGAATAAAACCGTCATGAACGGCCCTACTACCTTGTACTGGAGCTCCAAGKTGGGGAGAGGAGACAGTGGGGTTTCTGTGAGAGCGACAGAAAGAGTTGAAAGAAGGTTTGCTGTGAATAACACCAGCCTGAAAGGTGGAAGGTTCCCCMTCTTTCACAGCAAAACCCTTTGACCAGCCATGCCCAGCTGAATAAGGGTCTTTCCACCAGCCATGCTGGAATACAAGAATAAAGAGAATCTGATCATAAAAGTACACGCTCCAACAGGAATACGTCATATTCCCTAACGTGTCTGCAGAGCGTTGAGATGTTCATGAAACCAGATCTCAAGTGCAATTCCAGTATCACCAAGGCTTGCAGTGCTTCTGCTGACTTGTAGTTCTCAGTCTCCTGGAAGCCTGGAACAGCCAAAGAAGAAAAGGGTAAACACGATATTTCCTCACTATCAAAAGAAAATAAATCTGAAACACTGAAAAAAGTAGATGATACTGGGCAAGGTGAGACATTATTTCTTCCCCCCCCCCCCCTTTTTTTTTTAGCGTAGGTAATTTTCTGAAGCAAACTTCTTAAACCTATACTGGTTTTTAATTACAGTATCACAAATAAAAACTTTGCAAACATCTGTTTCTGTTTGTCTTTGTAAACATTACGAAGCAATTCTTTAAAATAGAAATTTATAAAAGGATTTGCTACAGAGGCTGAGGCTTTGTTTGCCAAATTCTCTCTGGTATCTAGACCTATAGCTGTGTAATAAATCCTGAAAATGATTACACTGGAAATGCTGACAGAACTTCCACCATAATTACAGCATGTTACTAGAAATGCGTGTCTGTGCAGCACAGATATGTACTATATCCACATWCATATGCTGTATGCAGTAGTTTATTACTCACAAGGCATTTAATGTTTGACTTTTTTTTTCAGAAGTAGAGATGCTGCAGCTCTGCCCTGAACACATTCTAACAACAGAGACAATAACCAAATTATTACTGAATTTATTGTGACATTCACACAACTGTCACTTTTGATGGTGATGTATTGACAACACATTGCAAGAATAAGCTTCTAACTAATGTATATTGCAAAAGATAAACCTGCAATAGCAGGAATTTTGTTCTATTTAAAGGAGAAAAAGACAAATGTGCAGGCGATAGAATATCTCAATTACACTTTTTCTAGCATCTCAAAGGAATCTCTCCAAAGAAGGTTTTAACAGCCTTTACACTTTCTAGAAACAAAAAGGAATGCAAAAAAAAAAACCTCCCCAAAAGTTATTTGGAAAGAAAGGAGCATCAGCTCAGGTTCCCCAGCACACATTACCCCTGCTCTGTGTGAAAAGAAGGCAAGAGCTCCATTACAGTATGATATCCCTTAGGGGTATTGCAGCCTTTGTCAATCAAAACAAGTTTTTCACGAACACATTTACTAAGAAAACCTTGTCTTTTTGCAAGGAGCCACTGTCAAGACTTGTTAAGAGTAAACAAGGCAAGACCGTTCCCGTTTACATTTGACATCAGAAGGATGCACATTTAGCTGTTTCTCAGGCTCAGCCTCTCCAGTGGGCAGAATCCTGGAATATGCTGAAGCAGAAAAGCCTGATGTGCAAAGACAGGCTTGGAGTGAGTCAGTGAAACATAGAGAGAGCACACAGGATAAGGAAACCACAGTTAGCATGGGGAGGCAGGCAAGGGGGCTTATCTGTGAAGTTTTCTGAAATACTAATYGCAGTTTCTTTCATCAAAACAAAGACATCTCAAAAGATAAACTAAATCATTCTATATATGCAAAACCATAGTGATTCCTGCTGGCTAATATTCAGCTTACTGGTCTTATTCTGCAGCTCTAGAAGGGCAGAGCTTATTCTAAATCAACAGAATTGTTTTTATCTTGAGTTTTAGTGATAATCAGCGCTTAGTCTTAAAGACTAAATCCCCAGAGTCATGAGTTCCTAAGATAATCCCATGCTTAATTACAGTAAAAAGCAGGATTTTTGTTGTTATGGTCAAAAATTAGCCTTAGAGTCTCCCCAGGGCTCTTTAATAGAAAGGCAAGTAAAAAGAGCCAGAAAGCTTCTTGCAGTTTTAAGCAAAACAATGAGCTTTCTCATCTTTTTGTATAGGCAAGCAAAACCATAGCTCAGACAGCAAAACCAGAAGAGAAAAATAGCAGAAAGCCATGGGAAAAAAATTGAAATTGGAGTATTTTTTTTTAACTATCCTACCTTTAGGAAGATAAGGGATATGAGAATGACATTGCTGTTGTAAGTAATGCCTGAAGCATGGAGCAGCTGAGCAAGATTTTTGATAACTCCAGACAGAATGAGACTACAGAAATATCAGCTAATCAATTTCTTACTGAATCAACTTGGTGCCTTAGGTCACAGCATGGTTATTTACAAGGTCTGACCTCTAGATCTCATTCTTCCTACCTATGGAGATACCTAAAGGTTTTCCTCTCTTATTGATGCAACAGCATTATTTCATGGAAAAATGAAGGAAAAATTAACATAATATATGTAGAAGACATATAAATGCAGACATATAAATGCATATAGTATTTAAAAAAATCAGTACTATAATCCTAAACTTATACATATATTCTTCTAAATTCATATTCCTAATTTTACAATAAGTCACACCATCAATAACTACTATATCTCAATTTTGGAGAAATCATCTCTTACAGATATTTTCTGTACTTTTATAAAAATGTATTTACACTGGATGTATTCCAATACTTTATTTAATGACGTATTTGTTTATAAAGGTGGCAAACTGTACTTAAATCTGCATCAATCTTTAATCTTTAATCAGCTCTATTACACTATTGTAGTTGAACCAATTATTATTGATTCTGCATTTCTCACAAATTCCATCACGCTTTCATATCTCATCTGGAATTAGTAAATAGATATTGTATTTGATGGTTATAGTAAAATTTTCTATCACAACTATTCTATGAAGACGTTTACTTACAGTAAAAGAAAGTCTGAGGTTTAGTTATCTTCCATCTGTACTACAAAATGTTAGACCATGACTGCATAAGAAGTGAGATCCACTAGAATATTTTTTATTTGCTTTGTAGTTTCCTTTCATTTTATCCAGAAATTTGAAAATATGAATAAAGGCTGAACACATATTCAGAACAGGAAACAATACGTGTAACTTTATAGACATGAAATATTCCATAATTGAATTTAGGATTTTCTCTTGGAAAAAATAGTCCAGTTTGCAGGAGGCACCCTTGAGGGAGACAGATCTAGAGAAATGCTTCCAAACAGCAAGGACTGTTGAGTAGTTCAAGGGGAAAAGGGCCAACATAATAATAGCCATTAACACAAAGCAAGCACACCACTGGTTGAGCTGAAATGGCAATGCTGACATGGTCCTGTGCTGAAGAAAACAATATAACAATGAGAAAGCTCCCAACCCTGGAGGGCTGGGAAGAGTTACAGGTATGAGAATTGTTTATTACCTCATCCCATAATATTTCTGAAAGTCATTCTTTAAAACACAGGACATTCTATGCTGTTCAGTGCAGAAGTGCCAGGCAGYGAAGCTGAGCAGTGGATGGGACCGCCAGCCTTCTGCAGTCATAATTGCTAGCACATTCCCTGGCAGGGCTTTTGCCTTTCCCAGTCAGAGCTCTCCAAGACAATGACTGGGCACAGTTCAGGGGATAACTTGTGCCAGGACCATTCCCAAAAGGCCACAAGGAGAAGAATGCAGTGGGCTGRGTGTCCCCCACCCTACATTTGCAGCAGTCAGCGCTCTACCCTCAAACACTCCTCTTGCCACAAGACACTTCATGCAACACATTCCCACAGCTTCATGCTATAAAAGCATCACTCTGGTAGATAACAGTCATCATGTCCTTTCCCACCCTACAAACAAACAAACAAAAAAAAAAAAAAATTAAATATAAGAATAGTATTTTTTAAAGTCCAGAGAAGTTACAGCAGTCAGAGGATGTCCATAGTACTCTTATAAGACTCTTGGGCCCTAACACTATGACAGCGGTCTCTGGCTTTGTTTTATTTCTTTGTATAGACAGATGAAAGAAATTTTCACAGATATCTGTRATGCATATTACCAGATACCAGAGCTCTCAATACACATATAGTAGWGAAAATACTGCCACTTATCTTGTTTTTGTATTTGTAACTGTGTGATTATATCAGTAGCCAATTCAATAAGACAAATCAGCAATATTTGATGAGAGAATTTTRACAAAATATCAATTAAATGCGAAAAGATGAGTGCCACAGGCTTTTAATAAGAAACCCACAAAGTTCAAGTCATTATCACCCGAGGTCCCTGGCAGCTGACAGATATAAGACCAGATCTTCAAGCCAGCATGGTTATAAAATCAATACACAGACTCACAGTGCTGGCTATATGTTCACCTGAGGCTACACAGCCTGCTGTGCTATGATGCATAATATTTCCAATTTCAGTAGCCACTGGCAAATAAAAGAACAATGCGGCTAACAAAAAAATTCTTYGATTCCCCAGCTGAAATGAAGAAGAAAGCTTTTCCTAGCTGTTTCAGTTAGGGAAAGAGAAGCAAACACTCATAACAAGGACTCAGCAGAGAGCAAGGGCACACACTGACATTGTTGGATATATTGCACATTTCCTTAACCACTTAGCTACATCATCTCATTTCACTGCAACAYGGTACCAAGCTATTTACTGCATGAGAAATGCAGGGGAACTAGCACTGGGGGTCTTTGGCATTGTAACAGAGCACACCAATGTGTAAAAGAAATAGTGCTCTTGAGGAGATATTGACATTGCCTAACTTTAAGTATACATTTCCTGACTTGTGCAGTGSAAATTTATATAAACTATCTGGAATACCCTGGGTTCTGAGACAGCACTCTACAATAAGGCCAAATGATACCCTCTGGCATCACCAGAGATTAGAAGACAACTTCACCTGCCACTTCTGAAACTTCTGGAGCGTAACTCTATTATCTTTGACAGAATATGGTGGCAGTGATTAATACTGCCACAGCAGAATTAACATTTTTTTCAGCTATTTCAAAAATATCAAAACAATAGAGAATTATCTAATAGGAGTTAGGAAATTTTATGCTCATTTGTATTGGGTTTGCATAGAAAGATTTTTGAAGGGGGCAACAGGGGTGGMTTCTATCAGAAATTGCTCAGAAGCTTCCCCTGTGTCCAACAGAGCCAATGGAATCTGGGCCCAAGGCAGATCTGCCACTGGCCAAGGCTGAGCCCACCAGCAGCAGTGGAACCCCTGGGATAGCAGTGCCCTGGTTTCAGCCAAGGTTAATTGTTTGCAGGAGCTGAGAGGAGCTGTGGCTGAGGGGGTGTGGCCAGACACTGATTTTATTCAACACCACCTCATRTCATTGCCAGGAATGGATAAAGAGACTCTTCCCTTCCAAGAGAGCACCCTTTTCCAGTGGGGAGAAAACATAGTGGGGAAGARCTGGTCAGGATTTGCTTCTGGTTTTCCATGTACATAATTTCTTTGCCTCATACTTTTTGTTATTAATACCATTGCTGTTACTGTTCTCTTTTCTTATTGTTGTTTCCAGTAAATTGTTCTTTTCTCAAGCTGTGATTTTCAACTTTTGTGCCCCCAATTCTCAACTCCATCCTGCTGGATTAGGAAGGGGAAAAGAAGTCCTGAAGCACAATGTGTAGTTGAAAAGAGAGGAAAAAAATGTGCACAACAGCAGAAGAGAGAAAAGTGAAAATATCTGAGCAGAACARSGTGCAGACACCAAGGTCAGTGCAGAAGGGAGGAGAGGAGMTGCTCCAGGCACTGGRGCTGAWTCCCCTGCAGCCCSYGGTGCAGCCCATGGGGAGGCAGCTSTGYCCCTGCAGCCCAGGGAGGTCCCCAGTGGAGTGGCTTATGATTTAGGCACATTGGAGCAGACAGTGCACAGAGACAATATAAGGCATCGTTCTGATGCTGTTACCAGCTTTTAGTCAAGGTTTCTCYATGAAAAGATGATGAGAACTGCTTTAATATGTGTCCTGCTGGAGTGCAGGACAGAGCCAGTCTCACTGTGAAAACAGGGGCTGTACCCTCTCTCCTTGATGTGAGCTGTGTGGGGGGAGTGCAACTTGTTCCTCGCAGCTGAAATTCAGGTTGGGCAGGAGCACCCAAGACCATGTGTCAATCCTCCAACACACTACTCCAGGTCCTGCTTCTTGGTGTGCCTGAACCCCTGCTTCAGTTTAGGGAATCAACTCTCTGCATACCTGTCACCACCCTCTATTGCAAGGAACCATTCCTCCACARGCTGTGCTAATGTTGCTGCCACAGCCTCATAAGAGAGCACAACATGGAAGTTAAAGAAGATGAAAAAGATTGCTAAAATTTTCCTAACACTGCTTCCTCCATTTCCCCCCTCTCATAAAAAGCCACTGCACTCTAGTTACATGTTTGCGTAACAGTGTGTTCAAAAATAACTGAAATACTTCAGAAAACATTTTCCATCTTAAGGCGAAGCATGGAAATTTTTACTGTAAACTGTTAAAACTTTCAGGAAGTTATATAGGGATGCATAATGGAAAGTTTCTGGTTGTTATAATCTACAATATACATATATATCCCAGAATCACACCATGGTTGGAGTTGGAAAGGACTCCTAGAGAGCATCTGGACCAACTCTCCTGCTCAAGAGTCCAACCCTCCAACCCTTCAGGACCACCTGAAGCCAGTTGCCCCAAACTGCAWCTTGCTGGCTTTTGAATATCTCAARSGACAGAGACTCCACGCCTCCCTGGGCAAACTGTGTCCTTGCTGGGTCACCCTCAAAGGAACAACTTGTTTCCTGATGTTTAGACAGAGGTTTCTGTCTTTCAGTTCGTGCCCATTGCTGCTGGTCTTACCAATTAAAGAGGATGTAATGCTCTGTGCTGAATGAAGCACAGAGAGTCTAATTTATGGATTTTGTTCTGGTGCCTAACCAAACTGCGTGGCACAGGACAGTTCCTGGAAGAACCTTCAGTTCATTTRGGAGAAAGAAAGAGACAAGTCCTTCAGTTAAAGCTGAAACATCCTGAAACATGTCAGCCACTCATGGGTTCTGGATTTGGCATTAGACATCTTTAATTCCAAAGCTGTGAAATATTAWGTCTATTCAATTCAACAAGCATTTTTGTTCCAGAATTAACACTTATACTCACACATCTCAGCGTGAATTGCCACAAAGAATTTTAAAATTATGTAGTGGGTTAGACCTGCAGCTTTTCATTCTCTTTAACCTTTGCTGAGCTGCTGTTCTTTAAATTGYTTCTACAGCTATTTAATTTCCCTCCCCAGCATTACCAGTTGTTTTTGTTGTGTTATTATTATTTTTATTTGTTTGGTCTTGCTTGAATGGAGGAAGATAATAGCTGTGTCATAGTGACAGAGCACTCTGGGCACCAGCTCTGGTGCTGCTGTGGTCATATCACAGGGAGCAGAATCTTGGCGGTGCCTGAGATGGGCACCAAAAGGCCCACACCAGCCCAGTGTGGCCATAGGGGTGAAAAAACCCTGAAAGGAGAAGGCAGGGAGGAGTGGGGAGTGTAGGAAAGCAACATCTGCCTGTGGCAATGGAGGGAGGCTCCTCCTGCCTTGCTTCTCCTGTGCATTGCAGGTGGACACCCAGACAGGGATGTGACCAAACCGTAGCATGGCCCTGCCTTCTCCCTCCTGTGCCACTCAGACAGAGTTGTCAGTGCTCYACAAGACAAATGGACACCTTGTCATGATCTTACAGGGGTCTGGAAGCTTCCCACAGCCATGGGCAGAAACAGCTCCATTCTCCCTGGCTGGCCAAGGGTTGGGCCCCACGGAGTTCCTGGCACAAGCCCTAATAATGCAGTGGCCATGTCACAGTGGGMAGAATGTGGTGTGAGGCTGGGAAAGCCTCAGGCAGGGTGGGAAGGGYTTCTCATGTTGACAGAGCATGGCTGCTCCATATGTCGATTCTGCTGGCCACAGCCCCAGCGAGAGCCACAAGATGGTGGCACTGGCCAGTCCTCTCCCTCCTCCACCATCAGCTGGAGAGCGCCAGAGAACTCGTACCAGGACATCAGCCTAAGCTTCAGGAAACACACATATCTCCATTCTGTACCACACAATGGTCCTGCAGGTGGCTAGAGGGTCCCCAGGGCTGTGGATGAAGGGAGCTCCACACCACCCACCATCTCTGTACCCTGTCCTGGTCCCAGAGGTATCAGAAGGGCACCACAGCCATGGACAGAGAGCTCCACACTATCCCCCTTTCCTGTGTGAAACTTCTCTGTGTCTAACCTCCTTACAAACATGTGAGGAAAAAATAGAACTCACCTTGTAAAAAAGATAAATTCCAAAYTGTATCAGCATTATTTGTCTTAATAAAAAATATAATGAAACTACTAACTTCATMTTAGCACTGAAATCAGCCTTAGCTATTACCTGCTGATATTCTAGATGTTTSTTCTCACAGAAAGGGTAATGGTAATTCATTAATATCCATTGTTCAGACCTGAGGACATATTTACACTTCCCAGGAGAAAGTGCATATATATGTGTAAATGTATATGTGTGTAGATATTCATTTACATATACATKTTAGGTGCATATTATGCACATAAAGGGAAAGTCACCATATGGAAATGTCAGATTTTGAAGGCAACTCACCTAACAACTATGAAATTATTGTCCCTGCATTCTTAACTCTCCCTGCTGTTTATGTGGATCCATTAGCTAAAAGTATGCACAGAATAAGAAAGAATCCTTGGTCTTTGGCAGTGGAGATCAGTTGTGCCTGTTTATTGAAAGAGAAGATTTCTTTTTCTTTCACTCTTTAATTTTTACCTTATTGATTTTTTGCTTTTTTTTTATTTGATGAATATTGATTGTACTCATGCAGTGTTGCACTCATACTAGCAGTTTATTTCTCCCTTGTTTATTCATTGTGGTAATTTACTCGGGRTATGAAAACTGCTGAGTATCACAGAATTACAGTATCACAGAAGTTGGAAGGCATCTCTGGAGATCACCCAGTCCCTCCCCAGAGGAGGGTCAAAYACAGCAGATGAAGTGAGCTGTCAGCAAATCAGCACGGGTACACCAGAGGGTTGTGTTGCCATCCAGAGGGACCCCAACGGGCTGGAGAAAGGGGCTGACAGGAACCTCCWSGAGTTCAGCAAGAAGTCCTGTMCCTGAGGAAAAACAACCCCACCATTATGTGTTGTGGGCCATCCAGTTAGAAAACAGCTCTGGTCCTGGTAGACACCAGGTTGGACATGAGCCAGCAACATGCCCTTGCAAGAGAAAAGGGCAATGATATCTTGGGCTGCATTAGGGAAAGTCTTGCCAGCAGGTCTAGATGATCCTGCCCCTTTATTCATCTTTGGTGAGGCCACACCTGGAGTATTGTGTCCAGTTAGAACAAGGAGCCTAGTGCATTGTCCTTCATCAGATGACAGGGTGGGWAACATCTCCTGTGAGGACTGGGCCCGACAACCTTGAGGCTCCTTCCAGCATGAAGAGGGTTCTCAGCAGTCACCATGTGTCTGCAGGCAGAGCTCTGCTCATCCCTGCTGCTCTCACACATAAAGGGCAAATCTTCCTCCCCACCAGCCCAGCCTATCCTTCTTTAGAGCCCGTACCCTTCCACTGCAGCGCTCCATGAGTGTCAGCCATCCCACCACTGGTCTGGGGTTGCAGCTAAACCACAGCCCTGCCTGCTCCCCAAGCTGCAGATGGAGGCATTTTGGACCCACCCTTTCTGGTGCTATTTCTCCAAAGGCCAAGAGAGCTTTTCCCTCTCAGAATGGGTGTGCCTGTGCTGCAGGCAGGGCCGTTCCACCTGTTTCATTGTGTCCAAGTTGTCCCCTGCCCACATCACACTGCACCCTTTGCTTAAAGTTCACAGAATAATAGAATGATTTGAGTTAGATGAGCCCTTTAAGATGATCTAATTCCAACCCCCCTATGGGCAGGGATGCCCCCTGCTAGACCAGGTTGCTCAAAGCCCCATTCATCTGGGCCTTGAACCCCGGGGATGGGTACAAAGCCAGTCCACAATCTCTGTACCTTCTTGTTGGCCTTCTCTTCCTTCTCTTCACCCTGTCCTCTCTTCATTCCCAATGTGAATCCCTGCACACCAGCTTGYCCAGCCTGTGGACAATTATGGTTCTTCTGCCCTGTCCAGGTGGATCCTGTCCCTTTCCAGCTGCCTGCCATCCCCAGAGACCATCCATAGTCTCTGCGATTGAATCCCTGCTTCGGACACCGTCTGTGTGAACCGCAGGCTCCCTGCACCCCCGAACCCCCATGATCGCAGTGGGGACACGCCAGGAGCCCTCCGGGAGACGGCGGGCGGGGCCGGGCTGTGGGACGGGCTGTAGGGCTGGGTGTGGGCCGGGCTGTGGGACGGGCTGTAGGGCCGGGTGTGGAGACGGGTGTGGGGACGAGAGCGGGGACGGGAGCGGGACCGGGATGCGGGGACGGGATGCGGGGTCGGGATGCACTCGGGATGCTGTCGGGATGCGGGAACGGGATGCGGGGCCGCCGGCTCCCTCTCCTGGCCCTGCGGCGGCACGGCGGGACACGGCCCCGGGCCGGGACCTGCGCTGCCAAAAGGCAAAAAACCCTCAAGATTTCTGTGTGGAGTATAATTTTTTTTTTTTTTCCCCGAGGCATTCGTGCTCCTCATTAACCGCGGCTTGCCATGGCGATGTCTCCCCAAAACACAGCACCTTTTCTATTGCATATGTTAATTCAGCATAGATTGAGATAACGCTGAATATCTCCTGATTCCTGAAGGAAAAAAAAACCTGCTGAGATGGGCACTCTGAGTAAGTGGAAAAAATGGGTTCAAAACCTCTCGTGARGAAGAAACAAATAATTCCTTGTCCTGTGTTTTCTTGATATGTGCACTAAACACCAAGYTCTAATGGGAATRGGAACAGCTCCTGCAKTYAATGATTCTGAACTCTGCTTCCATGCAATGCTGTCATGAGATCCTGCTTCTGGATCACAAGTGGAGAGAAGCAATATTCAGTCTTAAGGAATTGCCAGAGTTTCAGAATGGGCTGGCAACTTCAGGAAAAAAAATGTAAATAAAATCTTTCTTTTCTAAAAATCAAATCACTGAAAATATGGAGAGAATCCAATGTGACAGCAGTTTGAATACTCTCAAAAAAAAAGTCAACAGTGCTCTCACACTGCTCCAGTGTAACTGTGTGTGGCTGAGCAGCAAGTAAGTGGACATTATTTGGTGTACTGACCCCATGAGCTTTATAAAACTCATGCAAACAAGAAGTGCAATAGTTAATTTACAACAAAAGATTACAGGTTTGTCTATAGGGAAAATTCAAGAGAGATTCACTCCTTTAAGTGGATTATCAAAACCTCATTAAGCTTCTTTGAGAATCCTCTTATTTAGTAATTGTCTTTATTCTTACAGTAAGAGTGAGTTTTAACACTTTAAATTTACACCTTTAGTGCATTTGGATTGATTTTCYTCAGTGTCCCTATTTAGAAAGATCCCAAGCCATTGGATTTTAGGCAGTTTGCAACAGCACAAAAKACTTTAAGATTCATCCTCTCAATCCAGGACTGAGGTCACTACTGTCACTGTGGTGAGGAACCTTTCCTGTACTGTCTGTGTTGTAACATCAGATTCTGTCGAGAGATGCAGACTCAAAGCAAGATTTCTCTTGACTCTATRAGCCCTTAGACCTTCACATGAAAGATTAGGTGACAGGACAAAAAGAAATGGCCTCAAGTTGTTCCAGGATAAGGAAAGATATTAGGAAAAATTTCTTCACTGAAAGGGTGGTCAAGCATARGGACAGGTCTGTTGGAATCACCATTCCTGGAAGTATTCAAAAAACATAAGGATGGGGCACTTAGGGATGTGTTTTAATGGTGAATATAGTGATGCTGGCTTATGGTTAGACTCTGTGAATATTAGAGGTCTTTGCTAACCTCCATGATTCTGTTGAATTTAGTCACTGGTGTRAACTGCCTTGGAAATATGGGAGAATGCTGGTGTGGAAGTCCCCAGGAACACTTCTCTTTATTATTGCACTGACTGCCTGAGCTTCCACTGCAGCTTCTGAAGCCTCCACTGAGGTTCAACATCTGGGGACTCAGTCTGAACTTGGGGTGTCTCACAAGACATTTCATTCTGAGGCTTATTCAATATATCCACATGAGAACAGCAGATAAGATGGACACATTCTGAGTGAGAAAAACCACAAGGGGCCCCCAGATGGAACTAGATACTGATTATTAGGTAAGTAAAATGTACCCTAAGTCTTTTCTACTAGAAATAGCTGATTGTTTTTTGCTTTTGTTGACCACAATGGGAAGTCATTGTGTTATTATTCTGTGTCTTCAGACAAATAGATTTACATTTAATTTAGAACTTAATCAAAGTTCAAATTGCTGGGTTTGGGTTTTTTGTTTTTTGTTTTTTTTTTTGTTTGTTTGTTTGTTTGTTTTTTGTTTGTCTTCATTTTTGTTTTTGTTTTTGTTTTTTTGTTTTTTGTTTTTTTGGTTTTTTGTTTTTTGTTTTTTGGTTGGTTGGTTGGTTGGTTGGTTGGTCGTTCATTTGGTTGGGTTCTTTTTTGCTGAACACAGATACATTTTGTGTATAGCAGGGTTTCAGGCACCCATACCCCTGAGCTTGTGTGAACAAGAAAGGGGATGTGAGTCTCAGTCATGAAGAAGAATCTTGTGAATTTTGTGTTTGCAGAGCTAAGCAATTTGCAACCCTATTCTGAACATGAACTCATTTTAGCCACTAACACTCCAGAATAGATGGAAATGGAGTAGGCCGGATTTTCTCTGGTATATCTGTCTTTCAGACTGGCACACAAGACACAGGAATGCTTATGACAGTCTCCACTCACTTATTTTACTATTGCAGGCATTTAGTGGGTGAATAGGGGTTTCTGAGCACTAAAATAAATTTCTGAGTGATTTTTTTACTGGCTTGTTGCTCAGATACACCCTTACATCCTCCATGAGCAAATTCCTACATGGACAATACCTGTGAGGGGAAAAAAAGTCAAATACAATTTCTTAAAGGACCCTCTCCTCCTATTAGATCTTTTCAGGCAAGGTTTTTTCAGCGTCTTCTTCAGGGCCAAAACCAAATTAGCAGCCAATACCCCGTGATAGGGAACAGTGGAAAACTAGCGGAAGAGGAGGGGGGGGACTCTCTCTTTGTGACTTCCACCGATGCCGAGATTTTGCGACAAGATTCAAAACACAGATGTGATGTTATTCTTCTGATGTGGGGGGGAAAAAGGAAGAAAAAAAGGATAGCTGTGAGCAGGAGCCGCGGTGTCCGTGCGGCGCTCCGCTGCGGGCGGGGGCGGCAGAGGGCGCACGGCCCCGGAGCATCGCCCGAGAGATGCGGGCGGCTCCCGGGGCTCCTGCCGGGGCRATCCCGGGAAACGGGATGCTCTGGATGCTGGACAAACCCGCCAGCCGTGGCCCAGCCCCGAGCAGTTGCGATCCTTGGCCGCCGTCCCGCCAGCCTTTCCGTGCGGGCAGACTTGCACAGGAGCTGCCGGAGCTGCCGAGCGGCGCTCGCCTAGATCAGGTTTCAAAATTAGGATCTAATTTTAAATGAGATGTCAAAAACTGGGACTGACAAACGGTGGGAAAGACTGTAAAGAGGCAAGCCACAGGTAATCTCTGTGAACAGCTCGGCAGCCATGCTGACAGCTGGGAATGGGARCCCCGGAGCGCCGGCGGGAGCGCTCGGGCTGCTCCGCTGACCTCGCCCGGGCTGCTCGGGGCTCTTCCTTCAGGTGTTGAGCTCCTCCTGCAATGCTGCTGAGTAGTTTGACAGGATCAGTGGAAGCCAGGAATGTTACTCCATTCTCGGGAAGCACTCGGTATCCTATGGAAGCCATTTTCCTTCCTCACTTTCTCTGAGAGTGAAGAACCCACCTTATGGAATAAGTAAAACCAAGACTACAGAGCAAAGCGTTGCAGTACTCTCTCATGGAATAATGCACCTCAGTAGCGTCACTGCACTTGACTGGCACTCTGTGTGCTCTTCTTTTCTTGCTCTCTCTGGAACGTTACAGACCCTTGAGAAAGTCTCAAAGCCAGAAGCAGAGAAGTCTGTTCATGCAGAAGTGAAGAAAAGTGGCTAAAACCTCCAGGCACACACTGTCTTGGAAATACAAAAAAGTATTTATAAAAGCAGTGAAATAAAATAAGCAGTGTCCAGTGTGTTATGTGTGATTAAACAGTCTGGAGAAATGCAAGCATTGGGCAGATGTAATATGACCAAATCATCTGCTGTTTAGAARCTCAGGTAGCAACCTTCAGCTGTGCTGCTATGCAGCAATGAAAGGAAAACTCACTTGTCAAGGATGAACCAAGGACTTATCTTTGCTCATCTCTTTTTCTTTTTTTCTTCACTTGTGGGTGGTTTAGTTTTGTTTTGCTTTTTGTTTTTGTGGGTTGTGGGGGGAGACGGGGGTTGTGGGGTTTTTTTAGATATAGAGTTAGAAAAAGGTGTGACAGCAGGGCCAGTCTGCTTTATCTGACTACTTGAAGAATGGTTACCTCACTACTTCGAATCGTAGAGCAGGGAGGACAATAATGTAGTGCAATGGGGTTGTAGGTTTTTGATGGGAAAATATCTCCCATCATCTATGGAATTTTTCCATAGTCAATGCTTTTAATTTTAAAAAGACGTTTTCTGTCTTGACTGAAGAAGATGCAGACGTTGTAGAAGACACAAAGCAGACCCAGTTAACTAATTTCCTCTGTATCCTCAGCTCATTTTAAATTGCCAGTGTGAGTGTATCTTTTCTCACTTCATCCCCTCCTAGGCATGGGACTAAAACCCAATTTCCCTCACAGATGATTTCCTACAGTACATTCAACTCTATTTTGGTTCACTTTCTGCCATCAGATTATTGGGCTATTTCTGAACCATTTCAGCTGCTTTTTCTTGTTTCTTTGTCTTTGTGTATGATGAATATTTCCATCATACTGGGTTCTTGAAGTGGAAGCTGACTTCCAGATCATTCCATAGGTCAGGGAATAGAAGTCTGGGCTCAGGCTGCAAAACAAGGACTTTTTAATTTATACAGTTTTTCCCATTGTCTTCATCCATCACACTGCAGCATCAACACACCACAAGTGTGACCAGCTCACAGGTTTTAAGATCACACACGTTAGAGTGACTTGCTGAATTAGAGATTATAGAAAACATTTGATATTTCATAGATCATTAGACTATCTGGAGGCAGAAACTAATAGCAAATAGTTTAAAAAAATGATAATTGATTATGCTTTCATTAGGGACAGAAAAAAACAGAGACAGTCTTATCGGTGCCAATCAACATTGGAGACTGAAATCTTGAGCAATTCTGAAGTAAGGAATTTGTTTTCAATGCTTTCCTTATAGTAGTGTTATGGAAACTGAAATCCAGGTCCCTGATTAACCCCTGAGTAAAGAATAACCTTCACCTAGAGAGCTCTGCTTTCAAAAGGGTTGGCCCCTGTAACTAGAGCCTGTTCAATTATTCTTCTTCAAAGAGAGCAGGCACCCAAGAATGTCAGCTTCATAGAAGGAGCTATAATTTCGAAGCAACTTCCTGTTCGTCAATTTAATTTTTTTTTTTATCTCGGTGTTGTAAATGGGAGGAAATGTCACAAAGGAGATTTTTCTTACTTTTTTGTTCCATGTTATATTTTGCAATTGCAGAAGCTTACAAATGAAACCTGTTTTCTGTCACTGTTTATAGATTGAAAGTGAGCATACTATCTATACATGTGTAGCTACCAAATACATGATGAATTCAGATTTGCAAGATAACATATTACAGTGTTCTTGTTCAAAACCAAATAATGACTCCCACTTAAAAAAAAAAAAAAAAAAAAAAAAGTGCCTTATA
>NW_026623238.1:2103595-2137529 GCF_030028575.1 Malurus melanocephalus
AAAAAAGCAACCCAAAAGTCACACATTAGCTACTATTCAGTAGAAAAAGACACATAGCTCAAGCTGGGTTTAGACGTGAAGTGTATCCCTGGAAGAAGTCAGCCTGTCAAAAATCTCTCTTTCTTGGCAAGATCCCAGAAGGGGAGTATTTTCACAAAGATGAAAAGAGTGTTAAATGYTAACATTCTTCCAGATTGGATACGCATTCTTTCTTAGACATATTTTTGTTATGAAACAAATGCATTTTGGTAAAATTAGGGATGTGTTTCTATGTTTCCGCCTCTACTGTATATTTTGTGTGATAATATGGCACTGATTTCCTATCTAATTTAAAACAGTTTAAAATAACTGGTAACATCTAGTAGCTTTCTATTCTTCCAACCTTTTCTCTTCTGTATAGTTTAATGTGGAGCAGAGAGTTGGCAGGGGTATTTACTTTTTGTTACTTTTCTGTTTTAGAATAAGAAGACACAAGTTTTGACCTTCTCCCTTCTGTCCTCACCATCACTGAACTTTTCTGTTCAGTGTCCCAAATTACATGGTGGAAAGAAATGTTTGGATTTAAACCCTGATGCTTTACGGTCCAAGATTCAGTTCTTGAAGGACAATAAAAATCTATATTAAATGATACACTGGTTTCTTTCAAACATTCCTCCAGTATTTGGAAGCCAGGAGATTTACATACTCCGTTTTCTTTGTCACAGCCCTTGTATTTCACAGTGTTATATCTCTGATTTGAGGGGCTAAAATTAGTGTTTGCCCATGTTCTCAAAACAAAACAAAAGCAGCAGCAGCAAMAACAGAAAAAATCAAAGAAAAAATGAAGAAAAGAAAAAAACCTAATTTTTAGTCTTCTCCCCAAATATATGTTCTGTGTAACTTCAGGACAAACGAGTAGGTGAASAGTATGTACACGGACAGACACTTTCACAAATAACCCTATAAACCTAAACCATGCTATTTAGGGTGTACAGAAGCTGTGCAGTGTGGGCAGGCTTAATCTCAGAGGCTGAAAAGCTGCAGCCTGATAACATTCAACATCCTCAGATAGTACTGGRTACATGTAAAATGCAGATATCAGTTGCTACTCTCATTAGGAGGCTGGACCTTTGTCTTGTGTTCTAAACTAATTTTTTCCTTTCTCACACATAAACCTTTTTCAAATGCTTATGCTTTCCAGGAAAATAAGCTATTTTATTCAGCCTGTGTTTTCCTAATCCCCTTTTTCCCTTCATGGTCATCACYATTTTAAACAAAGTAGCCTTCACAAAATAGCATCAATTAAACAATCAAATTTTCACAGATCACAAATATTAGGCTACAGAAATAGGTAGAACATGGTTGGGAAATAAAAAATACACTCAAAAATGTGAAGCATTACCTTCCTGTATCTATCAGGAAAACAATAAATTGGTTTTTTTTTAACACATTCTAACACTCAATTCCCAATCTGGGAAGGCAAATCCAGCCTCTACACTGTGTGAGCTTCCACTCCAAGCAAAGCTTCCACCAAGGCAATTGTAGCTGACATCCCCTCAGGATCACTCCTAGCATGTGCAGCCTGCGAGTTTCCTTGGAAACTGCCATGCAGCAAGCATGAGATTATGGCACATGACTGCTAAGCTGTATAGCTTTACCCAGGAAAAGAAAGGAATGCAAGAATGGGRACCAGGACTGCAATCCACCTCTCAAGGACAGTAACTGCTGATTAGTGGCTGATGGATTACATCTACACAGTCAGAAAAGATAAGGAACTAAAGTGAATTTGTTGTTTATAAGCTTATATTTATTACATTGCAGCTTGTTTTCCTGCTGGGAAGGGAAAAAACTGAAAAGCAATCTCCAAATCACTGCATCTCCAAAGACCTTCTGCGAGAAGTCAGCTAGGAGGCTGAGCTAATCTGGATAGGATCATATGGACCCTTTTAAAAAGAGACATTCCCTCTCTAGATTTCTGTGATTATACAGTGCTGAAGGTTAGAGCTTGAGAATGGCTGCAATGGCTCAGCCAAGGAGCACCAAACTCACCAGCCTGTATCTGACATAGTCTATAGTAAATAAACTGAAAGACAATGTAAGTACAAGGGAAACACACATTTGTTTTGTGTTCAGACATATTTGACAGATTTGCTTGCAATGGATTTAGCCATTTCTGACCACTGATAAACCTCCAGTTCCACCCCTGTCCTGCAGGTTACATCAACACTTGGGGAGGAAGTTTTTCCTTTGGTTTATCGTGAATCCAGTCCTGCTGCTCTCCCTTTGATGGCTCTTAGCTCTTGCATGGAAAAGACAGTGACCAATTGCTACCTATTCACCCTCTCTTTTCAACTAATGATTTTACAGCTCCTCTATCAGATCACCCTCCAGTCATCCCAGTTTGAGGCTGGAGAGCACTAGACTCATTGTTTTGCAGTGCACTTTTGCATKCACTTTGTCTATGGTGATGTCAGCTTGGAACATGCATTTTCTTGTAGTTTTATTAGGCAAGACTGATTAGCTGGGTCCTCAAATATATAATTTAGCCTGTGGGCTTTGTAGTCTCCATATGAATTTGACCTAGGATATACAGGTCACAGGAAAGCTTAATGATTTGGGTATTTAGATGTTCTGTGGGAGCCCAGCTCTGCTACTGCCATCCGCTCATGGCAGTAATTATTATACTTGGCCTAAAATCCGTTCGTATTAACTTATATCGACTTCAAAGGCTCCGATTAAATCCCACCTCCCCTGACTGATATCTTTCTGGGAATCTGCTGCATCCCCCCAGATCCTGCCAGGAGCCTGTGGCCCTGGAGTTGCCAGAGCACCCACCCAGAACCATCTGGTGTCTGCCCGTGGTCCTCCGGGGCATCGCTCGCTGAGGGACAGCTGCCCAAAACAAATGGTGACCTCTGTCATCTGGGCCATCAATTGTTACAACATCTGGCAACTGGCTTTCTTATGAGAACTGACATTTGGCTGCTTTGGACCAAGGGTTTTAAGATCCATGGGCCAGAGTAGAAAACGGAACAGATCAAAAACCAAAAACTTTTWTTTTTTTTTTAATATGTACTTCAAATGGCTTGTAGTCACTGAGAACAAAAACATAAAGAACTCAAAGCAGATAATCAACTTATCACAATGAGAGGCTATTTTTGGCAAATTTTTGCTGGTCTTATCCCAATCCTGCCTTGAGTTAGTACCTTGCTGCAGCCCCAACTACTCTAAATTCTGTTAGCAGCATTCTCCTACACCTTGGAGGCATATTTAATGAAATGCTGTGACTACAATATTGCAGTTGTCTCCAGTGAAGTAGGTGCTTGGCCATGTGAGTTTGTATCCAGCCTTGCATGTGCACCCATGTGTACAATGCAGCAGCCTGGTCTGACTCCCTGTGCTCACTCTCTCTTATAACTTTTCTTCACAAGCCAAATACAACAAAGATAGATGTTGGTGCACATCTAAATTTAGAACATTTCAATGTGCTAAAAAGTGTCTTTGGCCTTTTGCTGCACTCATAAAGCAATTTGGGAAAAAAAAAAAAAAACATTAAGAAGAGTTACATTCTCAAAATCTTACAAAAAATAACAGTGAACTCTGGAAAATTGCATTCAGGTATTGTATATAATTTATTGTGTTACTTCAGTCCCACAGATGGCTACAAATGAAATAAATGTTTAACATWAAATATTTATTTCAAGCTACAAACACTGTCTTTAAAAGATTCCTTCCTTAAACTCTAGGCAGATTTGACATAAAACAGAAAAAAAAGGCAAATAACTATCAAATAAGCAACTAAAATAAACTTTCAAAAAAATAAAATTTCAAAATTAAGAAATAAATCTTACCAACTACAAAGTATAAAGAAAACCAAATAAAATATAAATATGACAAACATGTAGGYATAAAGAAACATAAAGATTATTAAAATGTATAGGAACAAGCTTATTATTTAAAATCTACTAACTGCAATAACTAATGCAGACTTTTAGATCTAATTGAACTAATCAGCATGAGTAGATACTAATGTACAGTGGCTGCATTGATTTATCAAAACACCAAACATTCAGATAGTTAATTTCAGAGGAAGAAAAAAAAAAAWCTAAGTGCAAATACTTATATTTCTCTGTGTTGAGGTTTCATCTGGGCTCCCTGTGAAAAATGGAGACGGAAAAACAATACTGTCGAGCTCCAGAGCCCCATTTCAAGCACCTCGCTGCAGCAGTCACTGCCGGAGTCTGAAATGGAGTTAGGCTTGTTTAGCATGCCTGCAGGGTCACGCCGACTGACCYGCTCCCCTCTGGTTTCACTTAAAACTCAGATTTTCTCCATGCAGATAACATGTTTCTCTGATATTTAGTTACGTGGTCTCCAGAAAGATCACATTTTTCATGGTGTAATTTTTAACCTTTGTTTAAGATGTCTTTTTTTTTAACATAAACTCTTTTAACCTGATATATTTCCTCAAAGAACATGTGCTTGCAAGGAAAATGTTTGGYTATTGAAATATCTTAACAAATCAAAGTTCACTGCAATTTTAGCTTGGTAGGTTATAAAGGAGTGTTAAGGCAACCATTGAGAGTTCTTGCTTTAATTTCTTTTGATATTGTCTGCCATAAACATGAATATTCATATAGATAAACTGATTCTGTATGTGCTTATTCTGAGAGCTTTTGTAGTGAAATAAATCATGGGCTAAGACTTCCRTGGCTTTTATTTTTAAAATTCAGAAATGTGTAATTTGTGATATACATGAAAATTTAAAAAAAATATTTTTTAAATAGATTAAACTATGACAGAAATTTTCATGAAAAATGCCAACAAACTGCTGAACAACCTCCTGAGTGTGAAATGCTTCAAAGTATTGTTTSTATACTGAAAGCTTTCTGAGGAAATGGGAAAATTATCTGCCCAGAACTTCCCTGGCATTAATTCATTTAAGCTGAGGCACAGGTTGGCACTTGGAGAGGTCCTGGCTGAGTTGAGCGTGTTTGGTTGAGAAGTTTCTGCTGTTTGTGACAGCCACAAAGCCATGCTGGATACAATCTCTGTGCCAGCTCTTTCTGATTATTRGCAATGGCAAGGCCCAGACCACCTCCCTGCCCAAGTGCCCCCTTAAGAGGCCCGAYTGGCATTTAAGGAATGTGAGGATTAGTGATGTAAAGTGCAGCAAATCCGAAATTTAAAGATGGCAGAATCTATTTAAATGTGTCACTGGGAATTTGGAATTGCATTTTCCTATTTCTCTTTCTCCAGTCTTGTCTTCTTAAACATCCTGGCTAGTACTTTGAAAACTCTGCTTGCTGTCCTGGTCACAGGAGCARCTTCCCATTTCACTGCTCCTTAACACCCCCATATTATCTGTCCTTCCATGCTCCATCTCTCAATCTTCTCATTTATTTTTATTTTTGACAGGGGGATAGAGTGGTATAGTGTGTTGGTGTGGTAAGGCACCTGAGAAATCAACAACAATTCAGAGCATCACTACCTGCACAAACAACACCTTTCACCCAGGAACCTCCCAAATCCCTCCCATCTCTAGAGTGCTCTGTAGAAAAGCACAGTTAGTAAAACAGTGCAGCTACCCGTCGCCTCTGAGACCATGGTTTTGCATGAGGATTTTGCTGATGGGAAGTCAATTTAAGACGTTTCACCCCCTTTTTTT
Source organism: Malurus melanocephalus (assembly GCF_030028575.1). NCBI lineage: Eukaryota > Metazoa > Chordata > Aves > Passeriformes > Maluridae > Malurus > Malurus melanocephalus. The sequence continues at coordinate 2,109,243 of NW_026623238.1, forward strand.
CTTCTCACCTGCTCATTCCTTTCTCTGCTACCCCACCTCTAGTGGGGAAAGCTTATCAGTCCTTCAGCAAGGCTAATTGATTCATTGGTATCGCTGCTGACAGCTGAGTGATGCAGGTTAATAACCAAAGAAAAGCAACACTTGAGGAAGGGTGGGGGACAATGTCTATTAGCTTAGCTCATTCCACTCAACCATTTTTTAGTGTGGTCACCCAGGGAGCTGAATTGCCACATCTGAGTACCAGCACAGGTGGGGAAGCTGCTTTTAAACTTGCTTTGCAACTTGAAAAATTATAATGTGGAATCTCAGCCTGGTTTCTTGGGTGTGTGGAGTAATAGACATTCAGGAATCACATTACACCTGATGAAAAGGCAACCAAATCTGTTGCATAACTACTGCTTTTGGAAACATAAGATAACAAATTCTGACAGAATCTGTATGGAGATGTTGAGACTTGTGCAARGGCTGATTCCTCACTTTCTGCTCTCAGCAGCATCGAGACATGGCAGATTTTATATTCTCCTTACACAGGCAGTTCTGATTCTCCCCATCTGAAAACAGGTGTCAGAAAGAAAGAAAATAATTAGAGAGGAGCAAAAAGGATAACTAAAGGAGTAGAAAGCCTTCCATGGAGGCGAGAAYAAAATAAACAAGGTGACAACACTGTGGAAAGGGAAAAATTCTAGAGGGGTAAGAGAAGTGTGCAAGAAATGGAGAGTGCTGTTGAGATGGTACATAAGGATGGTTTGCTCCCCATTTCACCCCAGTAAAAAAAATAGTGGCTGACCAAAATAAGTAAGATGCAAACTGAATACAAACAAAAAGAACTATATTTTCTCACTGTGTGTAACCAAGGTGGGAACTTGCTGCCACAGGATGTTATTGGTATTCAAATCTCACTTAGATTCAAGGGGAGAATGAACAAGGAAGATAAATCCAGGAATGGAAACACCTAGAAAACAAACTTGGCACAGGAGGCCTCTGAGRTTCAGCTGGTGGTGTCTGTTTGGTGAAATATCAGTGCACGCCTCCCCCTTCCTTTGTGCTGCCCCAGACCCTCACCTTGGCACTGCCAGAGGTGAGATACAGGCAGGGTGGGTTTGGACSTGGTTCAGCACAGCTGTTCTGATGTTCTCCAACACTGTAAAACTGTCTAAACCTTGAGCTGCCCTTGTGTCTCTGCATGTTGTTATGTTCCCACATGGCAGGAACAAGGCAGCATCTCCTTTGTATCTATAAAGAGCAGTGTGGACCTGGACCTGCACCCACATCCCAAGTTTGGGTGCAGAGGGGGTTTCACTGTCCCTGGAGCCAGCACAGGTGGGAACCAGTAAACCTGGCAGTTTGGTCCTCCTCCTTCCCTGTATAGGAAGAATGTTTAGGGAGTCAGATAATAGTGCAGGACTCTGCCCTGTGACTGATTGGGAGCTAAGGGCATTTGATATTTTTCAGGAGATACCACACACACCAGTAGTTGTGTGGTTGGTTCCAGCTATAAACCCTTCAATGCTTGACCACTTGTGTTTGTAAAATACAGATCCTTTTAGACCTTATTTGACAAGGCAGTTTCTCACAAAGAGAATTTTGTGACCTAAAAATTGATATATTTAATAAATGTGCACAGACACTAATTGTCTTAGTCTATCAACAGTGGTAAAGTAATAAAGAAAAGGATACATGCTAATAAAGTGATAAAGAAAAGTATGCATGCTGGAGTTAGGCTAAAGCTTCTGTTTTAACTCCTACAGAAAGGAAGTATTAGAAGAAAAGGTTTGTGTTCATTTGTATTTTCCTTTTAATAATAATCTCGTCATGTTTAATGTTGCACTATTTCATAGTTTTTATTTTGCATAAATACATGATGATTATAGCTGTATAACCTTGGCAACATAGTGTCCTCTTGAGGCAGCCTGAAATAGAAGAGAAATGCAGATTATACTACACAACTGCTCTTTTGGGAACAATATTTTATTATGTTTTATTTCCTTTCCATAAAATTCAAAGAAAATGAAGGTAATTTGGGTTCTACAAAACCAATGATAAGCTGTTGGAGGAAATTCCTAAATCACACTYAGGAACATCCCTACAAACAGGTGCAGGCAAAGATGGGCAAGAAGATCAAGCTATATTCATGAACACCTTGAATCTGACCTTCCAAACCTGAATGTTTGAGATTTCAAGCAGGAACTTGTTTAAAAATGATTAATTGTATGAAAATAGTGAGGCCAAATCTCAGACACAAGAAACAACTTCATGCTATAGCTTACTACTGGGGGGAAAATGACACATGGGGGAAAGGAAGTACTAAAAATGCAGGGTCCAGTTGTTCATTAGTTTATACGGCCTGAGAATGTGGCCCAGGGAGTCTCTCAGGCTGGCCATTAGGGCCATTGTAAAAGCCATTAGGACTAGCCTAGATGTCAGTGATAAGCTCAGCTTTCATTTAATAAGGCAAAATAAAGGTCTTTTTCATGGTGGAGATAGAATCTCAGCCAGCTTGCCTGACACTGAAGGAAAACAAAACCAAAAACCTTTCATATAGTCAGGAAATTTGCTATTTTTTGACACTAAATTGACTCTTGGTCTATTATCCAGGGCAGACTGAAATGTCACTTCTTATAACCAAGCCAGCACTCATTTGTTTAAGAGAAGTGTTTTTTGTTTAGTGCCTCATCAGAAGCAGGATGAAAATGTTCCACCGAGCAATGGTGCCATATACCCTAGACAGGAAAATTATGAGTTTTGCCTCTGTGAGGAGAAAAGGGCTAAGCCCTTTACTATAGCATGAAAAGGATAAATCTAAATAAATTGTTTGATGAATCAGTGATATAATATCTGAAAAATCCACAGGAATAAACATTTGCAGCTAAAAAACCGTGTAGCTTCAGCTTCAGTGTTGAAGAGCTGGTMCTTTTAGTCCTTGATACAGAAATTGAAAGAGTGCTTCATTGGCATGTGAGCCCATTAATCTTGCATTTGGCAAATGAACTCCCACGGGATTTGAACATCTGCCTGGAAGGTACCTCTCTGATTACCACAGATGTATTATTCTGGAATTAAAACAAATACCAAAATGCATTTCTCTCTTTCAGCTTACTTTCTTCATATAACCTGTGCTGAAGTAATCATAGATAAAACTTGTCAGGTCCCAAAGCTGCTACTGTTTCATTAAAAAGGCACACGGTGTAGGGTAATTCARTACTTGTCTGTGGGACATGTATCTACAGGATTATATTCCTGCTCAGTCATGGGAACACATGGAACATGGAACATGCCAGATACAGCTGGCAACCCCCTTGCCTGCAGCTTACAGCACTGCACTTAACAGCATCGTTAAATTAGAAACTTCTGTTGAATGCCACGGTATTTAGTGTAACAGCTCCTTCAGTGCTCTTGAAGATGACACTTGCAGCCTAAAAAATGATGACTGAGAAGTTTGGGAGGACTCCCGTCTGCAGGCTGGCCTTGAATAGTTACAAATCAATTGTCCAGATTCTGGCTGAAGCTGGTTAGMCTCATCAAAGGACAAATCAGTGACTGGCCACCAGATTTCCCATCAATCAGTGGCCATTTCCTCTTTGACCATAAGTTTACTGAATGGTTGTCAGCAGCTGCCTTGCAATGGCAGAGACTGCCTGGAGCCTGAGTCAGAGTGTTGTGATTGTTTGAGATAAAAATGACACTGCCTCCTGTTTCCAGAGTGGATTCATGCATGCATAAGTTTTTACAAAAATTGCAATCCCTTTTTTACAGTTTGTGAGGACTTTAAGAGCAAATACAGGCAAAGATGGGGCTGCAGAAAGAAGGAAAGCATCTCTCTGTGATGTCTCTTTGAACAAGAGCAGCATGACCTCATAAGGGGAAATCATCAAGGGGAAGGATGTGACAGAAGCTGCAGCCACAGCTACACTGGCAGACCGGAGATGGGCTGAATCATGGAATAAAAGATGTTTTGTGCACGTAAGCCTGAACTGTCATCTGTACACCCACTGGGCTTGAGTCATCCATCCCAGATAGACATTGACACTATCTGTTGAAGAAGGCAAGGGGACTAACAGTGACAGCATGCTAATATTGTTCTATCTCCTTTATTCCGCATATAGCGCATTCCAGTTCTCATTCTTTCTAAGAGTCATTGTTCCCAGCTGTGGAATGATCCTCAGATGAGATAGACAGAAGATTCAAGGTGCATCATCAAGATGCATTTAGTAGAACGGGACAGAAGAGAGCGAAAAATTGAAGGGTTTGTGCCTTCAGGCTGTTATGCCTGTCTCATCAAGGCAAAAGAAGATGAGGAGCATGAAGAGGAGGAGAGGAGTAAATACGCTTCTTACTCTTCCACATACAAAATCATAGCTGCTGKCTTTATGAGTGACAAGAAGAAGAAACTATTATTTGTAGGGTTTTAGTGTGACATTTGATAGATATGTGAATCTGTGTATGTTATTGGCAGTATGAGAATCCATCCACTCATCCTGGTCATGGTTAGAAGTGAACTTATACAGGAATTTTTATTCTAGAAGTAGAGTGAGGAAAATTGTTGGTGCAAAACAATGAGAAAATAAGATGTTCAAGCTTAAAAGTAAAAAAAAAAAAATGTATTGGTGATGTCCTGTCTCCATAAGGAAAAAAGAAAATAAGATGTTTGATGCCTATCACATCACACACGTTTTGTTTCAGAGGATGATCTGTCAATATGATTCCAATTTCCACAGGACTGCAGACAGGCATGCCTATTCCACCTGCTCTTTCTGAGAAAACACACCTTACCATGTGGACTGACTGGGCTACAGTGCTTCCAGCCAGGSAATGAGGGTGCCACTTGTCCAGTCTATTTGAGTTTCTGGTGGATTTTTAGCCAGGGGGAATGAGAGAGGATGACCTTCATTTTCTACTCATTCTATTAGTTCAGAAATTCACTTAGTCCAAAGGATCTTCAAATTTCTTCCTCTCATTTGAGGGATTTCTGTAGAATGCACTCAGAAATGATGCACATATTCTCCATACAGTTCAGTCACAGTTTTACAGCCTCACATASTGCATGAAATAACTCATAATTAATAATGTGCTCTTGTTCATGCAGAGCTAAAGTCTGCTCATGCTTGCCAGATGTGACACTTGGCCATCACAACAATTATCAGCAGCATTGGTGCTGATATTTGTTCTGGTATCAATACCATACTTCAAATCACAAACACAGCAAAAGGCTGCACTGACGACCATCAAAACACACCTCACTTTGTATATGAAGGACACACAATTTGTTTTGCCACTGTTTGGAATTAATATTAATAACAACAATAATATTAATAATTCAAAGWGTCAAGAAACTGGTAATTGCTTTAGAAGTGTATGGGGACAAGCAGCCAATAGACTGAAGAATTCAGAGACAGACAGCTAATATTACTGAACAAAGTTTAATAGTATAAGCAGAACTGTATGCTTGTCTGACTCCTATTCCTCTCCCAGGCACAAAAACCTCATCTCATTTTAGGAAGGTATTTCCATCTCTAGTGTTCAGATTGCATTTCCCAGAAACAGAATCTGGGCCAATTAATGCTAATTTTCTTTATCTATATTTAAAATTAATTTAAAGGAAATGGTGACACTTAAATGCACCTGGCTGATTAAACCATAGTCTGTAGTCAACTGGAGTTAGCAGAAAGTCTTTTATTGATTTCAGTGGAGTTCAGACCACGATATTTAATCCATTTTGCTTATTGGTCTCATTTATCCCATGAATGAACACAAGTTGAAAAGAGAGATTGGATATAAGTGAAAGGACCGAGTGAAAGTGTATCTTAGACTCCATGTGAAAGAAAAAAAAACAGGTCGTCCAGGTAGTATTGGAGCTATCTAACAATAGGTAAAATATCTCGCACTATTTCCTTTGTCTTTTTCTCTTCTTTTAGTCCTGTTTCTTTTCTGGGAAAGGACTGTGTTTTCATTGTACAGTAGAAGCATTTAGCACATTGTGGATTCTTCTGAAACCCAAGCAACAGCAAATGATGCTGCATCACTCTGCAGTCTTGTGGGTAGCTGCAAAGAGCCAGTAAAGGGTTCACAGAACATTGGTACTGACATCACCATTCTGGGAGCTTTTAGAGCTTTTAGAATTACTCTGAGATTTGATAATGAGCTCAAAAGGACATTTGGCTTCATTTACTTTTAGGATTTCTTTCACACAGCCATTGCTGCAATCTGGCAATTCTAGAAACATTTAGGAATAAAAAAAAATGGTTGATTTAGTAAGTGTTAGTAGATGAGTTGAACAGTTAATTACAGCCTGAACAGACAGAACAGTACAGTATATGAGCTGTACCTTCCTGTGAGGTTCTTCAACACCAGACACAATAGGATCTCAGATTTTTGTGAAGACCTCAGGGCATGGTTRAAATAGAAGAAATATATGAATGTGCAATTCGGAGTCCTTTGAAACTCCTACAAGAAACTCCCCTGGATACTTCATTCTGCAGAGCYGTGGAAAGCTAAAAGTTGAGTTTCCTTGAACTTGCACTTTTTGAATTCTTGTTCAGTTTAAATCCAAGTGGTACAGACAGGTTTCAGTGAAGCACATACTTGTGCTTTTAGACAATCAGTCCATACATGATGCTAGACTAGAATTGTMCCCAGTCTGTGCAAAAACACCTAGTCCTTTTATGAATCCCCACTGCGTATACCATATCCTAGGAACTGACCTTCAGTAAGGAAAATACAAATGTTCAAGGGAATTTAACTTCTCAAACAGCACTTCCAACTCAAAACATTCTTGGATCTTTTAGGCAAGCAGAATTTCTCCCTTTTACTTACCAGGCATTTAAAAATAAAGTTCCATGTGACAGAGTGCACATCTCAGCTCCTCTGCTGCTCAGCCCCAACACCCTCTAAATTTAGATTGCCCCAAGCAGGACACCATGTTATAGAGCTAGATATTTCCAGGCCTGGAGAGCATGGCTTTGACTTAATGTTGCTCTCCAATTTGGGCAAATTCTGTTTYGTGTGATTCAACATGAAGTTGGAAGTGAGATATTGCTGTGATTTCAACCCGGTACTACAAGATATGTAGGTGACAGGGATGGCTTTGCAAGGAGACAACCAGACCAGGTGCCAGCCTGAGATATGTRTGGATCCTAATCACCATCTATTGCCTAAAAGTGAATGAAAATACTTCCACTGTTTCATTGGTACAGGACTGAGCTGTTGATTTTATTCTTGCTGTTAAATTTAGAGCAGGCAGTGGCTTCTGTTGCATCTGCCATAACAGGAAATGGAACAAATTTTACTTAACTCTGATCTGCAAATCTGAGCTAAGGCAAGGACAGAGAAAGGATTTGGGAATCACCAAAGCACACAGACATTGTTCACAAAAGCTTGTAATTAAAATAAAAGGGAACGAAAATAATTTTAGTTTTTAAAAAGTCATCTCTTTCACTCACTTTTCTCAAAAGTGAAAGAAGGTTATTCCCCAAAAGCAGAAATTTTACAGTTTCCAACAAACAATTTTATTAGAAGTTAGCAGTGACAATCCTGTCTGAAGAAAATACTRTTTTGTTATGCCATTAACAAAAAACCACAACTTCTCTACAAACTCTGGTTTTTTTTTTTAATTCTTTTAGTTCAAAATTACTTAGCAAGTTTGAGAGTTTCTATTGTTTTTAATTGAAAAATCATCCTTTTGGCAAGAGGGTGCAGATTGATAGGTTTTCCCTAAATTTCTTTCTTCACTGCCACCTCACTAGTCCATTCACCTTCTAGGATTGAGGATAATGTGCCGGTAATTTTAGGGATCTGTCAGTCCAGAAAGAATGGACAGATTATAAAATGGAGTGCTCTTGTTTGGGGGAGCTGGGATCATCCAATCACATCAGGTTGGAAGCAGCCACAGGATATTGTCCAGTCCAACCACCCTGCTCAAGCAGGGTCATCCTGCAGCAGATGGCACAGGATTGTSTCCAGATGTTCTTGAATAATGAGGGAGACTCCCCAACCCCTCTGTGCACTCTGCTCCAGTGCTCAGTCACCCACACAGTAAAGAAGTTGTTCCTCATATTCAGGTGGAACTTCCTGTGCAGCTGCTTCTGCCTSTTTCCTCTTGTTCTATTCCTTGGCATGACCAACAAGAGGCTGGTCCATCCCCTTMATACCTTCCCTTCCAAAGGTTGTTTGCTTTGCTTGCATTTGCTTTTAGACATTTAAGTGACACYCCCCACTGACCCAGTAGAGGCAAAGCAAAAGAGAAAAGCACTTACAAGAAACTAATTCAGGGAAAGATCTCCAGCTGCTTACTTCTGGTGATGGTTCAGGAAACCCAACRAGCTCCATCCCTAACCTCAGACAAGTACAGAAAGTCAAGTTGAAAGATTCCAGGTTTAGGAAAAACAGGCCATTCAAAAACTTCTCAGATGGCAAACCCACCTTCCTCATCTCTCTGAAAAAGTTTCTGAAGCAACAAAACTCAGGGAAACAGAGAAGGATATATTRTCACCTGAGATGCGCCACAATGACTTTGAAAGTGAAGCACTTCTGAAGCACTACAGACATAAAAGTCTTGAGCTCACTGCTCAAAAGGTATGATTCTCACTTGGAGCAAATGGCATATTGCCTTGCCCTAAAGCAAAACAGCTGGGAAGACGTGGTTTAATTTTTTTTTACAATCAGGCAGCATGAGTTTGAGGTATAGTGTAACCCTGGTGATCTTGTCTTGTGGTGAAACCACAGGGTCTCTCCTTCACGGTGTCTTTATTCTGGGACAGATCAAACATGTTAATGGCTGCTAAATGAAAACTCACCTGTGTTTGACAGTAAAGTCCATGCATATATCAGTTGGCAATAACCACAACTAACAACCTTTGAGTCTCAGTTCTTTGAAACAGCAATATTTCACTGGCAATGTCACTCAGGTAAAAAAAAAAAATAAACAATCATTGTATGAAACTAAAATTTATAATCCTTAGGAAACCTGCAGGASTGGTGATAAGAAGCATAGGAACAGTGCTATCTTGAATTATATATCAAAACTTTCCTCTTCAGTCTTTCATGTTATTTTGCTGCTTTGGTCAAAAGACCCCGCAGGTTTCCCAGTTTGCATGAAGGACCTTATCTTGTTTGGGTCTATTTTCCCCTACAGCACATCCTCTTGGCTTCAGCAAGWATTGTTAGTGTCGTAAGAGATAAATGCCTGATTGCAAAGCTTCATGAATATCTAATATTTCTACAGATACACCTGCACTGCTAAGGACCTTCACCCCAGTCTTTGATCCCCAGACTCGGTGATTCTGAAGGGCTCATGTCCATGTACRTTACTGCCAACTGCTTCAAGAGCAAACTGGTTGCATCTAAAGTGTGCACTACTTGAGCCAATGGGGCTTTGGTGTGTTTGTTTTGGTTGAATGGTTGTCTGGCTTTTTGTTTGTTTTCCCAGTTCAAGATGTTTGAAATAATGTGAGAAGTGTTTTACAGCCCAACAGAGCAAATGTTCCCAGAATTGCCTCCAACTTTCATCCCAGCAAGGTCTAACTGCCTTACTCTGAAGGAGACCCTAGGTGTGAGGTACTTACACAGAGTGCATGATGAAGAGATTGAAATAAAGGAGAGAGCTGACTTTTATGATAGTGTAGACACACATACACTTAAAAGATRTTATAATGGACATTTTACAAATATCTAAATAACCCCAAGTAGATATTTGTCTTGAATCACAGATATGTTTAGGGTTTTACTTTTGCAAACTGCTTATRTCTTGGTCCAAATAATACTTCCTCTTAGACAACAGTCTTTTTACATTCCTTACTCTATTGGACTATCTCAAATGCAGTTATTTGGCACAAGTTGTAATACAAGAAATTGCATTTAATTGTAAGAAAAATGTCTTTTTTTTTTTATTGAAAGCATGATCAAACACTGGCAAAGGTTGCCCAGAGAAGGTGTGGAGTTTCCATCCTTGGGGATATTTAAAACCTAAACAGATCTGATCCTGAGCAACCTGCTGTAAGTGACCATTCTTGAAGCAGGGATATGATTTTATCATTATATGTTGGGGTTTTTCTCTGAAGAAAATTCTTTTTTTTCATAGTATAAGGCTCATAAACTTCTTAATGTAAACTGTGGTCAAAATGTGTTGGTTTATGCCTTTATGCTATGCTGGGGTTCCAACAGACCAACACTTAACACAGCAGGAAAAGAATAAAGCTGGACAGCTTAATGCATCTTTGCCTGTCTTAGTTCAACTACTTAACTCCCATGTTTTGTACTCAGAAAAGTAATTCAACAATTAAGCTTAATTTGGCCTGATGGTCTAAGTTTCTACTAGTGGAAATAAAGAAATTACCTTACTAATTGTACGCATGCATCAAGTTCTTCTCTAAATTGTGTCCTGCAGTACAGGTTAATGTCCCTGAACATTCTTGTGTTACACACTGGTTTGTCCTCTGATGAACCAAAGGTGAATTTGGATTGTCAAATGCTGCATGAAATATTTTACTTGCCATAAAAAGCTTTTTAATTGTTGATATTGTTGTTCTAATAAACTCTGGCATAGCACTGATGTCATGCAGTGGACTCATGATATTTTTAGCACATTGGAAATATTTCATTTCTGAAAAACTTCTACATATGACTCATTTATTTAATTTAAGATGAGTGTGTTGTATCTACAAGTTATAGATTTGATGAATAATCAAGAAGCATTTTGTATTTATCTGGATGGATTGAATAACTCATAATACAGATGTAGTACAATAGTTTTAATTTTCCCAGAATTTTAAAGACATCCAGATGCAAATTATGATTTTATGGGCCTGAAGACACATTTATTATTAACTAAAAAAATATTTTAAATAGCTCCAATTAAATAATCTGGAAAACTTAAAAAGCATAAAACAAAATTAGTGACATCAGAAATCAAATTTAATAGTTTAAAACCATCTCCTCAACTTCATACTGGTTGCAGTCTCATATGACGGCCAGTTCATTCCTACTGACAATGATTTTGTGACCCACATAAAATAGTAAGGAGCTTGCCTTATTTTTGCAGTGTTTTGGAAACCAATTTTCTTCAAAGTCTAGATTCACTAGTAACTTGGAAAATCTTCTTTATAACAATGCACCCCAGGTTTTAAAAATTGCACTGGAAAATTATACATTGTATAATTTTGTTGTATCTTGTCACTTGCAGTTGCACCTTGATTACAGAATGTGAGAGACTTTATTTCAAGGGTCCAGGTCTGTCTAAGAAGATCTGCATGGCTTGAGGGTCARCTCCACCCCAGCTTGTGGCAAATGGCAAAGGTGGACCTGGGTCACTGGTAGTGAGAAGAAGGACAAGACTTTCCTTGCAGATAGCAAAATTGTTGAGTTGAGAGGAGCTGTGACAGCTAATTGAATTTATTTGCAGCTTAGATATACTTTCAGAGAATCTATTAGTATCTGGCAAACTAATTGTAAAATGAAAGCCTTGTTTTAACTCTGAATTCCGGGAAACATGTCTTTTCCTCGTTCCCACCTGATCATTTTGAAATTATTTGATTGCTGTCCAATGGTGAAAGCTCCCAGTGGTGGGATCATCATTTCATGTATCTTCAAGATACAGAGAAGCACTTAAGTATTAATCATCCTTCTCTTTAAGACAGGAGTTGAGTGTCTTCTGCTAATGGCTTAGAAAGTTCAAAGGCACTTATTTTCCACAGCAATTAAGTGAAATGAATAATGAACTACATTTCTTGGGGTTCTTTCTACTCTCATGCTTATTTTCCCCCGTGCAATTCATTGATTTGCACAAAGATTTTCCTGACTTWTTTAGTCTTTGTTCTGATTGTTGACCCTGCTAAAAAGAGAATTAATTAATGTCAGATGCWGTGGAGAATCACTGCCAATCAAATGGGATTGACGTCATCATCTCCTTTCACCTTGAGTGCAAAACTGTCAAAGAATCAAAATAATTTTGAGTACTTTTAAGCAGCTCCATTTTCCAGTGACCCTTCTGAATTCAGAGCACWCATTTACTTTACTTTTCGTCATGCTTGTCTTTAAAAAAAAAACAAACAAAAAAAAAAAACAAAAACCAAAACTTAAACCTCTTCTTTAAAAATGAAAGTGTCAGTAGGGCAGGGAAAATCAATCCTTGTATTATACTTATGGCTGAAAGTTTTAAATTTGCTGCATCTTTGATAGAAAAACAATGAAAACTCCTSGCTATGTACTTTTATTGCTTTGATTTCAGCAAACGATAGTTTCTGCTAATAAAACTTCTTCACTAGGTGCATAACTGATGTGACACATTCATTATCAGCCATCACATTTTCTGGAGGAAAATCCCAGTTAATTAATACATCTAAAAAAAGCAACTGGATTTCTCTTTAGAGTTAAGTACAGACACATTGAATGATGAACACTTTTAATATGTCATAATAGGAAACCATGTGTTCATTAAACCTTATTGACAAAAATTGATAGTTGTGTGCTTGTTGGAATCCCATTATTGGATTTTTAAAAAGAAAAATGGTAAAGTAGCCCTTTCAAAATCCTTCAGAGCCTTTATCAATGATGTATGCATTTTTTTCCCATGAGTGTATCTTCTTTTTCTTATTTTCTTGYAACAGCAYATTATTGGATGCAGAATATTGGATGACAAATAATTCTCATCCTGTTTTGCTAGCAGTTACCAGCCCTACAGCCCTTGTGCTGATCACTAAAAAGGGAACTGGTATTAAGATAATGTAAAGCTCTGTGAGCAAAATGAGATTAAAATAATGTGAAAYACCATTCCAAAGGGATTGTGTGTATGCAGATTATCCCCTAATAGATGACAGAGCATAATGTGCACTTTTTGCTAGGAAAGAGAAGGAAGGAGAAGGAAGTAAAAACCAAAAAGGCTGACCTTTGCTGAAAACTTCTGTGCAATGACCACTCCTTGCTATACTGATTGAAGGTTTGAGCTCTTTTTCCTTCTGATCCTATTTTTATTTTGCACCTACTCATTCAGTAAACCTTGTATGTAGCTTGTTGCACTCATCAGCATATGCAGTCCAGTGGAAGACTGTGTTTTAAAACCCAAATTCCCATATGAAAACATTGACCAGGCAGATTGCAAGGCTAAGAATTCTTTTTAACTATAATCAAATTAAAATAATACAGCCATTTCCTCTATGAAATTTGTCAGCAAAAAGTTGCCTGCAAATATTTAGGAAAAAAAACCCACAGTAAAATTAGGGACACTCAGTTCAAATTTTGAAAATATCTTAATGTATACTAGGTCTGACACAAAAAGCCTGCCCATAAGTGAAGTATTATGTGATCGTATAGAAATAGTTGTGTCCACCAATATTAATTCATTTCATTAGTGACATTTTGATATTTTCATGATCATAAYATGCTGGTGAATCCTCTCAGAATTTCTGTCAGAGTTTTGGATGTTGGAGGGAGTGGCATTAACATTGATGGAGTGAGCAGTACATCTAGTCACTGAAGAAAAATGATATTAATCATAAATGTCTTCATAAAAGTATATGTAAAAATTCTTGGTTGCTCAGAGTCAAACTTAAATAGTTTGGTTTTTTTTTCTTTTTTTTTTGTTATTTTATCCATTTTGAGTTTTCTCTCTTTCTTTAGGTCAGCCCATTTTAGCAAACTTTTCAGTAGAAGCAGTTGCAGATAAAATTTGCATATCAGAAATTATTGATTAAAGCTGAAAAAAAACCTTTGTCTTACATAAACATTAGTCCAGACCCAAAATATTTTCAACCCAATAAATTCTGTATTAAAAGGAGAGTAAAATAGATKATTTATATACTCATTTTCCAGGTGACTCAGGGTTTTGAGCATATCTTTCATGAAATTTCATTAATTCTCTGAAAGTAAAAAGTACCTCATGCACATCAAGATCCTGCAGCCCCACTGCATACCGTAGTTGCTATGACTCATTGGGAAAAGAAAAATGTAGGTCAGGATGTATCCTCAAGCCTCTGAGGCAGAACCCATGAAGATATTTAACATACAGAGACATGCAAAAAGTACAGATTTTCTATTTGTTTTTCAATATAAAGAACTGCTATACAGAACTAACACTCTCTTTGAAACCTAGACAGCAAACATCTTAACACCAAAAAGTGGTGTCAACAAAGGGTTTTCAGAAAAAAAATCCTCAACTACATCCAGTAATAGTCTTTGCCTGGACTCCTTCTAGAGCCTTCTCAAGGSCTGACTGCACTTTGCTGTGCTGCTGGACATTGTCCTTTACCCCACAATCTTCTTTCACAGAAATTAAAACACTGCTACCAAAAGTCTATTTTGTAGGCAAAATGGAAGTAACTTGTGTCTATACTTCATTCAAGAAAAATTATAATAAGATAAAATTTTCTCAATGAAAAAGAAATCCACATTAACCAAACCAGTTCAACAGCCTGCCTTTTTCTTTGGGACCATATTAGTCAGCACAATTTTATCTCACCTCATTTCTGTGACTGAAGATTGAAGAACCAAAAGGAACAAAAATGGGAATATATGTGTTTGTTCTCAACATAAACATTGCAAGACACAAATGACATCATTTTTGGCAGAATAATAAAGAATAAAAATGGTTAATTCCTTTCCTTATCATTACCCTTAGAGTAGATTCTGCAGTTTTCCGGTTTTTGGCAGCCTGTTCTTTTAATGCATATTTGAACAAATGCCAGTTTGTTCCTCCTCCCCAGAGTCTGCTTGGGATCGTGGTACTTCATGTCTGCAGAGACAAGAGGGCTGCCCTGTCCTGGATTACTGAAGCTTTGTGTTCTAAAAGAAAATTTTCAAATGAGGAAAATCAAGTCACTCCTACATAAATTTTCCCTTATTTTTAGGGGTTTTTAATTCTTTCCCACTGAAYAGGTATTAGAATAACATTAGGAATATAATTTAAGATCCTTCAATGTACCTAAAAATGCCAAGGTAATTTTTGAGTCTGAGGTAAAATGTGCCATCAAAATAAATTTTTCATTACTCAGTCCTGATTCACTGAGAAACTTAGGAAAAAGAATTATATATAAATTTGTGTATTTTTATGGTTAGAGATAATTCTAAGATTAGAAATGCCAGGTCAAACCTAGAATAAAGAAGTGTCAGAGAAAACTGCTGAACTATCAATTTTTGTATCAGAAAGTTAAGCCTCAAGTCATTGGAATTAGGYTGAACTCACTTTGTTGTTTCATTCCCACAGATCAGATTCACTGAGTATCTGACCTGCTGAGGTACTGGCTCTTTTGGCATCACAGCTTTCTCAGTTTCTCTATTAAGTGAGAGAAGTTATGCAAGGATTATTTTTGTGCTGAGAAGATAAAAAAAATAACAGTTAAAACCAATTTTTTAATCTGCGCAAACCCAATTGTGTAAACTCAGCTTCAAGGAAATTGTGTCTGCTGTTTCTTAYATTTAATCTTGCATAAGTGAGAAACCACTGCAGACGAATCTATAGGAGAGACAAGTGAGAGATCAAAGGCAATGTGAACTAGGACCAATGCTACTCACATTGCTTCTCACAGAATGACMAGGGGAAGCATAAAGAATGGATGAAAGAGAAAAAAAAAAATGCTCAACTAGAAAGGGAAAAGTTGTGGAAAGCTTGAATACATGAAGACAAGAAGCAAAATATAAAATTTAAAAAAGGAAAACYGCAGTCTTTTGGATTTGTACTTTTATCTTAAATTCTGTAATCAGATTTTTGTCTCCAGGCTTTCAAACAACTGCCATGAGAACAATTATATGTTATTATGACTATCAAATATAATAATTCATGAGAGATGGTAGAGGCTTGGAAGGGACATTACACTTTCTTCTCCCACATGAAATAACAGTAGAAAGTAGTTAAATAAACAGAAATACAAAAGGGATTTATTCCTAAGAATTTTCACTCATGATTGTTCTTCATGGGAAGAATAGGGAAAATGAAAGAGTTGTGGTGAAAATGACTAACTTTTAATGTACTTATTGTGCATATGGATTTGCTTTGTAAGATTCRGAAGCACTTTTTTGCCAGGCTTTTTTAAAAAAGACTGATTTGTAGAATCAATAAATACTTCAGCCACTACCTTCCTGCATTTGCTCTGAGAGTTCTTTGCAATTTTCTGGCATAAATGGGCCTTAATCCCACAATTTTCCCAGCAATTTCCCAGTCCCCTTACTCATTACAGCCAGAAAATTGTTATCTCATCATCTTCATCAGATTCTTTTACACGGATACTAGCATATGGCAGGACAGAGCACTTTCAAACTTCAATCATCTTCACGTTTAGGCTGAAAACTAGCAAATGATTCTTATTATGTCCTAGCCTCCCTGATCTTTTCCAAATGACTCTTCTTGAGAGAGAGAGAGAAAGAGAGAAAGAGAGAGAAATAAGACCCAAACCAGAAAATTTGCTTTAATGTAAGCTGCTCCATTTCAAAATCTCCTTTTTATCTCCAACCTTTCCATCTCAAATTTGAAGATTACCTTTTTACTTACATGGTTTTTCTAATACCCATACATTCAGCTTTAACTAACATGAGGCTGTTTGGCAGTTTATTTTGTTTTCTTCTGTTGCTGCACTTTAAAGTTTCTTGACTCACTTTTTTTTCAAATTCAGATATTTAATATCTAGGTATTATTTAATAAATATTTAATAATATTTAATAATATTAACACTGACATACGAGGAGCATGCATGCACGTATGTGTGGAACACGTGTGGCACTGGAGGTACAGAGATGGGTTTACAGCAGAGGGTGCAGCCTCTGTTTCAACCATCTTACTCCATGAGGAAGTTTCAGGAGGTCRGAATTGCAAGATATTACATTCTTCATTAAGGCACCAGCTGCTTTGTTATGCAAACTGAAGGTTGAGAGATTTCAATTAATGATGATTGTGAGGTCTACTAATATTGACTGCTGTCTCCATTATTGATCTGGAGTGCTAGTAAAATTCCTCTAGCCTACCGTGCCAAGCAGGGTTTTGAGAAGAGCCTGCATTCTCCTCCTCCTGCTGAACTGCAAACTCCCGCATCTCATTAAAATTAATGTGATTTTGTGCCCGATGACGGCAGGTTGACTTGCAGTTTTGCTGGCTTTGTGGGTAATTTTCCCTACCATGCCTTCTTCAATTATTTCTTAGCTAAATAATTCATAGCAATCTTACAAAAGTAATAAGCATACTTATTGCTTTTTAATTGATATTACAAATGGAAAAGAAAAAAATAAGAGAAAGGAGAAAGAAAAACGCAGCATTTTCTGCTTATACATGGTCTTCTGATCTCTCACATGACAAAGACTGGTTGTAGCTGGGTCACTGTGTGCTGCTCACTAACCAACCCTCCCCCAATTTTGCTACACATCTSTAGATTTCATGAAGTAAGGGATTTTGTATGTCCAATATTGACAGCCCTATGTGAGTTATTTTGTRGTTTGAAGCAGATGACTGGAATTAAGTAAGGCTGGAATTTTGAAAGTCCTGAGAGGCATTAACGAAAATAAACTCATTCAAATAAATGGACATTTGTAGAAAAGTGAGCCAAAAAGCCTTTGAAAATAAAATTTCTCTATTAATAAATACTTTTAAAAGTATATAAATGGAAAACAATCACRCAGAGCATTTCCAGTAAGGAACAGGTATTCTGTAGGCAGGACATGAAAATCTTGGGAGTAACTTTTTAGATTGCAGTAGTCGATGGATCTCACTCAAATTATTCTTTAAAAATAATATTAACTCAAAATTTCTACCTTTATTTTGAAGTTATTACAAAATTTATGTAATCTGACTTCTCACTAACACATGCACATATTCCTAATTAGAATCCTACCTTCTTTCCCGTCATTTGCACAAGACATGGCTGTTCTTCCCACAGGAGATTGTTGCCATGGAGGGGAACGTGAGTGATGGTATCAGACCTACCAGAGAATAACTGAGCAGGAACATCTTCAGGGACTGTCCTTCCAAACCCTTCATTGCTGCTGCTCCCAGTCATGGAATCATAGAATCATTTGGAATGGAAAAGACATCTAAGTTCCTCAGGTCCACAATTAACATAACACTGCCAAGCCACCAGTAAGCATGTCCCCAAGTGTCACAGGTACTTGCATTTGGAATGCCTCCAGGGAAGGCAGCTGAAGCACTTCCAGCAATCTCAGCAGGAAGGCTCTAAAAGCCTTGCAGATGCAGGATTTGCCCAGCTCACAGCTGGATATCAAAGTCAAACCGAAAGATTTATGTAGAATGGGTTTCCTGAAGATAAACTGCCTTTTTCAACCACAAACCATGCACAGACTAGAAGATTCTTCAGAGCAATCTTCAGCGGAAAGGGCCTTGGAGGAGATTTCCCATCGTGAGACACTTCAAGTGATAGAACAGATGTTTACCAGGTAAAAAGTCTTGTGTTTTTCACAGACACCAAGGAACCCACCAGGCTAGGAATTGCAATCCCTAATCACACGGTTGGAGGAACTCCTCAGATAACAGGTTTCTAGTAGATATTACACATTTAGGTGGAAACTACCCAGACTCATTCTCCTGCCTTTTTCTGCTGATTCCAAGAATACTCCACAGTCTTAAGATGGAATTTCTCTTGGCTTCAGTGGAAGTTTTATAATTATGAGAATTATCTGTATGGGATTCTCACACCATTATCAGACCATCCTCAGCAGCGGCACCACTATCATAAGAGGACAAACATCAAAGAGGCAGAGATCTAGAGAGCCAGAGAGGACAAGTAAGAATTTCTCCACAGTTCATCGTTCTTTCTTTGACACTTCTAAAACCCCAACTAGATTCTGAGACCTTGAAATTGTCAAAGTTGAAAAGTTTTGAAATTGAAAAGTTTTGTTTTATTCCAAATCTTGTACTATTTTTTTTTTCTTTTGTTTTTGCTGAAAATCCTGATGTCTTTTGTCATTTTGGCTCCACAGATTGTTTTTTGATCTAAACCATTATTTTCTCAAATTGTGCGACAATAAGTTTGATCTAGGTCCCAAAATCTGGAACCCAAAATTGGCTGAGTTTAAATCTGGAACATATTTTTTTCAGCTGAGAGGTTGAAAACAAAAGCCTAGACAGTCAAGAATTTAYAGTGGGAATATAGCTAGGAGCACTACATGGTGCATAAGAAGGAAAATCTGAACCCATTTATAATTTCTAACAAACCCAGTGATTCACAAATTAATTAAAAAAGACACATTAATTTACAAGATTTTTGAGTGTCTGCATCTGATTTAGACAGAAAGGTAATYGTCCTATTTCTTGGAGACACAGAAAGAGTATTTGGCAGAACTTGAGCACAAAGAGATCAGAACGTTTTTAATATGAAGTTCCTTTCTGGTCCCTTTTCACTAAGARTACATGAGAATTTTACAGGCTGTGAAAAATGAAGTGGGTTTGTTAAGTAGCTGTTAAGGTCTTCTGATTTTGGAGATGATAATTATTTTTTCAAACATTYCTTGGAAATTTGTCTTCCATCGTCAAATTGGGAAGGAAATTGTTTATGGAAATTATGTTTCATTATGTTATTCTTCAAATAAATTATATTTCTGTATCTGTCCTTCTTCTTCCTCCTAATTGTCCTTGAAGTGATTTTCCTCTAGAAGCCAGTGAAACTAGGAATGCTTGTTGTTAAACACCTGTATGAAGTTTGTCTCTCAAGAACTATATTTTTTGTTGTTTGGACTCTTGTAAGTATGAATGTTCTGAAGAGGTCTCCATGGCTTTAAGGACATTATAATATATTTGACCAGAATTTTAACTTTTCTCAAATATACTGCTACTCTCTGGAGAGCTTCTTTGCTTTTTAAGGTAGTTCTGACTGACATCCTCCAGAGTCCCTTTCTCAGACAAGATCAGAGGCCCTCCCTTCTGGAGAAAGACAGTAGCTTTTATAAGTGTTCTCCTTGCACCTTGCAGTAGAACTTTAAAGCCTGTATAGAGAAACAAAATGTGAATTTTCCAGGCAACTTCTTTCTCCATATCTTCCAGCAGTTTTGAAAGGTGATTCAGAAAAAGATTAATTTAAAAGTAGAATTCCTGCCAAAATAAATAGGTGATCCTGCAGGACCTCTGCAGGCTGAGAGGCAGCCCAAGCAGAGAAGCCTGCTCTGCAGAAAGCTCTCTTTCCACAGATCTGTGAATGTCTTGCCCTGCAGACAGTCATGCAAGAAATCCTAGAATCCTAGAATATCCTGAGTTGGAAGAGACACACAAAGATCATCAAACTACAACTCCTGGTCCTGCATAGAACATCTCCAAGAATCATGTGCCYAATTGTATTGTCCAAACATTTMTTGAATTCTGTCAGGCTTGGTGTTATGACCACTTCCCTGGGGAGCCTGTTGCAGTGTCTAAACACCCTCTGGGTGAAGAACTTTGTTCTAATATCCAATCTAAACCTCCCCTGACACARCTTCAGGCCATTTCCTCYGGTTCTGTCAYTGCTCATGACACAGATCAGTGTTTGCCCCTCCTCTTCCCCTCACAAGGAAGTTRTAGSTGCACTGAKGTCTCCCCTCAGTCTCCTCCAGGCTGAACAGTCCAAGAGACCTCAGCTATTCCTCATACAGCTTCCCCTCAAGGTCCTTCATCATCTTCATAGTTCTCCTTAGGACACTCTGTAGTTTAATGTTAATTTTGTGACCCCCAAAACTGCCCCCAGCACTGGAGGTGAGGCTGCCCCAGCCCAGAGCAGAGGGGACAATCCCTCCCTTGCCCGGCTGGCGATGCTGTGCCTGATGTCCCCAGGACAGGGCTGGCCCTCCTGGCCCAGGGCACTGCTGGCTCCTGTTCAGCTTTGTGTCAGCCAGGAACTCCATGATGAAAGAGAGCAGAGGGACACCACACAGAACTCAGTGTTGAGCACTCAGAGAGTGTCCCTTCTCCGCTTTAAGAAAGCATAAGTAACTTACTGAATATTTCCACACTGTATTGTGCTACAGGGTACAAAGTACCTCCCACAAAAAGACAAGCAGGAGATGAGAAATTGCCAGATTTTTCATTTACCTTTTGGATCTTCCTGTTCAGAAGCTAACAATCACAGAATCGTTATAACAGAGACTGAGTCTGCAGTGTTTTTTAATTCACCTCTTTTTTTCCAGAGCTACTCAGAAAACTGCAGAAAATATGTTATTTTCTTGCAAACAACCACTTTACATAGAGAAAGGTAACAACGTCTTTTCATCAAAATGTCATGGTTTAAAGTATGCTGATAATCCCGTTCTTTCCTTTTCCAACACAGAAAAAATACCTATTTCCCCAAGGTAAATTTTTGCAGCCTGCCAGGACAACACTATGAACATTTTTTTTCATCCAAGAATCCCACTGTATTTTGTAGATGTTAATACACTATTTTAGAAGAATTTGATATCATATGGGGTCTGTATATCTGTATACACATGCTGTTCTCACATGTGAAAGCTGAGACACTACTATTACTTAATCATTTTCTGCGTTTTACAAAGAATTTGTAATACAACTGACTGAGTTGTCTCCTCTTCCAAGCCTGTTATTCAACCTTGATGTGGAAGCCATTCTCCAAACGCCATACGAAGCATGTCTTAAAGCTGAATTTTTTAATATGCAACCACATCTAAGCAAGAATTTTCTAGCAGCATTTCAGGTATGGCATGCCAGATGCATTTCACTTTCCAGAGATTCTTTGGAGAAGTTCTGGAGAAGGGGAGCTAACATCTGACTGTCAGCAGGGCACATCATGGATATCATTCTCCACATTTGGATTATCCCAGTTTGCAAGGTCAGGAGATGTTCCCCGTATTGCAGATGACAGAAAGCTTTAATGGGGTGCTACAGTCCCACAACCCTCTTTTCAAGTGTCTGAGAACACAATGAAAGGAAAGAGAGTGCAACAAAGCTGTGCTGCTACATGCTGCCCTAAAGCTGTTTGGGTATAATCTGTCAGCCATGATGAAGGCATCATTCCCTTACTCAAACCTTTTAATCAGTAATTCTTTCTAAAATGATAGTGCTTTTTCACTCATGAAGAAATTTTCCCAGGTCTCAGGTGGGTTTTATCTTCTTGATTTCCTTCATCAGTATGGTCAGATAACTGCATTTCTGTAAATTGCCATGCTAAAGGAAAGCAAATGCTACAAAAGTTTCTTGAGTTGCTAAGCAAGGGAGAATACATTTGGTACTGCTTTTTTTGGGGTTTTTTTTGGTTTTTTTGTTTGTTTGTTTGTTTTGTTTTGGGGTTTTTTGGCGTTTTTTTTTGGTTTTGTTTTTTTTTTTTTTTTTTTTTTTTTTTTTTTTTTTTTTTTTTTTTTTTTTTTTTTTTTCAATTTGTTTTTTTTTTTTTTTTTGCTTTTTTTTTGTTTTGTTTTCAAGAGAGAAAATGTAGTGCAAGATCAACTAGTATCCTGTGTATTCAGGCAAGKTAGAAAGGAGCAATTGTATTGCCATACACTCGGTTTAGTGGTGGTAAATTTTGCTGTATGATTTTCTCCAAGATTAGGGCAAAGTTGTCTTTCATTCCAATTTTGTTTGGTTTACTTGTGAAAAAAAATGAATAAACAAAAGCAACTAAAAAAAAAATCCAAAGTAAACAAAAAAAACAAACAAAAAACAAACAATGAAACACAACACAACAAAACAAAAGAAAACAAAAACCAACCAAAAACAAAACTGAAGGATTCTATTGTTGAGCTTAAAATACAAAGACTGCCATAAGGACCTTAATATCCATCATGATCTTGCTRCTGTGCTGATGTACTCTGAAAGGGTTTTCCTGGGAAGGGGTCCCCTTAAACACCTCTCAAGAGCACCACAGCCCTGGCAGCCAGATRCACAGAAGGCTGAGAGAGAGTTCACACTGGGAGCTGGTAGGCAAAACACACTTATGGTGGTCTGTCAAAAAATGTGAGCAGATTATGTGAGTGATGGACAAATGTCATTCCAGCCCAGCACTGCAGTGGTTCTTGGCTTTATCTGCATGTTAGCAAACAATCCCCAGACTCTCCTGCTCTGAGATCCCTGTGCTCTTGCAGTAGCCAGGGCAGTAAGATCCTGCACCACCCTGTCCGTATCCATCCASATGCTGTCTGTCTCTGCTGCCCTTACTTGAGGCAATTTTACTGCATGGTSTCCTTGACCCATGAATGGCACAGTGGACAGAGGATCATTCCTCTCCAAGCACAGCTATGAAGGATTCACAGGATCTGCAGGCAGAGGCAGATGTGATGAGGGAGAGCTAAGGGAGAGTCCCTGCATGATGGAAAGGGTTCATCACCTTCTTACAGCTCTTTTCTACCATGTCCTGAAGTCCTTCAGGGAGAACGTCCAGCCCCAAGGGCTATGTTTATGCAGGTAAACAAAACAAGGCTGGGAGAGAGCTTTGAGCAGTGGTGAGTAATTTTCTATAATTCTTTCATTTTCAGCATATTCCTTTGTATGATTTTAACACCTATCAACAAGTATTTTCTGTGGTATTGTATGGGCATGGATCAGATTACAGTTTGGGCTTTAAGAAAAAGAAACCATTTTACCAGAAGGGCGAGAATGAGAAAAACCTTTCTGGGAAGAGTTACAGAATTTCTATGACATACTCTAAAATCACAATTGTCTGTTATGAAAGCTGTGCATTTAGCATCAATAAATCTGCACAGCTTGCATTCAGGAGTTCTGAAAGAASCAGCCCTCTCTAGACCACTACAACCATCTTAAAAATAACTTCYGAAACAGTGATACAGATGCCTGGACAAAGCAAGTACTGTGTGAATATTTCAAAAAGCATGAATGAACAGATCCAAGTGATTAGAGGTCTGTCAATCCAGCATTGATCTTCGACAAAATAATGGAAAATGTGCTATGGGGATTGATTCATAAAGAATTAATGCAAGGAAATGCAACCAACTCCAATAAAGATGGGAAGCAGACACAATCAAACTCACATGATTACTTTTTCAGATTAGACAGGAAGTGTGGTTTGTACAGGCAAAAAGGCTGATAGGATAGACTTATATCCAGGATTAGTACTGCATGACATTTTATTTGTCAATAAATTCAGGATTATATAAAACTGAGTTGGCATTCCATATAGATTGGAAACAAGCTATTGATCAGTGTTAAATTGTAATCTTACATGAAGAATTATCATTAAGCAATTATGTTACTTCTGGGAGATTTCCCCTGCTTAAAACATTCATCAACACAGTCTGCGCAACAACTTTAAAATCATYACTAATGAAGTTTGGAAATGTCATCAAAATAAGGGTAACAAAGAAGRGCAGAAAGAAGAAAGGATGCCAGTAATTATTTAGCTAGTTAAATGCAATCCACTTCCATAAAAATAACTCAGAAAGAACTTGGGAGTGACCAAGGACAACCAGTTCAACCTGCTCTCTGAAAGGATCATGCTGASCAAAAATATTGGATAACTGGGAAGTATTCATTAGAATTACTCAGCACTAGAGCCATAGTGCAGAAAGCCCTATCAGTAACTTGTGAAATGGGAACGATTTGAGGAGATGTCATTAGAATAATGAAAATGTTAAAAAAAATCACCTGCTGTTTCATACTGTGTAAATTGTTCCAATAGTGGATACCGTTTCCCTGTATGAGCATTTCTTCTGTTRTATAGTGAGACCATCATAGCATTAACACAACCTTAATGCAATCACAGAATTACAGAACGGTTTCACTGGAAGGGATTTYAAARATCATCTCTTTCCAACTCCTCTACCAGGGGCATTAATACCTTCCACTAGACCAGGTGCTCAAAGTCTATTGACCTGATCTTGAACACTTCCAGAAATGGGGCATTCACAACTTCTCTGAGCACCCTGTTCCAGTGCCTCAGTTAAGAATTTCTTCCTAATATGTAATTTAAACCTKCCCTGTTTCAGTTTGAGTCATTGCTCCTTGTCCCGTCACTGCATGCCCTTGTAAATAGTCTCTCTTCATGTTTCTGCAGTGGTCCACTAGACCTTGAACCCTACCAACCTATATATAATAATAACTAAATTTTCAGTGTAACATGTATGCCAGGAGGCCAAATTCTCATATTGATGCTAGTCTTAACCAAAAGCAACATATGGTTTCTCAATAAACAAAAATCTGCTCTCAGATTATACTTCAGATTCTGTTGCATTGTCATGGTATGTCATAGTATAATATCACTGWCTCCTGTGGCTCATCTCTCCAAATGCACTGTTAATCTGTTATTTATACTATTCAAGGAAAATGATGAACAGAGAGATTTAGTTTATTTAAACCAAACTTTATTCCCACTCTCCTAGAAATAGCCTGATATACTGGTGACCCAACAAYGATATTTTAATAGTTTTTAAAAAATGTTTGAATATGAGTTGATAGGTTATTTTTGTAATACAAAATGTTATGTCATTGGGGTAAAAATTACTTGCTATTAACTCTGCATACTTGAATAAGAATCTGCCTACATAATTCAGCATTTGTTGGAAACACAGATAAAAGCAATACAGTTACTGTCCTCATTCATTGTCTTTCAGTGCAATTTCTAGAATACATGTAGGACATTTGTACCTAAACAGCTGTGATGGGCAAACTAATACTCTGTCTAGTAGTCAGTCCAGGTTATTATCATACAATCATTACTTGTTTGTTCTATGTCACCTAGAGGTTTCACTTGAAATGAGAGAATCACTGTTGGAGGAACTGCCTTTGCTCCGACAGCTTATGGCTTAACAGTTGAGACAGATGAATGCACTTCGTCTATTGTAATGAGGATTTTGCAGAGCAATTTACTTTCTGCTATGCTTGATTAAACCTATTATGCCTTTACTGACACTTGTGCAACCCCATTACCCTTTGTAGGTTTACACAGGTATAACAGGCTGGACCTCTAACAGGAATTAATTCTGTGATTTCTGCATAAGAACAAGCAGGACTCAACTCACTCTGTCTTAGCCATATTAGCTCAGCAGGATGGACAACAGCAAAAATTACCTGCAGTGAAACTGTATTTTTGGTTCTAAATTACAGGGATGTGACTAGATATGAAGAGGGAAGAGATCTCTGCTGAACTGAAAATACTTTGTTATAGTTAAAAAATAAAATATTTTAAATAGCAGGAGAATGCTTCAAAAACACTGAAGTAGCTACATGGAGTAGCATAACGTGTAAACAATTGCTTCTAGTCATTTAAGGACTGAATCAGTTGGCAAATCTAAGTAGAATGATATTACAGGCATGGTTTAAACTATGGGATCTATTACATCAATAAACAGGTATTTCAAAATCTATTTTGTTACTGAATATGAGAAAGATATTTTCTTCYTTGCCAAGACATTTACTATAGCTAGGGAATCCATATTTAATTCACTGCCTATTTCTGCTCACACAAACATCAAATGCAAACCCTTGAACCACCTTCTATGGAACAAATAGCAAGTGGGCAATGTTCAATTATGTGGTATTATATACGTAAGAATGAAYGTGGATTTTTAAAAAATATATCTTGCACTCCCAAATCCTTGTGTGCAAGATTTTGCAAACAAGTCTCAGTGCATCATCCCCTAAGGCAAATGTTTAACTAGTATCATAAATTACTTGACTTATATTAGCTTTACTAAGAAAATAGTTTTTGAGCAGTTATTGCAAATAATCATGAGTCCAGCTTTGGAATAGGCCTACAGACAATATACTAGCACCAAGAAGCATAGCAATGTGTATCCATTTAAAACCTATTCAATGTGAACAGCACAAAAATTCCCAAGTTCATACTGAATTTGACTGCAAAGCTCACTGTTTGCCCACGTCTMCTCTTTCTGCAAAATTAGTGGCATATGTGGTGAAAGAGCTTTTCAATAGGGAATTAATTGACATGAATAAGTACTTAGCTGTTGATCACAATATGACTAAAATTTCTGCCATGATATTTTGTCATCTGTTCAATACAATTGGTATCATATGGAAGCTATGTCTGCCCTAGCAAGCAGAATGGACCAAGAGGAGCAGACTCTAGACAGAAATGTATGGGCTTTTGAACCCAATATCCCCATTGTAAGAGTTTTTTATTTATTATTAGATTAACTCTACTGTGATCCCATAGCCTGCAGGCCTATTTGTGGTWGGAGCACAATAGGTGTGCCTCGGGAGCACATTTTCCATTTTAATTTCTTGCAAAACCAATTCAGCTTGGCACTCAGAAACATCTGCATGCTGTGAGTCAGAGCAGGGACTGCTGGGAGATGTATTTCAAAAGTATGTTCCTGTTCTGAACGAAAGCACTGATCCACCAGAACACCAGAAGGCTGTGCTGCCATTCAGSCAGACCTGGCAGGCTGGGGAATTGGGCAGAGAAGAGCCTGATGAAGTTGAACAAAGGCAAGAGCATTGCCAGCAGATCAAGAGAGGTCATCCTGCCCCTCTACTCAGTCCTGGTGAGGCCACATCTGCTTGGTTCTCTGCTCCTCAGGACAAGAGAGAAGTGGAGTTCCTGGGGCAGATGGAGCAGAGGGATAGGAAAATGATGAGGGGACTGGAGCTTCCCTCTTATGAGGAAAGGCTGAGGGAGMTGGGCCTGTTCAGCCTCACCARCAGTCTGGGGAGTGCATATGAGTATCTTTAGAGCAGCTGTCAAGAGGACACGCCAGACTCTTTTCAGTGGTGCCCAGCGAGAGGAGAGGGCAATGAACACAAACTGAAACACAGAAAGGTCATGAGGACAAACTTCTTCACACTGAGGGTGACTGAGCACTGGAATTGTCCACAGAGTTTTTGGTGTTTTCTTCTCAGCAGATATTGAAAACCTGCTGGACATGAATCCTGTGAAACCTGCTCTAGGTGAACTGGCTTTAGCCAGCGGGTGGACRAGACAACCTGCAGAGACTCAACCATGCTGTGATTCTGAAAAACACAAATGTACTCAGAGCGTCTCAATGAAAGTTTCTGGTCTCAATCAAAATGAGGAAGTGAAGGAACACACAGAAAACACTCAGACATCAAAGAGTACTAAAATGTGTTTTTCAAGTTCATCTCAAGTTTAGAAATTGAGGAATTTGCTCTTGTTTATCAAAACTCATATGTCAGTTGCTGTGGGAGAAACATAGCAGAAAGAAAAAAAAAAATTGCTTCACTCACATGTGTCAGCTCMAATTGACCAAAAATGTTCAAAAAGGGACAAGTGAAATTTGTGACATGCATTAGGAAAGAAGGCTGAGAAAAATTAAGCACTATAAGCATTTAATTTTAAAACTGTACATAATGACATTGTTAAAAAGATGTTCTAGAAAAATGAAATTTTGCTTTGACGTGTATCTATACTATTTTTAAGCATCTATTCAATCTGTTTTGGTTAAGTACAAGAAATCTTTTTT